>NW_026778196.1:3125000-3750000 GCF_025265405.1 Mesoplodon densirostris | reverse complement strand
ATCACATTGCTCCATGCCCTTGTCTTCACATAGCTCCATGACACATTTCATCAGAATGCTCCATGGCCTTCTCATCACAATGCTCCATGCCCTTGCCATCACAATGCTCCATTACCCCTGTCATAAAAATGCACCATGACCCCTGCCATCACGATGTTCCATGGCCTTGTCATCACAAGGCTCTATGACCCTTCTCATCACAATGCTCCAGTAACACTGTAATCACAATGCTCTATGCCCCTTTTCCTCTCATGATCTATGAACCCTGTCATCAAAATGCACCATGCCCATCATCATAATGCTTCATGCTATTGTCATAACAACGAAATCAAATTGTTCCATGCCCTCTGTCATAACAATGCTCCAAACCCATGTGATCACAATATTCCATAAAACTTGTCATCACAATGCCCCATGAGGCTCGTCATCACAATTATCCATGGTCTTCTCATCACAATGCTCCATGACCTTCGTCATCACAATGCTCAATACACATGTCATCAACATGCTCCCTGACACTTGTTGTCTGTATGCTCCTTGAACCCTGTCATGACAAGGCTCCATGACATTTTCATCACAGTGATCCATGCCCTTTTCATCACAGTGCTCCAAGTCCCATGTAATGACAGTTGTCCATGCCATTGTCATCACAAAGCTCAATGACGCATGCCATCAGAATGCTACTTGGTCTTCTCCTCACAATGCTCCATGCCCTTGTCTTCACAATGTTCCAAGACCACTGTAATCACAGTGCTCCATTCCCCTTTTAATCAGTATGCTCCATGAGACTTGTCATCTCAAGGCTCCATGGTTTTGTCATCACAATGCTCCAGGACCTTGTCATCACAATGCTTCACGACCTTGTCATCAAAATTTTCAATGGCCCTTGTCATCATACTGCTCCAAACCTTAATCATCACAATGCTCCATTATATTTGTCATCACAATCCTCCATTACATTTGGTATCACAAAGCTCCATGCCATTGTCATCGCCATGGACCATGACATAAGTCATCACAATGCTCCCTGATACCTGTCTTCACAATACTCCATGACCTTATCATCACAATGCTCCATGCCCTTGTCATCACAATGCACCATGCCCTCTCTCATCACAATAATCTATGAAACTTGTCAGACCAATGCTCCATGCCACTGTCATCACAATGCTCCATGCCCTTGTCATCACAATGCTCCATGACCCCTGTCATCACAATGCTCCGTGACTCCAGTCATCACAATGCTTCATAACGTTTGTCATCACAATGGTCCATGCCCGCGTCATCACAAGGCTCTGTGACCTTTGTAACCACAATGCTCCATGAACTTTTCATCACAATTCTCTGAGAAACTTGTTATCACAATGCTCCATGTCTTTGTCTGAACAATGCTCCATGACTATTGTCATCACAATGTGCCACGCACATTTCATCACAACGTTCCAAACCTTGTCATTGCAATGCTCCATAAACCTTGTAATCACAATGGTCCATGCACTTCTCATCAAAATGCTCTCTCACCAGAGATGTCACAATGTTCCATCACTAGTCATCACAATACACCCTCATCCTTGTAATCACAATGTTCCATGACCCTGACATCACAATGCTACATCCCCTTATCATCACAATGTTCCATGACCCCTGCCAGCACAATGTTCCAGAAGCCCTGTCATCAAAATGCTCCATGACCCTTTCCATCCAAAAGCTCCAAGACCCCTGACATCATAATGTTCTATAACCCCTGCCATCAAAATGTTCCATTACACTTTTTATCAAATTGCTGCATGACCCGGTCATCAAAATGCTCCCTGCCCTTCTCATCAAAATGCTCCATGACTTGTCATCACAAACCTCCAAGACCCTTGGCATCACAATGCTCCATGTCATTGTCATCACAATGCTCCATGAACCCTCTCATCACATTGCTCCATGCCCTTGTCATCACACAGCTCCGTGACACTTGTCATCACAATGCTCGATGCTCTTCTCATCACAATGCTCCATGCCCTTGTCATTACAGTCCTGCATGACACATGTATCACAGTGTTCTGTGCCCTTGTCATCACAATGCTCCATGCCCACGCTCATCACAATAATCCATGAAACCTTTCAGACCAAATTTCTATACCCTTCTCATCACAATGCTCCATTACCCCTGTCATAACAATGCACCATGACACCTGCCATCACAATGATCAACGGCCTAGTCATCACAAGGTTCCATGATAATTCTCATCACAATGCTCAAGAACCCTGATATAACAATGCTCCATGCCCTTGTCATCACAAAGCTCCATGACGCATGTCATCAGAATGTTCTATGGCCTTCTCATCACAATGTTCAATGCCCTTGTCATAACAATGCTCCAAGACCCTTGTCATCACAATGCTCCATGCCCCATTTCATCTCAATGCTCCATGAAATCTGTCATCACAATGCTCCTAGACTCTTGTAATCACAATGCTCCATGCCTCTTTTCATCTCAATGCTCCATGAACCCTGTCATCACAATGAACCATGACCATCATCATAATGCTTCAGGCTATTGTTATCACAATGAAATCAATATTCTGCATGACCTCTGTCATCATAATGCTCCAAACCCTTGTGATCACAATGCTGCATAACACGTATCATCACAACACCCCATGACGCTCATCATCACAAATATCCATGGTCTTCTCATCACAATGCTCCATGATCTTTGTCATCACAATGCTCAATACACTTGGCATCACAATGCTCCCTGACCCTTGTCGTCAGTATGCTCCTTGAACCCTGTCATGACAAGTTTCCATGCATTTTTCATCACAATGATCCATGACCATTTCATCACAATGCTCCAAGGTCCCTGTAATCACAATGCTCCATGCCCTTGTCATCACAAAACTCCATGACGCATGTCATCAGAATGCTCCATGGATTTCTCATCACAGTGCTCTATGCCCTAGTCATAACAATGCTCCAAGACCCCTGTAATCACAATGCTCCATGCCCCTTTTCATCAGAATGCTCCATGAGACTTGCCATCACAAGTCTCCATGGTCTTCTCATTACAATGTTCCAGGACCTTGACATCATCATGATCCATTCCCTTGTCATCACAATGCTCCATGACACCTGTCATCACAATAATCCATGAACATTTTCAGCCCAATGCTCCACGACCTTCTCATCACAATGCTCCATGACCACTGTCATCACATCACTTCATGACAACTGACAACAAAATGATCCAGGACTCTTGTCATCACAGTGCTCCATTCCCTTGTCATCAAATGCTACATAACACCTGTCATCACAACTCTCCATGAACATTTTCAGCCCAGTGCTCCATGACCCTTGGCATCACAATGCTCCATGTCATTGTCATCACAGTGCTCCATGAACGCTCTCATCACATTGCTCCATGCCCTTGTCTTCACATAGCTCCATGACACATGTCATCAGAATGCTCCATGGCCTTCTCATCACAATGCTCCAAGCCCTGGCCATCACAATGCTCCATTACCCCTGTCATAACAATGCTCCATGACCCCTGCCATCACGATGTTCCATGCCCTTTTCATCACAAGACTCCATGAACCTTCTCATCACAATGCTCCAAGAACACTGTAATCACAATGCTCTATGCCCCTTTTCATCTCAATGATCCATGAACCCTGTCATCACAATGCACTATGCCCATCATCATAATGCTTCATGCTATTGTCATAACAACGAAATCAAAATGTTCCATGACCTCTGTCATAACAATGCTCCAAACCCTTGTGATCACAATATTCCATAACACTTGTCATCACAATGCCCCAGTATGTTCGTCATCACAATTATCCATGGACTTCTCATCACAATGCTCCATGACCTTCTTCATCACAATGCTCAATACACTTGTCATCAACATGCTCCCTGACACTTGTTGTCTGTATGCTCCTTGAACCCTGTCATGACAAGGCTCCATGCCTTTTTCATCACAATGATACATGTCCTTTTCATCAAAATGCTCCAAGTCCCATGTAATCACAATGGTCCATGCAATTTTCATCACAAAGCTCAATGACGCATGCCATCAGAATGCTCCATGGTCTTCTCCTCACAATGCTCCATGCCCTTGTCTTCACAATGTTCCAAGACCCCTGTAATCACAATGCTCCTTTCCCCTTTTAATCAGTATGCTCCATGAGACTTGTCATCACAAGGCTCCATGGATTTGTCATCACAATGCTCCAGGACCTTGTCATCACAATGCTTCACGACCTTGTCATCAAAATTTTCAATGGCCCTTGTCATCATAATGCTCCAAACCCTAATCATCACAGTGCTCCATTATATTTGTCATCACAATCCTCCATCACATTTGGTATCACAAAGCTCCATGCCATTGTCATCGCCATAGACCATGACATATGTCATCACAATGCTCCCTGACACCGGTCTTCACAATACTCCATGACCTTATCATCACAATTCTCCATGCCCTTGTCATCACAATGCACCATGCCCACTCTCATCACAATAATCTATGAAACTTGTCAGACCAATGCTCCATGCCACTGTCATCACAATGCTCCATGCCCTTGTCATCACAATGCTCCATGACCACTGTCATCACAATGCTCCGTGACTCCAGTCATCACAATGCTTCATAACGTTTGTCATCACAATGGTCCATGCCCGCGTCATCACAAGGCTCTGTGACCTTTGTAACCACAGTGCTCCATGAACTTTTCATCACAATTCTCTGAGAAAATTGTCACCACATTGCTCCATGTCTTTGTCAGAACAATGCTCCATGACCATTGTCATCACAATGTGCCACGCGCATTTCATCACAACGTTCCAAACCTTGTCATTGCAATGCTCCATAAACCTTGTAATCACAATGGTCCATGCACTTCTCATCAAAATGCTCTCTCACCAGTGATATCACAATGTTCCATCACTAGTCATAACAATACACCCTCGTCGTTGTAATCACAATGTTCCATGACACTGTCATCACAATGCTACATCCCCTTATCATCACAATGTTCCATGACCCCTGCCATCACAATGTTCCATAAGCCCTGTCATCAAAATTCTCCATGACCCTTTCCATCCCAAAGCTCCAAGACCCCTGACATCACAATGTTCTATAACCCCTGCCATCAAAATATTCCATTACACTTTTTATCAAATTGCTGCATGACCCGGTCATCAAAATGTTCCCTGCCCTTCTCATCAAAATGCTCCATGACTTGTCATCACAAAGCTCCAAGACCCTTGGCATCACAATGCTCCATGTCATTGTCATCACAATGCTCCATGAACCCTCTCATCACATTGCTCCATGCCCTTGTCATCACACTGCTCCGTGACACTTGTCATCACAATGCTCGATGTCTTTCTCATCACAATGCTCCATGCCCTTGTCTTTACAGTCCTGCATGACACATGTATCACAGTGTTCCGTGCCCTTGTCATCACAATGCTCCATGCCCACTCTCATCACAATAATCCATGAAACATTTCAGACCAAATTTCTATACCCTTCTCATCACAATGCTCCATTACCTCTGTCATAACAATGCACCATGACACCTGCCATCACAATGCACCATGACACCTGCCATCACAATAATCCACGGCCTAGTCATCACAAGGTTCCATGATAATTCTCATCACAATGCTCAAGACTCCTGATATCACAATGCTCCATGCCCTTGTCATCACAAAGCTCCATGACGCATGTCATCAGAATGTTCCATGGCCTTCTCATCACAATGCTCCATGCCCTTTTTCACAATGCTCCAAGACCCTTGCCATCACAATGCTCCATGCCCCATTTCATCTCAATGCTCCATGAAATCTGTCATCACAAAGCTCCAAGACCCTTGTAATCACAATGCTCCATGCCCCTTTTCATCTCAATGCTCCATGAACCCTGTCATCACAATGCACCATGCCCATCATCATAATGCTTCAGGCTATTGTCATCACAATGAAATAAGTATTCTGCATGACCTGTGTCATCATAATGCACCAAACCCTTGTGATCACAATGTTGCATAACACGTATCATCACAACACCCCATGACGCTCATCATCACAATTATCCATGGTCTTCTCATCACAATGCTCCATGATCTTTGTCATCACAATGCTCAATACACTTGTCATCACAATGCTCCCTGACCCTTGTGGTCAGTATGCTCCTTGAACCCTGTCATGACAATTTTCCATGCATTTTTCATCACAATGATCCATGACCATTTCATCACAATGCTCCAAGGTCCCTGTAATCACAATGCTCCATGACCTTGTCATCACAAAACTCCATGACGCATGTCATCAGAATGCTCCATGGCTTTCTCATCACAATGCTCTCTGCCCTAGTCATAACAATGCTCCAAGACCCCTGTAATCACAATGCTCCATGCCCCTTTTCATCAGAATGCTCCATGAGACTTGCCATCACAAGTATCCATGGTCATCTCATCACAGTGTTCCAGGACCTTGACATCACCATGATCCATTCCCTTGTCATCTCAAAGCTCCATGACTCTTGTCATAACAATAATCCATGAACATTTTCAGCCCAATGCTCCACGACCTTCTCATCACAATGCTCCATTGCCAATATCATCACAATGCTCCATGACCACAGTCATCACAACACTCCATGACACCAGACAACACAATGATCCAGGACTCTTGTCATCACAGTGCTCCATTCCCTTGTCGTCACAATGCTACATGACACCTGTCATCACAACTCTCCATGAACATTTTCAGCCCAGTGCTCCATGACCCTTGTCATCACAATGATCCATGTCCTTGTCATCCCAATGCTCCATGACCCCTGTATTCACAATGCTCCTTGACGCTTGTCATCACAGTGCTCCATGACACATGTCATCACAATGCTCCATGCCTTTGTCAGCAAAATGCTACATGACCTTGTCATTACAATGCTCTATGCGCTAGTCATCACAATGCTCCATTTCCATTGTCATCACAATCCTCCATGAACTTTGGGATCACATTGCTTCATGCCCTTGTCATCACAATGCTCCATGCTCCTTGAAATCAAAATGATCCATGACCTCTGTCATCACAATGCTCCAAACCCTTGTGATCACAATGTTCCATAACACTTGTCCTCACAACGCTCCATGATGCCTGTCATCACAATACTCCATGCCCTTTTCATCACAATGCTCAGTGACCTTTGTCACCACAATTCTCAATACACTTGTCATCACAATGCTCTCTGACACTTGTCATCAGAATGCTCCTTGAAACCTGTCACGAAAAGGCTCCATGCCTTTTTCATCTCAATGCCCCATGCCATTTTCATCACAATGCTCCATGCCATTGTCATCAAAATACTCCACAAGCTTGTCATCAGAATGCTCCATGACCCTTGTCATCACAATTTTCCATGCACTTGTCAGCACAATGCTCCCTGACCCTTGTCATCACAATGCTCCAAGCCATTGTCATCACAATGCTCCATTACCTTTGTCATCAGAATCCTCCCTGACACTTGGCATCACAATGCTCCATCCCATCCTCATCACAATGGGCCATTACATATGTGATCACAATGCTCCCTGACACCTGTCTTCACAATACGGCATGACCTGGTCATCACAATGCTCCATGCCCTTGTCATCACAGTGTGCCATTCCAACTCTCATCGCAATACTCCATGAAAGTTATTAGACCAATGTTCCATGCCCTTGTCATCACAATGCTCCATGCCCTTGTTATCACAATGCTCCATGACCTCTGTCATCACAATGCTCCGTGACTCCAGTCATCACAATGCTTCATGACCTTTGTCATCACAATGGTCCATGCCCTCGACATCAACAGTCTCTGTGACCTTTTTAACCACAATGCTCCATGAACTTTTCATCACAATGCTCTTTGACCCTTGTCATCACAATGCTCTATGCCTTTCTCAGCACAATGCTCCATGACCCTTGTAATCACAATGCCCCATGCGCTTGTCAGCACAATGCTCCATGACACATGTCATCACAGTGCACCATGCGCTCATCATCACAGTGCTCCACAACCTTGTCATCACAATGCTCCATAAAAATTGTCATCACAATGCTCCATGCACTTCTCATCAAAATGCTCTCTCACCACTGATATCACAATGCTACATCACTATTTGTCACAATACTCCCTCACCCCTGTCATCACAATGTTCCATGACTCCTGTCATCACAATGTTACATGCACTTATCATCACAATGTTCGATGATCCCTGAAATCACAATGTTCCATAACACCTGTCATCAAAATGTTCCATGACACTTTTCATCAAATTGCTCCATGACCCTGTCATCACAATGCTCCCTGCCCTTCTCATCACAATGCACAACGCCCTTGCCATCAAAATGCTCCATGACCTTTGTCATCACAAAGATCCATGACGCTTGGCATCACAATGCTCCATGTCATTGTCATCACAGTGCTCCATGAACGCTCTCATCACATTGCTCCATGCCCTTGTCTTCACATAGCTCCATGACACATGTCATCAGAATGCTCCATGGCCTTCTCATCACAATGCTCCAAGCCCTTGCCATCACAATGCTTCATTACCCCTGTCATAACAATGCTCCATGACCCCTGCCATCACGATGTTCCATGGCCTTGTCATCACAAGGCTCCATGACCCTTCTCATCACAATGCTCCAAGAACACTGTAATCACAATGCTCTATGCCCCTTTTCATCTCAATGATCCATGAACCCTGTCATCACAATGCACTATGCCCATCATCATAATGCTTCATGCTATTGTCATAACAACGAAATCAAAATGTTCCATGACCTCTGTCATAACAATGCTCCAAACCCTTGTGATCACAATATTCCATAACACTTGTCATCACAATGCCCCAGGATGCTCGTCATCACAATTATCCATGGTCTTCTCATCACAATGCTCCATGACCTTCGTCATCACAATGCTCAATACACTTGTCATCAACATAATTCCTGACACTTGTTGTCTGTATGCTCCTTGAACCCTGTCATGACAAGGCTCCATGCCTTTTTCATCACAATGATCCATGCCCTTTTCATCACAATGCTCCAAGTGCCATGTAATCACAATGGTGCATGCCATTGTCATCACAAAGCTCAATGATGCATGCCATCAGAATGCTCCTTGGTCTTCTCCTCACAATGCTCCCTGCCCTTTTCTTCACAATGTTCGAAGACCCCTATTATCACAATGCTCCATTCCTCTTTAAATCAGTATGCGTCATGAGACTTGTCATCACAAGGGCCATGGTTTTGTCAGCACAATTCTCCATGACCTTGTCATCAAAATGCTTCACGACCTTGTCATCAAAATTTTCAATGGCCCTTGTCATCATAATGTTCCAAATCCTAATCATCACAATGCTCCATTATATTTGTCATCGCAATCCTCCATTGCATTTGGTATCACAAATCTCCATGCCATTGTCATCGCCATGGACCATGACATATGTCATCACAATGCTCCCTGACACCTGTCTTCACAATACTCCATGACCTTATCATCACAATGCTCCATGCCCTTGTCATCACAATGCACCATGCCCACTCTCATCACAATAATCTATGAAACTTGTCAGACCAATGCTCCATGCCTCTCTCATCACAATGCTCCATGCCCTTGTCATCACAATGCTCCATGACCCCTGTCATCACAATGCTCCGTGACTCCAGTTATCACAGTGCTTCATAACGTTTGTCATCACAATGGTCCATGCCCACGTCATCACAAGGCTCTGTGACCTTTGTAACCACAATGCTCCATGAACTTTTCATCACAATTCTCTGAGAAAATTGTCATCACAATGCTCCTTGTATTTGTCAGAACAATGCTCCATGACCATTGTCATCACAATGTGCCACGTGCATTTCATCACAACGTTCCAAACCTTGTCATTGCAATGCTCCATAAACCTTGTAATCACAGTGGTCCATGCACTTCTCATCAAAATGCTCTCTCACCAGAGATGTCACAATGTTCCATCACTAGTCATCACAATACACCCTCATCCTTGTAATCACATTGTTCCATGACACTGTCATCACAATGCTACATCCACTTATCATCACAATGTTCCATGACCCTTGCCATCACAATGTTCCATAAGCCCTGTCATCAAAATGCTCCATGACCCTTTCCATCCCAAAGCTCCAAGACCCCTAACATCACAATGTTCTATAACCCCTGCCATCAAAATGTTCCATTACACTTTTTATCAAATTGCTACATGACCTGGTCATCAAAATGCTCACTGCCCTTCTCATCAAAATGCTCCATGACTTGTCATCACAAAGCTCCAAGACCCTTGGCATCACAATGCTCCATGTCATTGTCATCACAATGCTCCATGAACCCTCTCATCACATTGCTCCATGCACTTGTCATCACAAAGCTCCATGACACTTGTCATCACAATGCTCCATGCCCTTGTCATTACATTCCTGCATGACCCATGTATCACAGTGTTCCGTGCCCTTGTCTTCACAATGCTCCATGCCCACTCTCATCACAATAATCCATGAAACATTTCAGACCAAAGTTCCATACGCTTCTCTTCACAATGCTCCATTACCCCTGTCATAACAATGCACCATGACACCTGCCATCACAATGATCCACGGCCTAGTCATCACAAGGTTCCATGATAATTCTCATCACAATGCTCAAGACCCCTGATATCACAATGCTCCATGCCCTTGTCATCACAAAGCTCCATGACGCATGTCATCAGAATGTTCCATGGCCTTCTCATCACAATGCTCCATGCCCTTGTCATCACAATGCTCCAAGACCCTTGTCATCACAATGCTCCATGCCCCATTTCATCTCAATGCTCCATGAAATCTGTCATCACAATGCTCCAAGACCCTTGTAATCACAATGCTCCATGCCCCTTTTCATCTCAGTGGCCATGAACCCTGTCATCACAAGGCACCATGACCATCATCATAATGCTTCAGGCTATTGTCATCACAATGAAATCAATATTCTGCATGACCTCTGTCATCATAATGCTCCAAACCCTTGTGATCACAATGTTGCATAACACGTATCATCACAACACCCCATGACGCTCATCATCACAATTGTCCATGGTCTTCTCATCACAATGCTCCATGATCTTTGTCATCACAATGCTCAATACACTTGTCATCACAATGCTCCCTGACCCTTGTCGTCAGTATGCTCCTTGAACCCTGTCATGACAAGTTTCCATGCATTTTTCATCACAATGATCCATGACCATTTCATCACAATGCTCCAAGGTCCCTGTAATCACAATGCTGCATGCCCTTGTCATCACAAAACTCCATGACGCATGTCATCAGAATGCTCCATGGCCTTCTCATCACAATTCTCTATGCCCTAGTCATAACAATGCTCCAAGACCCCTGTAATCACAATGCTCCATGCCCCTTTTCATCAGAATGCTCCATGAGACTTGCCATCACAAGTCTCCATGGTCTGCTCATCACAATGTTCCAGGACCTTGACATCACCATGATCCATTCCCTTGTCATCACAATGCTCAATGACCACTGTCATCACAATAATCCATGAACATTTTCAGCCCAATGCTCCACGACCTTCTCATCACAATGCTCCATTGCCAATATCATCACAATGCTCCATGACCACTGTCATCACAACACTCCATGACACCTGACAACACAATGATCCAGGACTCTTGTCATCACAATGCTCCATTAACTTGTCGTCACAAAGCTACATGACACCTGTCATCACAACTCTCCATGAACATTTTCAGCCCAGTGCTCCATGACCCTTGTCATCACAATGATCCATGCCCTTGTCATCCCAATGCTCCATGACCCCTGTATTCACAATGCTCCTTGACGCTTGTCATCACAGTGCTCCATGACACATGTCATCACAATGCTCCATGCCTTTGTCAGCAAAATGCTACATGACCTTGTCATTAAAATGCTCTATGCACTTGTCATCACAATACTCCATTTCCATTGTCATCACAATCCTCCATGAACTTTGGGATCACATTGCTTCATGCCCTTGTCATCACAATGCTCCATGCTCCTTGAAATCCAAATGATCCATGACCTCTGTCATCACAATGCTCCAAACCCTTGTGATCACAATGTTCCATAACACTTGTCCTCACAACGCTCCATGATGCCTGTCATCACAATACTCCATGCCCTTTTCATCACAATGCTCCATGACCTTTGTCACCACAATTCTCAATACACTTGTCATCACAATGCTCCCTGACACTTGTCATCAGGATGCTCCTTGAACCCTGTCATGAAAAGGCTCCATGCCTTTTTCATCACAATGCCCCATGCCATTTTCATCACAATGCTCCATGCCATTGTCATCAAAATACTCCACAAGATTGTCATCAGAGTGCTCCATGACCCTTGTCATCACAATTCTCCATGCACTTGTCAGCACAATGCTCCCTGACCCTTGTCATCACAATGCTCCAAGCCATTGTCATCACAATGCTCCATTACCTTTGTCATCAGAATCCTTCCTGACACTTGGCATCACAATGCTCCATGCCATCCTCATCACAATGGGCCATTACATATGTGATCACAATGCTCCCTGACACCTCTCTTCACAATACGGCATGACCTGGTCATCACAATGCTCCATGCCCTTGTCATCACAGTGTGCCATTCCAACTCTCATCGCAATACTCCATGAAAGTTATTAGACCAATATTCCATGCCCTTGTCATCACAATGCTCCATGCTCTTGTTATCACAATGCTCCATGACCCCTGTCATCACAATGCTCCGTGACTCCAGTCATCACAATGCTTCATGACCTTTGTCATCACAATGGTCCATGCCCTCGTCATCAACAGTCTCTGTGACATTTTTAACCACAATGCTCCATGAACTTTTCATCACAATGCTCTTTGACCATTGTCATCACAATGCTCTATGCCTTTCTCAGCACAATGCTCCATGACACTTGTCATCACAATGCTCCATTCGCTTGTCAGCACAATACTCCATGACACATGTCATCACAATGCACCATGCGCTTGTCATCACAGTGCTCCACAACATTGTCATTACAATGCTCCATAAAATTTGTCATCACAATGCTCCATGCACTTCTCATCAAAATGCTCTATCACCACTGATATCACAATGCTACATCACTATTTGTCACAATACTCCCTCACCCCTGTCATCACAATGTTCCATGACTCCTGTCATCACATTGTTACATGCACTTATCATCACAATGTTCGATGATCCCTGAAATCACAATGTTCCATAACACCTGTCATCAAAATGTTCCATGACACTTTTCATCAAATTGCTCCATGACCCTGTCATCAGAATGCTCCCTGCCCTTCTCATCACAATGCACAACGCCCTTGCCATCAAAATGCTCCATGACCTTTGTCATTACAAAGATCCATGACGCTTGGCATCACAATGCTCCATGTCATTGTCATCACAGTGCTCCATGAACGCTCTCATCACATTGCTCCATGCCCTTGTCTTCACATAGCTCCATGACACATGTCATCAGAATGCTCCATGGCCTTCTCATCACAATGCTCCAAGCCCTTGCCATCACAATGCTTCATTACCACTGTCATAACAATGCTCCATGACCCCTGCCATCACGATGTTCCATGGCCTTGTCATCACAAGGCTCCATGACCCTTCTCATCACAATGCTCCAAGAACACTGTAATCACAATGCTCTATGCCCCTTTTCATCTCAATGATCCATGAACCCTGTCATCACAATGCACTATGCCCATCATCATAATGCTTCATGCTATTGTCATAACAACGAAATCAAAATGTTCCATGACCTCTGTCATAACAATGCTCCAAACCCTTGTGATCACAATATTCCATAACACTTGTCATCACAATGCCCCAGGATGCTCGTCATCACAATTATCCATGGTCTTCTCATCACAATGCTCCATGACCTTCGTCATCACAATGCTCAATACACTTGTCATCAACATAATTCCTGACACTTGTTGTCTGTATGCTCCTTGAACCCTGTCATGACAAGGCTCCATGCCTTTTTCATCACAATGATCCATGCCCTTTTCATCACAATGCTCCAAGTGCCAAGTAATCACAATGGTCCATGCCATTGTCATCACAAAGCTCAATGATGCATGCCATCCGAATGCTCCTTTGTCTTCTCCTCACAATGCTCCCTGCCCTTGTCTTCACAATGTTCGAAGAACCCTGTTATCACAATGCTCCATTCCTCTTTAAATCAGTATGCGTCATGAGACTTGTCATCACAAGGGCCATGGTTTTGTCAGCACAATTCTCCAGGACCTTGTCATCAAAATGCTTCACGACCTTGTCATCAAAATTTTCAATGGCCCTTGTCATCATAATGCTCCAAATCCTAATCATCACAATGCTCCATTATATTTGTCATCACAATCCTCCATTGCATTTGATATCACAAATCTCCATGCCATTGTCATCGCCATGGACCATGACATATGTCATCACAATGCTCCCTGACACCTGTCTTCACAATACTCCATGACCTTATCATCACAATGCTCCATGCCCTTGTCATCACAATGCACCATGCCCACTCTCATCACAATAATCTATGAAACTTGTCAGACCAATGCTCCATGCCTCTGTCATCACAATGCTCCATGCCCTTGTCATCACAATGCTCCATGACCCCTGTCATCACAATGCTCCGTGACTCCAGTTATCACAGTGCTTCATAACGTTTGTCATCACAATGGTCCATGCCCGCGTCATCACAAGGCTCTGTGACCTTTGTAACCACAATGCTCCATGAACTTTTCATCACAATTCTCTGAGAAAATTGTCATCACAATGCTCCATGTCTTTGTCAGAACAATGCTCCATGACCATTGTCATCACAATGTGCCACGTGCATTTCATCACAACGTTCCAAACCTTGTCATTGCAATGCTCCATAAACCTTGTAATCACAGTGGTCCATGCACTTCTCATCAAAATGCTTTCTCACCAGAGATATCACAATGTTCCATCACTAGTCATCACAATACACCCTCATCCTTGTAATCACATTGTTCCATGACACTGTCATCACAATGCTACATCCACTTATCATCACAATGTTCCATGACCCTTGCCATCACAATGTTCCATAAGCCCTGTCATCAAAATGCTCCATGACCCTTTCCATCCCAAAGCTCCAAGACCCCTGACATCACAATGTTCTATAACCTCTGCCATCAAAATGTTCCATTACACTTTTTATCAAATTGCTACATGACCAGGTCATCAAAATGCTCAATGCCCTTCTCATCAAAATGCTCCATGACTTGTCATCACAAAGCTCCAAGACCCTTGGCATCACAATGCTCCGTGTCATTGTCATCACAATGCTCCATGAACCCTCTCATCACATTGCTCCATGCACTTGTCATCACAAAGCTCCATGACAGTTGTATCACAATGCTCCATGCCCTTGTCATTACATTCCTGCATGACCCATGTATCACAGTGTTCCGTGCCCTTGTCTTCACAATGCTCCATGCCCACTCTCATCACAATAATCCATGAAACATTTCAGACCAAAGTTCCATACGCTTCTCTTCACAATGCTCCATTACCCCTGTCATAACAATGCACCATGACACCTGCCATCACAATGATCCACGGCCTAGTCATCACAAGGTTCCATGATAATTCTCATCACAATGCTCAAGACCCCTGATATCACAATGCTCCATGCCCTTGTCATCACAAAGCTCCATGACGCATGTCATCAGAATGTTCCATGGCCTTATCATCACAATGTTCCATGCCCTTGTCATCAAAATGCTCCAAGACCCTTGTCATCACAATACTCCATGCCCCATTTCATCTCAATGCTCCATGAAATCTGTCATCACAATGCTCCAAGACCCTTGTAATCACAATGCTCCATGCCCCTTTTCATCTCAGAGGCCATGAACCCTGTCATCACAATGCACCATGCCCATCATCATAATGCTTCAGGCTATTGTCATCACAATGAAATCAATATTCTGCATGACCTCTGTCATCATAATGCTCCAAACCCTTGTGATCACAATGTTGCATAACACGTATCATCACAACACCCCATGACGCTCATCATCACAATTGTCCATGGTCTTCTCATCACAATGCTCCATGATCTTTGTCATCACAATGCTCAATACACTTGTCATCACAATGCTCCCTGACCCTTGTCGTCAGTATGCTCCTTGAACCCTGTCATGACAAGTTTCCATGCATTTTTCATCACAATGATCCATGACCATTTCATCACAATGCTCCAAGGTCCCTGTAATCACAATGCTGCATGCCCTTGTCATCACAAAACTCCATGATGCATGTCATCAGAATGCTCCATGGCCTTCTCATCACAATTCTCTATGCCCTAGTCATAACAATGCTCCAAGACCCCTGTAATCACAATGCTCCATGCCCCTTTTCATCAGAATGCTCCATGAGACTTGCCATCACAAGTCTCCATGGTCTGCTCATCACAATGTTCCAGGACCTTGACATCACCATGATCCATTCCCTTGTCATCACAATGCTCAATGACCACTGTCATCACAATAATCCATGAACATTTTCAGCCCAATGCTCCACGACCTTCTCATCACAATGCTCCATTGCCAATATCATCACAATGCTCCATGACCACTGTCATCACAACACTCCATGACACCTGACAACACAATGATCCAGGACTCTTGTCATCACAATGCTCCATTAACTTGTCGTCACAAAGCAACATGACACCTGTCATCACAACTCTCCATGAACATTTTCAGCCCAGTGCTCCATGACCCTTGTCATCACAATGATCCATGCCCTTGTCATCCCAATGCTCCATGACCCCTGTATTCACAATGCTCCTTGACGCTTGTCATCACAGTGCTCCATGACACATGTCATCACAATGCTCCATGCCTTTGTCAGCAAAATGCTACATGACCTTGTCATTACAATGCTCTATGCACTTGTCATCACAATACTCCATTTCCATTGTCATCACAATCCTCCATGAACTTTGGGATCATATTGCTTCATGCCCTTGTCATCACAATGCTCCATGCTCCTTGAAATCAAAATGATCCATGACCTCTGTCATCACAATGCTCCAAACCCTTGTGATCACAATGTTCCATAACACTTGTCATCACAACGCTCCATGATGCCTGTCATCACAATACTCCATGCCCTTTTCATCACAATGCTCCATGACCTTTGTCACCACAATTCTCAATACACTTGTCATCACAATGCTCCCTGACACTTGTCATCAGGATGCTCCTTGAACCCTGTCATGAAAAGAGACCATGCCTTTTTCATCACAATGCCCCATGCCATTTTCATCACAATGCTCCATGCCATTGTCATCAAAATACTCCACAAGATTGTCATCAGAATGCTCCATGACCCTTGTCATCACAATTCTCCATGCACTTGTCAGCACAATGCTCCCTGACTCTTGTCATCACAATGCTCCAAGCCATTGTCATCACAATGCTCCATTACCTTTGTCATCAGAATCCTTCCTGACATTGGCATCACAATTCTCCATGCCATCCTCATCACAATGGGCCATTACATATGTGATCACAATGCTTCCTGACACCTCTCTTCACAATACGACATGACCTGGTCATCACAATGCTCCATGCCCTTGTCATCACAGTGTGCCATTCCAACTCTCATCGCAATACTCCATGAAAGTTATTAGACCAATGTTCCATGCCCTTGTCATCACAATGCTCCATGCTCTTGTTATCACAATGCTCCATGACCCCTGTCATCACAATGCTCCGTGACTCCAGTCATCACAATGCTTCATGACCTTTGTCATCACAATGGTCCATGCCCTCGTCATCAACAGTCTCTGTGACATTTTTAACCACAATGCTCCATGAACTTTTCATCACAATGCTCTTTGACCAATGTCATCACAATGCTCTATGCCTTTCTCAGCACAATGCTCCTTGACCCTTGTCATCACAATGCTCCATGCGCTTGTCAGCACAATACTTCATGACACATGTCATCACAATGCACCATGCGCCTGTCATCACAGTGCTCCACAACATTGTCATCACAATGCTCCATAAAATTTGTCATCACAATGCTCCATGCACTTCTCATCAAAATGCTCTCTCACCACTGATATCACAATGCTACATCACTATTTGTCACAATACTCCCTCACCCCTGTCATCACAATGTTCCATGACACTTTTCATCAAATTGCTCCATGACCCTGTCATCAGAATGCTCCCTGCCCTTCTCATCACAATGCACAACGCCCTTGCCATAAAAATGCTCCATGAATTTGTCATCACAAAGATCCATGACACTTGGCATCACAATGCTCCATGTCATTGTCATCACAATGCTCCATGAACGCTGTCATCACATTGCTCCATGCCCTTGTCTTCACATAGCTCCATGACACGTGTCATCAGAATGCTCCATGGCCTTCTCATCACAATGCTCCTAGCCCTTGCCATCACAAAGCTCCATTACACCTGTCATAACATTGTTCCATGACCCCTGCCATCACGATGTTCCATGGCCTTGTCATCACAAGGCTCCATGACCCTTCTCATCACAATGTTCCAAGAACACTGTAATCACAATGCTCTATGCCCCTTTTCATCTCAATGATCCATGAACCCTGTCATCACAATGCACCATGCTCATCATCATAATGCTTCATGCTATTGTCATCACAACGAAATCAAAATGTTCCATGACCTCTGTCATAAAAATGCTCCAAACCCTTGTGATCAGAATATTCCATAACACTTGTCATCACAATGCCCCAGGATGCTCGTCATCACAATTATCCATGGTCTTCTCATCACAATGCTCCATGACCTTCGTCATTACAATGCTCAATACACTTGTCATCAACATGCTCCCTGACACTTGTTGTCTGTATGCTCCTTGAGCCCTGTCATGAGAAGGCTCCATGCCTTTTTCATTACAATGATCCACGCCCTTTTCATCACAATGCTCCAAGTCCCATGTAATCACAATGGTCCATGCCATTGTCATCACAAAGCTCAATGACGCATGCCATCAGAATGCTCCTTGATCTTCTCCTCACAATGCTCCATGCCCTTGTCTTCACAGTGTTCCAAGACCCCTGTAATCACAATGCTCCTTTCCCCTTTTAATCAGTATGCTCCATGAGACTTGTCATCACAAGGCTCCATGTTTTTGTCATCACAATGCTTCACGACCTTGTCATCAAAATTTTCAATGGCCCTTGTCATCATAATGCTCCAAACCCTAATCATCGCAATGCTCCATTATATTTGTCATCACAATCCTCAATTACATTTGGTATCACAAAGCTCCATGCCATTGTCATCGCCATGGACCATGACATATGTCATCACAATGCTCCCTGACACCTGTCTTCACAATACTCCATAACCTTATCATCACAATGCTCCATGCCCTTGTCATCACAATGCACCATTTCCACTCTCATCACAATAATCTATGAAACTTGTCAGACCAATGCTCCATGCCACTCTCATCAGAATGCTCCATGGCCTTCTCATCACAATGCTCCAAGCCCTTGCCACCACAATGCTCCATTACCCCTGTCATCACAATGCTCCATTACCCCTCTCATAACAATGCTCCATGACATGACCCCTGCCATCACGATGTTCCATGGCCTTGTCATCACAAGGCTCCATGACCCTTCTCATCACAGTGCTCCAAGAACACTGTAATCATAATGCTCTATGCCCTTGACATCACAATGCTCCATGACCCCTGTCATCACAGTGCTCCGTGACACCAGTCATCACAATGATTCATAACGTTTGTCATCACGATGGTCCATGCCCGCGTCATCACAAGTCTCTGTGACCTTTGTAACCACAGTGCTCCATGAACATTTCATCACAATTCTCTGAGAACCTTGTCATCACAATGCTCCATGTCTTTGTCAGAACAATGCTCCCGGACCATTGTCATCACAATGTGCCACGCGCATTTCATAACAACGTTCCAAACCTTGTCATTGCAATGCTCCATAAACCTTGTAATCACAATGGTCCATGCACTTCTCATCAAAATGCTCTCTCACCAGAGATATCACAATGTTCCATCACTAGTCCTCCCAGTACATCCTCATCCATGTAAACACAATGTTCCATGACACTGTCATCACAATGCTACATCCCCTTATCATCACAATGCTCCATGACCCCTGTCATCACAATAATCCATGAACATTTCAGCCCAATGCACCACGACCTTTTCATCACAATGCTCCATGGCAAATATCATCACAATGCTCCATGACCACTGTCATCACAACAATCCATGACACCTGACAACACAATGATCCGGGACTCTTGTCATCACAATGCTCCAAGACCCCTGTAATCACCATGCTCCATGACCCCCGTCATCACAATACTCCATGAACATTTTCATCCCAATGCTCCATGACCCTTGTCATCACAATGATCCATGCCCTTGTCATCCCAATATTCCATGACCCCTGTATTCACAATGCTCCGTGATGCTTGTCATCACAGTGCTCCATGACACCTGTCATCACAATGCTCCATGCCATTTTCAGCAAAATGCTACATGACCTTGTCATTACAATGCTCTGTGCCCTTGTCATCAAAATACTCCATTACCATTGTCATCACAATCCTCCATGAACCTTAGGATCACATTGCTTCATGCCCTTGTCATCAAAATGCTCCATGTTCCTTGATATCAAAATGATCCATTACCTCTGTCATCACAATGCTCCAAACACTTGTGATCACAATGTTCCATAACACTTTTCCTCACAACGCTCCATGACGCCTGCCATCACAATACTCCATGCCTTTTCATCACAATGCTCCATGACCTTTGTCATCACAATTCTCAATACACTTGTCAGCACAATGCTGCCTGACCCTTGTCATCACAATGCTCCAAGCCATTTTCATCACAATGCTCCATTACCTTTGTCATCAGAATCCTCCATGACACTTGGCATCACAATGCTCCATGCACTTGTCATCACAATGCGCCATTCCAACTTTCATCACAATAATCCATGAAAATTATTACACCAATTCTCCATGCACTTGTCATCACAATGCTCCATGCCCTAGTTATCACAATGTTCCAAACCCCTGTAATCAGAATGCACCATGCCCCTTTTCATCAGTATGCTCCATGAGACTTGTCATCACAAGGCTCCATGATTTTCTCATCACAATGTTCCAGGACCTTTTCATCACAATGCTTCACGACATGGCATGAAAATTCTCAATGTCCCTTGTCATCATAATGATACAAGCCCTAGTCATCACAATGCTCCATGATATTTGTCATCACAATACTCCCTTACATTTGGCATCACAATGCTGCATGCCCTTGTCATCGCAATGGACCATGACATATGTCATCACAATGCCCCCTGACATCTGTCTTCACAATACTCCATGCCCTTGTCATCACAATGCTGCATGCCCTTGTCATCACAATGTACCATGTCCACTGTCATCACAATAATCTATGAAACTTGTCAGATCAATGCTCCATGCACCTGTCATCACAATGCTCCATGCACTTGTCATCACAATGCTCCATTACCCCTGTCATCAGAATGCTCCGTGACTCCAGTCATCACAATGCTTCATAACGTTTCTCATTACAACGGTCCATGCCCACATCATCACAAGGCTCTGTGACATTTGTAACCACAATGCTCCATGAACTTTTCATCACAATGCTCCGTGACCCTTGTCATCACAATGCTCCATGCCTTTGTCAGAACAATGCTCCATGTCCCTTGTCATCACAATGTGCCATGCATTTTTCATCACAATGATCCACAAACTTGTCATCGCTATGCTCCATAAACATTGTAATCACAATGCTCCATGCACTTCTCATCCAAATGCACTCTCACATGAGAAATCACAATGTTCCATTACTAGTCATCACAATCCTCCCTCACCCCTGTTATCAAAATGTTCCATGACCCCTGTCATCACAATGCTACATCCCCTTATGAGCACAATATTCCATGACCCCAGACATCACAATATTCCATAAGCCCTGTCAGCAAAATGCTCCATGACCCATTTCATCCCAAAGCTCCATGACCCCTGGCATCACAATGTTCTATAAACCCTGGCATCAAAATGTTCCATTACACTTTTCATCCAATTGCAGCATGACCCTGTCATCAAAATGCTCCCTGCCCTTCTCATCACAGTGCACCACACCCTTGTCATCAAAATGCTCCATAACCATTGTCATCACTAAGCTCCATGACCATTGGCATCACAATGCTCCATGTCATTGTCATCACAATGCTCCATGAACCCTCTCATCATATTGCTCCATGCCCTTGTCATTTCAATGCTCCATCACACTTGTCATCACAATGCTCGATGCCCTTCTCATCACAATGCTCCATGCCCTTGTCATTACAATCCTCCATGACCCATGTATCACAGTGTACCGTTCCCTTGTCATCACAATGCTCCATGCCCACTCTCATCACAATAATCCATGAAACATTTCAGACCAGTGCTCAATGCCCTTCTCATCACAATGCTCCATTACCTCTGTCATATCCATCTTCCATGACCATTGCCATCACAATATTCCACGGCCTTGTCATCACAAGGCTCCATGACACTTGTCATCACAATGCTCCCAGACCCATGTAATCACAATGCTCCATGCGCTTGTCATCACAAAGCTCCAAGACGCATGTCATCAGAATATTCCCTGGCCTTCTCCTCACAATGCTCCATGCCCTTGTCATCACCATGCTCCAAGACCCTCGTAATCACAATGCTCCATGCCCCTTTTCATCAGAATGCTCCATTAAACTTGTCATCACAAGTCTCCATGGTCATCTCATCACAATGCTCCAGGACCTTGTCATCACCATTCTCCTTTCGCTTGTCATCACAATGCTCAATGACCACTGTCGTCACAATACTCCATGAATATTTTCAGCCCAATGCTCCATGACCTTCTCATCACAATGCTCCATGAGAAATATCATCACAATGCTCCATGACCACTGTCATCACAACACTCCATGAGACCTGACAACACAATGATCCGGTACTCTTGTCATCACAATGCTCCAAGACCTCTGTAATCCCAATGCTCCATGCCCTTGTCATCAAAAAACTCCATGACGCATGTCATCAGAAATATCTATGGCCTTCTCATCACAATGCTCCATGCCCTTGTCATCACAAAGATCGATGACGCATGTCATCAGAATGTTCCATGGCCTTCTCATCACAATGCTCCATGCGCTTGTCATCAAAATGCTCCAAGACCACTGTAAACACAATGCTCCATGACCCTTTTCATCTCAATGCTCCTTGAACTCTGTCATCACAATGCACCATGCACATCAACATAATGTTTCAGCCTATTGTCATCACAATGAAATCAATATTCTCCATGACCTCTGTCATCATAATGCTCCAAACCCTTGTGATCACAATGTTCCACAACTCTTCTCATCACAACACCTCATGACGCTCATCATCACAATTATCCATGGTCTTCTCATCACAATGCTTCATGCCCTTGTCATCACAAAGATCGATGACGCATGTCATCAGAATGTTCCATGGCCTTCTCATCACAGTGCTCCATGCCCTTGTCATCGCAATGCTCTAAGACCCCTGTAAACACAATGCTCCATGACTCTTTTCATCTCAATGCTCCATGAACCCAGTCATCACAATTCACCATGCCCATCATCATAATGCTTCAGGCTATTGTCATCACAATGAAATCAGTATTCTCCATGATCTCTGTCATCATAATGCTCCAAATCCTTGTGATCACAATGTTCCATACCACTTATCATCACAACACACTATGACGCTCATCATCACATTATCCATGGTCTTCTCATCACAATACTCCATGATCATTGTCATCACAATGCTCAATACACTTGACATCACAATGCTCCCTGACACTTGTCGTCAGTATGCTCCTTGAACACTCTCATGAGAAGGCTCCATGCCTTTTTCATCACAATGATCCATGCCCTTTTCATCACAATGCTCCAAGACCCCTGTAATGACAATTCTCCATGCCCTTGTCATCACAAAGCTCAATGACGAATGCCATCAGAATGCTCCTTGGTCTTCTCCTGACAATACTCCATGCCCTTGTCATCACAATGTTCCAAGACCCCTGTAATCACAATGCTCCATTCCTCTTTTCATCAGTATGCTCCATGAGACTTGTCATCACAAGGCTCCATGGTTTTGTCATCACAATGCTCCAGGACCATGTCATCACAATGCTTCACGACCTTGTCATGAAACTTTTCAATAGCCCTTGTCATCATAATGCTCCAAGCCCTAATCATCACAATGCTCCATTATATTTGTCATCACAATCCTCCATTACATTTGGCATCACAATATTCCATGCCATTGTCATCGCAATGGACCATGACATATGTCATCACAGTGCTCCCTGACACCTGTCTTCACAATACCCCATGACCTTCTCATCACAGTGCTCCATGCCCTTGTCATCCCAATTCACCATGCCCACTGTCATCACAATAATCTATGAAAATTGTCAGACCAATGCTCCATGCCCCTGTCATCAAAATGCTCCATTCCCTTGTCATCACAATGCTCCATGAACCCTGTCATCACAATGTTCTGTGACTCCAGTTATCTCAATGCTTCATAACGTTTGTCATCACAACGGTCCATGCCCGCATCCTCAAAAGGTTCTTTGACCTTTGTAACCACAATGCTCCATGAACTTTCAACACAATTCTCTGTGACCATTGTCATCACAATCCTCCATGTCTTTGTCAGAACAATGCTCCATGACCATTGTCATCACAATGTGCCACGTATATTTCATCACAACGGTCCACAACCTTGTCATTGCAATGCTCCATAAACCTTGTAATCACAATGGTACATGCACTTCTCATCAAAATGCTCTCTCACCAGAGATATCACAATGTTCCATCACTAGTCATTTCAATACTCCCTCACCCCGGTAATCACAATGTTCCATGACCCTGTCATCACAATGCTACATCCCCTTATCAGCACAATGTTCCATGACCCTTGACATCACAATGTTCCATAACCCTTGTCATCAAAATGCTCCATGACCCATTTCATCCCAATGCTCCAAGACAACTGACATCACAATGTTCTATAACCCCTGCCATCAAAATGTTCCATTACACTTTTTATCAAATTGCTGCATGACCCGGTCATCAAAATGTTCCCTGCCCTTCTCATCACAATGCACCATGCCCTTGTCATCAAAATGCTCCATGACTTGTCATCACATAGCTCCATGACCTTTGCCATCACAATGCTCCATGTCATTGTCATCACAGTGCTCCATGAACACTCTCGTTACATTGCTCCATGCCCTTGTCATCACCAACCTCCATGACACTTGTCAACACAATGCTCGATACACTTCTCATCACAATGCACCATGCCCTTGTCAATACAATCCTGAATGACCCATGTATCACAGTGTTCCGTGCCCTTGTCCTCACAATGCTCCATGCCCACTCTCATCACAAAAGTCCATTAAACATTTCCGACCAATGTTCCATGCCTTTCTCATTAAAATGCTCCATTACTTCTGTCATAACAATGCACAATGAACCCTGCCATCACAATGTTCCACGGCCTACTCGTCACAAGGTTCTATGACACTTCTCATCACAATGCTCAAAACACCTGAAATCACAATGCTCCATGCACTTGTCATCACAGAGCTCCATGACGCATGTCATCAGAATGTTCCATGGCTTTCTCATCACAATGCTCCATGCCCTTGTCAGCACAATGCTCCAAGACCCTTGTCATCACAATGCTCCATGTCCCTTTTCATCACAATGCTCCATGAACCCTGTCATCACAATGCACCATGACCATCATGGTAATACTTCAGGCTATTATCATCACAATGAAATCAATATTCTCCATGCCCTCTGTCATCATAATGCTCCAAACTCTTGTGATCACAATGTTGCATAACACGTATCATCACAACACCCCATGACGCTCATCATCACAATTATCCATGGTCTTCTCATCACAATGCTCCATGATCTTTGTCATCACAATGCTCAATACACTTGTCATCACAATGCTCCCTGACACTTGTCGTCAGTATGCTTCTTGAACCCTGTCATGACAAGGCTCCAAGCCTTTTTCATCACAATGATCCATGCCCTTTTCCTCACAATGCTCCAAGATCCTGGTAATCACAATGATCCATGCCCTTGTCATCACAAAACTCCATGACGCATGTCATCAGAATGCTCCATGGCCTTCTGATCAAAATGCTCCATCCCCTAGTCATCACAATGCTCCAAGACCCCTGTAATCACGGTGCTCCATGACCGTTTTCATCAGAATGCTCCATAAGACTTGTCATCACAAGTATCCATGGTCTTCTCATCACAATGCTCCAGGACCTTGTCATCACCATGCTCCATTCCCTTGTCATCACAATGCTCCATGACCCAAGTCAACACAATGCTCCATGAATATTTTCAGCCCAATGCTCCATGACCTTCTCATCACAATGCTCTATGACCAATATCATCACAATTCTCCATGACCACTGTCATCACAACACTCCATGAAACCTGACAACACAATGATCTGAGACTCTTGTCATCACAAAGCTCCAAGACCCCTGTAATCACAGTGCTCCATGACCCCTGTCATTACAATACTCCATGAACATTTTCAGCCCTATGTTCCATGACCCTTGTCATCACAATGATCCATGCCCATGTTATCCCAATGTTCCATGACCCATGTATTCACAATGCTCCGTGATGCTTGTCTTCACAGTGCTCCATGACACCTGTCATCACAATGCTCCAAGACCTATTCATCCCCATGCTCCATACCCTTGTCATCACAATGCTCCATGACCAATATCATCAAAATGCTCCATGACCACTGTCATCACAACACTCCTTGACACCTGACAATACAATGATCCGGGACACTTGTCATCACAATGCTCCAATACCCATGCAATCAAAATGCTCCATGCCCACTGTCATCACAATAATCTATGAAACTGGTCAGACCAATGCTCCATGCCACTGTCATCACAATGCTCCATGCCCTTGTCATCACAAAGCTCCATGACCGCTGTCATTACAATGCTCCGTGACTCCAGTCATCACAATGCTTCATAACGTTTGTCATCACAGCGGTCCATGTCCGTGTCATCACAAGGCTCTGTGACCATTGTAACCACAATGCTCCATGAACTTTTCATCACAATGCTCCGTGACCCTTGTCATCACAATGCTCCATGCCTTTGTCAGAACAATGCTCCATGACCCTTGTCATCACAATATGCCATGCGCTTTTCATCACAATGATCCACAACCTTGTCATCACTGTGCTCCATAAACCTTGTAATCCCAATGCTCCATGCACTTCTCATCCAAATGCTCTCTCACATGAGATATCACAATGTTCCATCACTAGTCATCACAATCCTCCCTCACCCCTGTTATCACAATGTTCAATGACCCCTGTCATCACAATGCTACATCCCCTTATCAGCACAATGTTCCATGACCCCTGACATCACAATGTTCCATAACCCCTGTCATCAAAATGCTCCATGACCCTTTTCATCCCAAAGCTCCATGACCCCTGGCATCACAATGTTCTATAACCCCTGGCATCAAAATGTTCCATTACACTTTTCATCAAATTGCTGCATGACCCTGTCATCAAAATGCTCCCTGCCGTTCTCATCACAATGCACCACACCCTTGTCAACAAAATGCTCCATGACCTTTGTCATCACAAAGCTCCGTGACCCTTGGCATCACAATGCTCCATGTCATTGTCATCACAATGCTCCATGAACCCTCTCATCACATTGCTCCATGCCCTTGTCATCACAAAGCTCCGTGGCACTTGTCATCACAATGCTCGATGCCCTTCTCATCACAATGCTCCATGCCCTTGTCATTACAATCCTCCATGACCCATGTAACACACTGTACCTTGCCTTTGTCATCACAATGCGCCATGCCCACTCTCATCACAATAATCCATGAAACATTTCAGACCAATGCTCAGTGCACTTCTCATCACAATGCTCCATTACCTCTGTCATAATAAGGTCCATGACCACTGCCATCACAATGTTCCACGGCCTTGTCATGACAAGGCTCCAGGACCCTTGTCATCACAATGATCCAAGACCCATTTAATCACAATGCTCCATGCCCTTGTCATCACAAAACTCCATAATGCATGTCATCAGAATATTCCATGGCCTTCGCCTCACAATGCTCCATGCCCTTGTCATCACAATGCTTCAAGACCCCCGTAATCACAATGCTCCATGCCCCTTTTCATAAGAATGCTCCATTAGACTTGTCATCACAAGTCTCCATGGTCATCTCATCACAATGCTCCAAGACCTTGTCATCAACATGCTCCATTCCCTTGTCATCACAATGCCCCATTACCGCTGTCATCACAATACTCCATGCACATTTTTAGCCCAATGCTCCATGACCCTTGTCATCACAATGATCCATGCCCTTGTCATCACAATGCTCCATGCACTTGTCAGCACAATGCTCCCTGATCTTTGTCATCACAATGCTCCAAACCATTGTCACCACAATGCTCCATTACCTTTGTCATCAGAATCCTCCATGACACTTGGCATCACAATGCTCCATGCCATTGTCATCACAATGCTCCATGACCCCTGTCATCACAATGCTCCGTGACTACAGTCATCACAATGCTTCATAACGTTTGTCATCACAACAATCCATGCCCACGTCATCACAAGGCTCTGTGACCTTTGTAACCACAATGCTCCATGAACTTTTCATCACAATGCTCCGTGACCCCTGTCATCACAATGCTCCATGCCTTTGTCAGAACAATGCTCCATGACCCTTGTCATCAAATTGTGCCATGCGCTTTTCACCACAATGATCCACAACCTTGTCATGCTATGCTCCATAAACCTTGTAATCACAATGCTCCATGCACTTCTCATCCAAATACTCTCTCACATGAGATATCACAATGTTCCATCACTAGTCATCACAATCCTCCCTCACCCCTGTTATCACAATGTTCCATGACCCCTGTCATCACAATGCTACATCCCCTTATCAGCACAATGTTCCATGACCCCTGACATCACAATGTTCCATAACCCCTGTCATCAAAATGCTCCATGACCCTTTTCATCCCAAAGCTCCATGACCCCTGGCATCACAATGTTCTATAACCCCTGGCATCAAAATGTTCCATTACACTTTTCATCAAATTGCTGCATGACCCTGTCATCAAAATGCTCCCTGCCCTTCTCATCACAATGCACCACACACTTGTCATCAAAATGCTCCATGACCTTTGTCATCACAAAGCTCCATGACCCTTGGCATCACAATGCTCCATGTTATTGTCATCACAATGCTCCATGAACCCTCTCATCACATTGCTCCATGTCCTTGTCATCACAAAGCTCCATGACACTTGTCATCACAATGCTCGATGCCATTCTCATCACAATGCTCCATGACCTTGTCATTACAATCCTCCATGACCCATGTATCACAGTGTACCGTGCCCTTGTCATGACAAACCGCCATGCCCACTCTCATCACAGTAATCCATGAAACATTTCAGATCAATGCTCAATGCCTTTCTCATCACAATGCTCCGTTACCTCTGTCGTAACAATGCTCCATGACACCTGCCATCATAATATTCCACGGCCTTGTCATCACAAGGCTCCATGACCCTTGTCATCACAATGCTCCAAGATCCATGTAATCACAATGCTCCATGCCCTTGTCATCACAAAGCTCCATGACGCATGTCATCAGAATGTTCCATGGTCTTCTCCTCACAATGCTCCATGCCCTTGTCATCACAATGCTCGAAGACTCCAGTAATCACAATGTTCCATTCCCTTTTTCATCAGAATGCTCCATTAGATTTGTCATCACAAGTCTCCATGGTCATCTCCTCACAATGCTCCAAGACCTTGTCATCACCATGCTCCATTCCCTTGTCATCACAATGCTCCATGATCCCTGTCATCACAATACTCCATGAACATTTTCAGCCCAATACTCTATGACCTTCTCATCACAATGCTCCATGACCAATATCATCACAATTCTCCATGACCACTGTCATCACAACACTCCATGACACCTGACAACACAATGATCTGGGACTCTTGTCATCACAATGCTCCAAGACCCCTGTAATCTCAATGCTCCATGACACCTGTCATCACAATACTCCATGAACATTTTCAGCCCAATGCTCCATGACCCTTGTCATCACAATGATCCATGCCCATGTTATTCCAATGTTCCATGACCATGTATTCACAATGCTCCATGACGCTTGTCATCACAGTGCTCCATGACACCTGTCATCACAATGCTCCATTCCTTTGTCAGCAAAATGCTACATGACATTGTCATTACAATGCTCTATGCACTTGTCATCACAATACTCCATTTCCATTGTCATCACAATCCTCCATGAACTTTGGGATCACATTGCTTCATGCCCTTGTCATCACAATGCTCCATGCTCCTTGAAATCAAAATGATCCATGACCTCTGTCATCACAATGCTCCAAACCCTTGTGATCACAATGTTCCATAACACTTGTCCTCACAACGCTCCATGATGCCTGTCATCACAATACTCCATGCCCTTTTCATCACAATGTTCCATGACCTTTGTCATCACAATTCTCAATACACTTGTCATCACAATACTCCCTGACACTTGTCGTCAGCATGCTCCTTGAAACCTGTCACCAAAAGGCTACACGACTTTTTCATCACAAAGCCCCATGCCGTTTTCATCCCAATGCTCCATGCCATTGTCATCAAAATATTCCACAAGCTTGTCATCAGAAAGCTCCATGACCCTTGTCATCACAATGCTCCATGCACTTGTCAGAACAATGCTCCCTGACCCTTGTCATCACAATGCTCCAAGCCATTGTCATTCACAATGCTCCATTACCTTTGTCATCAGAATCCTCCATGACACTTGGCATCACAATGCTCCATGACATTGTCATCACAATGGGCCATTACATATGTCATCACAATGCTCCCTGACACCTATCTTCACAATACTGCATGACCTTTGTCATCACAAAGCTCCATGACCCTTGGCATCACAATGCTCCATGTCATTGTCATCACAATGCTCCATGAACCCTCTCATCACATTGCTCCAGGCCCTTGTCATCACAAAGCTCCATGGCACTTGTCATCACAATGCTCGATGCCCTTCTCATCACAATGCTCCATGCCCTTGTCATTACAATCCTCCATGACCCATGTATCACAGTGTACCGTGCCCTTGTCATCACAATGTGCCATGCCCACTCTCATCAAAATAATCCATGAAATATTTCAGACCAATGCTCAATGCACTTCTCATCACAATGCTCCATTACCTCTGTCATAACAAGCTCCATGACCCCTGCCATCACAATGTTCCACGGCCTTGTCATCAAAAGGCTCCAGGACCCTTGTCAGCACAATGCTCCAAGACCCATGTAATCACAATGCTCCATGCCCTTGTCATCACAAAGCTCCATGACGCATGTCATCAGAATGTTCCATGGCTTTCGCCTCACAAGGCTCCATGCCCTTGTCATCACAATGCTTCAAGACCCCCATAATCACAATGTTCCATGCCCCTTTTCATAAGAATGCTCCATTAGACTTGTCATCACAAGTCTCCATGGTCATCTCATCACAATGCTCCAAGACCTTGTCATCACCATGCTCCATTCCCTTGTCATCACAATGCTCCATGACCCCTGTCATCACAATACTCCATGCACATTTTCAGCCCAATGCTCCATGACCCTTGTCATCAAAATGATCCATGCCATTGTCATCACAAAGCTCCATGCACTTGTCACCACAATGCTCCCTGATCCTTGTCATCACAATGCTCCAAACCATTGTCACCACAATGCTCCATTTCCTTTGTCATCAGAATCCTCCATGACACTTGGCATCACAATGCTCCATGCCATTGTCATCACAATGCTCCATGACCCCTGTCATCACAATGCTCCGTGACTACAGTCATCACAATGCTTCATAACATTTGTCATCACAACAATCCATGCCCACGTCATCACAAGGCTCTGTGACCTTTGTAACCACAATGCTCCATGAACTTTTCATCACAATGCTCCGTGACCCTTGTCATCACAATGCTCCATGCCTTTATCAGAACAGCTCCATGACCCTTGTCATCAAATTGTGCCATGCGCTTTTCACCACAATGATCCACAACCTTGTCATCGCTATGCTCCATAAACCTTGTAATCACAATGCTCCATGCCCTTCTCATCCAAATACTCTCTCACATGAGATATCACAATGTTCCATCACTAGTCATCACAATCCTCCCTCACCCCTGTTATCACAATGTTCCATGACCCCTGTCATCACAATGCTACATCCCCTTATCAGCACAATGTTCCATGACCCCTGACATCACAATGTTCCATAACACCTGTCATCAAAATGCTCCATGACCCTTTTCATCCCATAGCTCCATGACCCCTGGCATCACAATGTTCTATAACCCCTGGCATCAAAATGTTCCATTACACTTTTCATCAAATTGCTGCATGACCCTGTCATCAAAATGCTCCCTGCCCTTCTCATCACAATGCACCACACACTTGTCATCAAAATGCTCCATGACCTTTTTCATCACAAAGCTCCATGACCCTTGGCATCACAATGCTCCATGTCATTGTCATCACAATGCTCCATGAACCCTCTCATCACATTGCTCCATGTCCTTGTCATCACAAAGCTCCATGACACTTGTCATCACAATGCTCGATGCCATTCTCATCACAATGCTCCATGACCTTGTCATTACAATCCTCCATGACCCATGTATCACAGTGTACCGTGCCCTTGTCATGACAAACCGCCATGCCCACTCTCATCACAGTAATCCATGAAACATTTCAGATCAATGCTCAATGCCCTTCTCATCACAATGCTCCGTTACCTCTGTCGTAACAATGCTCCATGACACCTGCCATCATAATATTCCACGGCCTTGTCATCATAAGGCTCCATGACCCTTGTCATCACAATGCTCCAAGATCCATGTAATCACAATGCTCCATGCCCTTGTCATCACAAAGCTCCATGACGCATGTCATCAGAATGTTCCATGGTCTTCTCCTCACAATGCTCCATGCCCTTGTCATCACAATGCTCGAAGACTCCAGTAATAACAATGTTCCATTCCCTTTTTCATCAGAATGCTCCATTAGATTTGTCATCACAAGTCTCCATGGTCATCTCCTCACAATGCTCCAAGACCTTGTCATCACCATGCTCCATTCCCTTGTCATCACAATGCTCCATGACCCCTGTCATCACAATACTCCATGAACATTTTCAGCCCAATTCTCTATGACCTTCTCATCACAATGCTCCATGACCAATATCATCACAACACTCCATGACACCTGACAACACAATGATCCGGGACTCTTGTCATCACAATGCTCCAAGACCCCTGTAATCACAATGCTCCATGACCCCTGTCATCACAATACTCCATGAATATTTTCAGCCCAATGCTCCATGACCCTTGTCATCACAATGATCCATGCCCATGTTATCCCAATGTTCCATGACCCATGTATTCACAATGCTCCATGACGCTTGTCATCACAGTGCTCCATGACACCTGTCATCACAATGCTCCATGCCTTTGTCAGCAAAATGCTACATGACATTGTCATTACAATGCTCTATGCACTTGTCATCACAATACTCCATTTCCATTGTCATCACAATCCTCCATGAACTTTGGGATCACATTGCTTCATGCCCTTGTCATCACAATGCTCCATGCTCCTTGAAATCAAAATGATCCATGACCTCTGTCATCACAATGCTCCAAACCCTTGTGATCACAATGTTCCATAACACTTGTCCTCACAACACTCCATGATGCCTGTCATCACAATAATCCATGCCCTTTTCATCACAATGCTCCATGACCTTTGTCATCACAATTCTCAATACACTTGTCATCACAATGCTCCCTGACACTTGTCATCACAATGCTCCAAGCCATTGTCAACACAATGCTCCATTACCTTTGTGATCAGAATCCTCAATGGAAGTTTGCATCACAATGCTCCATGCCATTGTCATCACAATGGGCCATTACATATGTCATCACAATGCTCCCTGACACCTCTCTTTACAATACTGCATTACCTGGTCATCACAATGCTCCCTGCCGTTCTCATCACAATGCACCACACACTTGTCATCAAAATGCTCCATGACCTTTTTCATCACAAAGCTCCATGACCCTTGGCATCACAATGCTCCATGTCATTGTCATCACAATGCTCCATGAACCCTCTCATCACATTGCTCCATGCCCTTGTCATCACAAAGCTCCATGGCACTTGTCATCACAATGCTCGATGCCCTTCTCATCACAATGCTCCATGCCCTTGTCATTACAATCCTCCATGACCCATGTATCACAGTGTACCGTGCCCATGTCATCACACACCGCCATGCCCACTCTCATCACAGTAATCCATGAAACATTTCAGATCAATGCTCAATGCCCTTCTCATCACAATGCTCCGTTACCACTGTCGTAGCAATGCTCCATGACACCTGCCATCATAATATTCCACGGCCTTGTCATCACAAGGCTCCATGACCCTTGTCATCACAATGCTCCAAGATCCATGTAATCACAATGCTCCATGCCCTTGTCATCACAAAGCTCCATGACGCATGTCATCAGAATGTTCCATGGTCTTCTCCTCACAATGCTCCATGACCTTGTCATCACAAAGCTCCATGACGCATGTCATCACAATGTTCCATGGCCTTCGCCTCACAATGCTCCATGCCCTTGTCATCACAATGCTTCAAGACACACGTAATCACAATGCTCCATGCCCCTTTTCATAAGAATGCTCCATTAGACTTGTCATCACAAGTCTCCATGTTCATCTCATCACAATGCTCCAAGACCTTGTCATCAACATGCTCCATTCCCTTGTCATCAAAATGCTCCATGACCCCTGTCATCACAATACTCCATGCACATTTTTAGCCCAATGCTCCATGACCCTTGTCATCACAATGATCCATGCCCTTGTCATCACAATGCTCCATGCACTTGTCAGCACAATGCTCCCTGATCCTTGTCATCACAATGCTCCAAACCATTGTCACCACAATGCTCCATTACCTTTGTCATCAGAATCCTCCATGACACTTGGCATCACAATGCTCCATGCCATTGTCATCACAATGCTCCATGACCCCTGTCATCACAATGCTCAGTGACTACATTCATCACAATGCTTCATAACGTTTGTCATCACAACAATCCATGCCCGCGTCATCACAAGGCTCTGTGACCTTTGTAACCACAATGCTCCATGAACTTTTCATCACAATGCTCCGTGACACTTGTCATCACAATGCTCCATGCCTTTGTCAGAACAATGCTCCATGACCCTTGTCATCAAATTGTGCCATGCACTTTTCACCACAATGATCCACAACCTAGTCATCGCTATGCTCCATAAACCTTGTAATCACAATGCTCCATGCACTTCTCATCCAAATACTCTCTCACATGAGATATCACAATGTTCCATCACTAGTCATAACAATCCTCCCTCACCCCTGTTATCACAATGTTCCATGACCCCTGTCATCACAATGCTACATCCCCTTATCAGCACAATGTTCCATGACCCCTGACATCACAATGTTCCATAACCCCTGTCATCAAAATGCTCCATGACCCTTTTCATCCCAAAGCTCCATGACCCGTGGCATCACAATGTTCTATAACCCCTGGCATCAAAATGTTCCATTACACTTTTCATCAAATTGCTGCATGACCCTGTCATCAGAATGTTCCCTGCCCTTCTCATCACAATGCACCACACACTTGTCATCAAAATGCTCCATGACCTTTGTCATCACAAAGCTCCATGACCCTTGGCATCACAATGCTCCATGTCATTGTCATCACAATGCTCCATGAACCCTCTCATCACACTGCTCCATGTCCTTGTAATCATAAAGCTCCATGACACTTGTCATCACAATGCTCGATGCCATTCTCATCACAATGCTCCATGACCTTGTCATTACAATCCTCCATGACCCATGTATCACAGTGTACCGTGCCCTTGTCATCACAAACCGCCATGCCCACTCTCATCACAGTAATCCATGAAATATTTCAGATCAATGCTCAATGCCCTTCTCATCACAATGCTCCGTTACCTCTGTCGTAACAATGCTCCATGACACCTGCCATCATAATATTCCATGGCCTTGTCATCACAAGGCTCCATGACCCTTGTCATCACAATGCTCCAAGATCCATGTAATCACAATGCTCCATGCCCTTGTCATCACAAAGCTCCATGACGCATGTCATCAGAATGTTCCATGGTCTTCTCCTCACAATGCTCCTTGCCCTTGTCATCACAATGCTCGAAGACTCCAGTAATTACAATGTTCCATTCCCTTTTTCATCAGAATGCTCCATTAGATTTGTCATCACAAGTCTCCATGGTCATCTCCTCACAATGCTCCAAGACCTTGTCATCACCATGCTCCATTCCCTTGTCATCACAATGCTCCATGACCCCTGTCATCACAATACTCCATGAACATTTTCAGCCCAATTCTCTATGACCTTCTCATCACAATGCTCCATGACCAATATCATCACAATGCTCCATGACCACTGTAATCACAACACTCCATGACACCTGACAACACAATGATCCGGGACTCTTGTCATCACAATGCTCCAAGACCCCTGTAATCACAATGCTCCATGATCCCTGTCATCACAATACTCCATGAACATTTTCAGCCCAATGCTCCATGACCCTTGTCATCACAATGATCCATGCCCATGTTATCCCAATGTTCCATGACCCATGTATTCACAATGCTCCATGACGCTTGTCATCACAGTGCTCCATGACACCTGTCATCACAATGCTCCATGCCTTTGTCAGCAAAATGCTACATGACCTTGTCATTACAATGCTCTATGCACTTGTCATCACAATACTCCATTTCCATTGTCATCACAATCCTCCATGAACTTTGGGATCACATTGCTTCATGCCCTTGTCATCACAATGCTCCATGCTCCTTGAAATCAAAATGATCCATGACCTCTGTCATCACAATGCTCCAAACCCTTGTGATCACAATGTTCCATAACACTTGTCCTCACAATGCTCCATGATGCCTGTCATCACAATAATCCATGCCCTTTTCATCACAATGCTCCAGGACCTTTGTCATAACAATTCTCAATACACTTGTCATCACAATGCTCCCTGACACTTGTCGTCAGAATGCTCCTTGAACCCTGTCACGAAAAGGCTCCATGCCTTTTTCATCACAAAGCCCCATGCCCTTTTCATCCCAATGCTCCATGCCATTGTCATCAAAATACTCCACAAGCTTGTCATCAGAATGCTCCATGACCCTTGTCATCACAATTCTCCATGCACTTGTCAGCACAATGCTCCCTGACACTTGTCATCACAATGCTCCAAGCCATTGTCATCACAATGCTCCATTACCTTTGTGATCAGAATCCTCAATGGAAGTTTGCATCACAATGCTCCATGCCATTGTCATCACAATGGGCCATTACATATGTCATCACAATGCTCCCTGACACCTCTCTTTACAATACTGCATTACCTGGTCATCACAATGCTCCCTGCCATTCTCATCACAATGCACCACACCCTTGTCATCAAAATGCTCCATGACCTTTCTCATCACAAAGCTCCATGACCCTTGGCATCACAATGCTCCATGTCATTGTCATCACAATGCTCCATGAACCCTCTCATCACATTGCTCCATGCCCTTGTCATCACAAAGCTCCATGGCACTTGTCATCACAATGCTCGACGCCCTTCTCATCACAATGCTCCATGCCCTTGTCATTACAATCCTCCATGACCCATGTATCACAGTGTACCGTGCCCTTGTCATCACAATGCGCCATGCCCACTCTCATCACAATAATCCATGAAATATTTCAGACCAATGCTCAATGCACTTCTCATCACAATGCTCCATTACCTCTGTCATAACAAGCTCCATGACCCATGCCATCACAATGTTCCACGGCCTTGTCATCACAAGGCTCCAGGACCCTTGTCAGCACAATGCTCCAAGACCCATGTAATCACAATGCTCCATGCAATTGTCATCACAAAGCTCCATGACGCATGTCATCACAATGTTCCATGGCCTTCGCCTCACAATGCTCCATGCCCTTGTCATCACAATGCTTCAAGACCCCCGTAATCACAATGCTCCATGCCCCTTTTCATAAGAATGCTCCATTAGACTTGTCATCACAAGTCTCCATGGTCATCTCATCACAATGCTCCAAGACCTTGTCATCAACATGCTCCATTCCCTTGTCATCACAATGCCCCATTACCCCTGTCATCACAATACTCCATGCACATTTTTAGCCCAATGCTCCATGACCCTTGTCATCACAATGATCCATGCCCTTGTCATCACAATGCTCCATGCACTTGTCAGCACAATGCTCCCTGATCCTTGTCATCACAATGCTCCAAACCATTGTCACCACAATGCTCCATTACCTTTGTCATCAGAATCCTCCATGACACTTGGCATCACAATGCTCCATGCCATTGTCATCACAATGCTCCATGACCCCTGTCATCACAATGCTCCGTGACTACAGTCATCACAATGCTTCATAACGTTTGTCATCACAACAATCCATGCCCACGTCATCACAAGGCTCTGTGACCTTTGTAACCACAATGCTCCATGAACTTTTCATCACAATGCTCCGTGACCCCTGTCATCACAATGCTCCATGCCTTTGTCAGAACAATGCTCCATGACCCTTGTCATCAAATTGTGCCATGCGCTTTTCACCACAATGATCCACAACCTTGTCATCGCTATGCTCCATAAACCTTGTAATCACAATGCTCCATGCACTTCTCATCCAAATACTCTCTCACATGAGATATCACAATGTTCCATCACTAGTCATCACAATCCTCCCTCACCCCTGTTATCACAATGTTCCATTACCCCTGTCATCACAATGCTCCATCCCCTTATCAGCACAATGTTCCATGACCCCTGACATCACAATGTTCCATAACCCTTGTCATCAAAATGCTCCATGACCCTTGTCATCCCAAAGCTCCATGACCCCTGGCATCACAATGTTCTATAACCCCTGGCATCAAAATGTTCCATTACACTTTTCATCAAATTGCTGCATGACCCTGTCATCAAAATGCTCCCTGCCCTTCTCATGACAATGCACCACACACTTGTCATCAAAATGCTCCATGACCTTTGTCATCACAAAGCTCCATGACCCTTGGCATCACAATGCTCCATGTTATTCTCATCACAATGCTCCATGAACCCTCTCATCACATTGCTCCATGTCCTTGTCATCACAAAGCTCCATGACACTTGTCATCACAATGCTCAATGCCATTCTCATCACAATGCTCCATGACCTTGTCATTACAATCCTCCATGACCCATGTATCACAGTGTACCGTGCCCTTGTCATGACAAACCGCCATGCCCACTCTCATCACAGTAATCCATGAAACATTTCAGATCAATGCTCAATGCCTTTCTCATCACAATGCTCCGTTACCTCTGTCGTAACAATGCTCCATGACACCTGCCATCATAATATTCCACGGCCTTGTCATCACAAGGCTCCATGACCCTTGTCATCACAATGCTCCAAGATCCATGTAATCACAATGCTCCATGCCCTTGTCATCACAAAGCTCCATGACGCATGTCATCAGAATGTTCCATGGTCTTCTCCTCACAATGCTCCATGCCCTTGTCATCACAATGCTCGAAGACTCCAGTAATCACAATGTTCCATTCCCTTTTTCATCAGAATGCTCCATTAGATTTGTCATCACAAGTCTCCATGGTCATCTCCTCACAATGCTCCAAGACCTTGTCATCACCATGCTCCATTCCCTTGTCATCACAATGCTCCATGACCCCTGTCATCACAATACTCCATGAACATTTTCAGCCCAATACTCTATGACCTTCTCATCACAATGCTCCATGACCAATATCATCACAATGCTCCATGACCACTGTCATCACAACACTCCATGACACCTGACAACACAATGATCTGGGACTCTTGTCATCACAATGCTCCAAGACCACTGTAATCACAATGCTCCATGACCCCTGTCATCACAATACTCCATGAACATTTTCAACCCAATGCTCCATGACCCTTGTCATCACAATGATCCATGCCCATGTTATCCCAATGTTCCATGACCCATGTATTCACAATGCTCCATGACGCTTGTCATCACAGTGCTCCATGACACCTGTCATCACAATGCTCCATGCCTTTGTCAGCAAAATGCTACATGACATTGTCATTACAATGCTCTATGCACTTGTCATCACAATACTCCATTTCCATTGTCATCACAATCCTCCATGAACTTTGGGATCACATTGCTTCATGCCCTTGTCATCACAATGCTCCATGCTCCTTGAAATCAAAATGATCCATGACCTCTGTCATCACAATGCTCCAAACCCTTGTGATCACAATGTTCCATAACACTTGTCCTCACAACGCTCCATGATGCCTGTCATCACAATACTCCATGCCCTTTTCATCACAATGTTCCATGACCTTTGTCATCACAATTCTCAATACACTTGTCATCACAATACTCCCTGACACTTGTCGTCAGCATGCTCCTTGAAACCTGTCACCAAAAGGCTACACGACTTTTTCATCACAAAGCCCCATGCCGTTTTCATCCCAATGCTCCATGCCATTGTCATCAAAATATTCCACAAGCTTGTCATCAGAAAGCTCCATGACCCTTGTCATCACAATGCTCCATGCACTTGTCAGAACAATGCTCCCTGACCCTTGTCATCACAATGCTCCAAGCCATTGTCATTCACAATGCTCCATTACCTTTGTCATCAGAATCCTCCATGACACTTGGCATCACAATGCTCCATGACATTGTCATCACAATGGGCCATTACATATGTCATCACAATGCTCCCTGACACCTATCTTCACAATACTGCATGACCTTTGTCATCACAAAGCTCCATGACCCTTGGCATCACAATGCTCCATGTCATTGTCATCACAATGCTCCATGAACCCTCTCATCACATTGCTCCAGGCCCTTGTCATCACAAAGCTCCATGGCACTTGTCATCACAATGCTCGATGCCCTTCTCATCACAATGCTCCATGCCCTTGTCATTACAATCCTCCATGACCCATGTATCACAGTGTACCATGCCCTTGTCATCACAATGCGCCATGCCCACTCTCATCAAAATAATCCATGAAATATTTCAGACCAATGCTCAATGCACTTCTGATCACAATGCTCCATTACCTCTGTCATAACAAGCTCCATGACCCATGCCATCACAATGTTCCACGGCCTTGTCATCACAAGGCTCCAGGACCCTTGTCAGCACAATGCTCCAAGACCCATGTAATCACAATGCTCCATGCCCTTGTCATCACAAAGCTCCATGACGCATGTCATCACAATGTTCCATGGCCTTCGCCTCACAATGCTCCATGCCCTTGTCATCACAATGCTTCAAGACCCCCGTAATCACAATGCTCCATGCCCCTTTTCATAAGAATGCTCCATTAGACTTGTCATCACAAGTCTCCATGGTCATCTCATCACAATGCTCCAAGACCTTGTCATCAACATGCTCCATTCCCTTGTCATCACAATGCCCCATTACCGCTGTCATCACAATACTCCATGCACATTTTTAGCCCAATGCTCCATGACCCTTGTCATCACAATGATCCATGCCCTTGTCATCACAATGCTCCATGCACTTGTCAGCACAATGCTCCCTGATCCTTGTCATCACAATGCTCCAAACCATTGTCACCACAATGCTCCATTACCTTTGTCATCAGAATCCTCCATGACACTTGGCATCACAATGCTCCATGCCATTGTCATCACAATGCTCCATGACCCCTGTCATCACAATGCTCCGTGACTACAGTCATCACAATGCTTCATAACGTTTGTCATCACAACAATCCATGCCCACGTCATCACAAGGCTCTGTGACCTTTGTAACCACAATGCTCCATGAACTTTTCATCACAATGCTCCGTGACCCCTGTCATCACAATGCTCCATGCCTTTGTCAGAACAATGCTACATGACCCTTGTCATCAAATTGTGCCATGCGCTTTTCACCACAATGATCCACAACCTTGTCATCGCTATGCTCCATAAACCTTGTAATCACAATGCTCCATGCACTTCTCATCCAAATACTCTCTCACATGAGATATCACAATGTTCCATCACTAGTCATCACAATCCTCCCTCACCCCTGTTATCACAATGTTCCATTACGCCTGTCATCACAATGCTCCATCCCCTTATCAGCACAATGTTCCATGACCCCTGACATCACAATGTTCCATAACCCCTGTCATCAAAATGCTCCATGACCCTTGTCATCCCAAAGCTCCATGACCCCTGGCATCACAATGTTCTATAACCCCTGGCATCAAAATGTTCCATTACACTTTTCATCAAATTGCTGCATGACCCTGTCATCAAAATGCTCCCTGCCCTTCTCATCACAATGCACCACACACTTGTCATCAAAATGCTCCATGACCTTTGTCATCACAAAGCTCCATGACCCTTGGCATCACAATGCTCCATTTTATTGTCATCACAATGCTCCATGAACCCTCTCATCACATTGCTCCATGTCCTTGTCATCACAAAGCTCCATGACACTTGTCAACACAATGCTCGATGCCATTCTCATCACAATGCTCCATGACCTTGTCATTACAATCCTCCATGACCCATGTATCACAGTGTACCGTGCCCTTGTCATGACAAACCGCCATGCCCACTCTCATCACAGTAATCCATGAAACATTTCAGATCAATGCTCAATGCCTTTCTCATCACAATGCTCCGTTACCTCTGTCGTAACAATGCTCCATGACACCTGCCATCATAATATTCCACGGCCTTGTCATCACAAGGCTCCATGACCCTTGTCATCACAATGCTCCAAGATCCATGTAATCACAATGCTCCATGCCCTTGTCATCACAAAGCTCCATGACGCATGTCATCAGAATGTTCCATGGTCTTCTCCTCACAATGCTCCATGCCCTTGTCATCACAATGCTCGAAGACTCCAGTAATCACAATGTTCCATTCCCTTTTTCATCAGAATGCTCCATTAGATTTGTCATCACAAGTCTCCATGGTCATCTCCTCACAATGCTCCAAGACCTTGTCATCACGATGCTCCATTCCCTTGTCATCACAATGCTCCATGACCCCTGTCATCACAATACTCCATGAACATTTTCAGCCCAATACTCTATGACCTTCTCATCACAATGCTCCATGACCAATATCATCACAATGCTCCATGACCACTGTCATCACAACACTCCATGACACCTGACAACACAATGATCTGGGACTCTTGTCATCACAATGCTCCAAGACCCCTGTAATCACAATGCTCCATGACCCCTGTCATCACAATACTCCATGAACATTTTCAGCCCAATGCTCCATGACCCTTGTCATCACAATGATCCATGCCCATGTTATCCCAATGTTCCATGACCCATGTATTCACAATGCTCCATGACGCTTGTCATCACAGTGCTCCATGACACCTGTCATCACAATGCTCCATTCCTTTGTCAGCAAAATGCTACATGACATTGTCATTACAATGCTCTATGCACTTGTCATCACAATACTCCATTTCCATTGTCATCACAATCCTCCATGAAGTTTGGGATCACATTGCTTCATGCCCTTGTCATCACAATGCTCCATGCTCCTTGAAATCAAAATGATCCATGACCTCTGTCATCACAATGCTCCAAACCCTTGTGATCACAATGTTCCATAACACTTGTCCTCACAACGCTCCATGATGCCTGTCATCACAATACTCCATGCCCTTTTCATCACAATGTTCCATGACCTTTGTCATCACAATTCTCAATACACTTGTCATCACAATACTCCCTGACACTTGTCGTCAGCATGCTCCTTGAAACCTGTCACCAAAAGGCTACACGACTTTTTCATCACAAAGCCCCATGCCGTTTTCATCCCAATTCTCCATGCCATTGTCATCAAAATATTCCACAAGCTTGTCATCAGAAAGCTCCATGACCCTTGTCATCACAATGCTCCATGCACTTGTCAGAACAATGCTCCCTGACCCTTGTCATCACAATGCTCCAAGCCATTGTCATTCACAATGCTCCATTACCTTTGTCATCAGAATCCTCCATGACACTTGGCATCACAATGCTCCATGACATTGTCATCACAATGGGCCATTACATATGTCATCACAATGCTCCCTGACACCTATCTTCACAATACTGCATGACCTTTGTCATCACAAAGCTCCATGACCCTTGGCATCACAATGCTCCATGTCATTGTCATCACAATGCTCCATGAACCCTCTCATCACATTGCTCCAGGCCCTTGTCATCACAAAGCTCCATGGCACTTGTCATCACAATGCTCGATGCCCTTCTCATCACAATGCTCCATGCCCTTGTCATTACAATCATCCATGACCCATGTATCACAGTGTACCGTGCCCTTGTCATCACAATGCGCCATGCCCACTCTCATCAAAATAATCCATGAAATATTTCAGACCAATGCTCAATGCACTTCTCATCACAATGCTCCATTACCTCTGTCATAACAAGCTCCATGACCCATGCCATCACAATGTTCCACGGCCTTGTCATCACAAGGCTCCAGGACCCTTGTCAGCACAATGCTCCAAGACCCATGTAATCACAATGCTCCATGCCCTTGTCATCACAAAGCTCCATGACGCATGTCATCACAATGTTCCATGGCCTTCGCCTCACAATGCTCCATGCCCTTGTCAACACAATGCTTCAAGAACCCCGTAATCACAATGCTCCATGCCCCTTTTCATAAGAATGCTCCATTAGACTTGTCATCACAAGTCTCCATGGTCATCTCATCACAATGCTCCAAGACCTTGTCATCAACATGCTCCATTCCCTTGTCATCACAATGCCCCATTACCGCTGTCATCACAATACTCCATGCACATTTTTAGCCCAATGCTCCATGACCCTTGTCATCACAATGATCCATGCCCTTGTCATCACAATGCTCCATGCACTTGTCAGCACAATGCTCCCTGATCTTTGTCATCACAATGCTCCAAACCATTGTCACCACAATGCTCCATTACCTTTGTCATCAGAATCCTCCATGACACTTGGCATCACAATGCTCCATGCCATTGTCATCACAATGCTCCATGACCCCTGTCATCACAATGCTCCGTGACTACAGTCATCACAATGCTTCATAACGTTTGTCATCACAACAATCCATGCCCACGTCATCACAAGGCTCTGTGACCTTTGTAACCACAATGCTCCATGAACTTTTCATCACAATGCTCCGTGACCCCTGTCATCACAATGCTCCATGCCTTTGTCAGAACAATGCTCCATGACCCTTGTCATCAAATTGTGCCATGCGCTTTTCACCACAATGATCCACAACCTTGTCATGCTATGCTCCATAAACCTTGTAATCACAATGCTCCATGCACTTCTCATCCAAATACTCTCTCACATGAGATATCACAATGTTCCATCACTAGTCATCACAATCCTCCCTCACCCCTGTTATCACAATGTTCCATGACCCCTGTCATCACAATGCTACATCCCCTTATCAGCACAATGTTCCATGACCCCTGACATCACAATGTTCCATAACCCCTGTCATCAAAATGCTCCATGACCCTTTTCATCCCAAAGCTCCATGACCCCTGGCATCACAATGTTCTATAACCCCTGGCATCAAAATGTTCCATTACACTTTTCATCAAATTGCTGCATGACCCTGTCATCAAAATGCTCCCTGCCCTTCTCATCACAATGCACCACACACTTGTCATCAAAATGCTCCATGACCTTTGTCATCACAAAGCTCCATGACCCTTGGCATCACAATGCTCCATGTTATTGTCATCACAATGCTCCATGAACCCTCTCATCACATTGCTCCATGTCCTTGTCATCACAAAGCTCCATGACACTTGTCATCACAATGCTCGATGCCATTCTCATCACAATGCTCCATGACCTTGTCATTACAATCCTCCATGACCCATGTATCACAGTGTACCGTGCCCTTGTCATGACAAACCGCCATGCCCACTCTCATCACAGTAATCCATGAAACATTTCAGATCAATGCTCAATGCCTTTCTCATCACAATGCTCCGTTACCTCTGTCGTAACAATGCTCCATGACACCTGCCATCATAATATTCCACGGCCTTGTCATCACAAGGTTCCATGACCCTTGTCATCACAATGCTCCAAGATCCATGTAATCACAATGCTCCATGCCCTTGTCATCACAAAGCTCCATGACGCATGTCATCAGAATGTTCCATGGTCTTCTCCTCACAATGCTCCATGCCCTTGTCATCACAATGCTCGAAGACTCCAGTAATCACAATGTTCCATTCCCTTTTTCATCAGAATGCTCCATTAGATTTGTCATCACAAGTCTCCATGGTCATCTCCTCACAATGCTCCAAGACCTTGTCATCACCATGCTCCATTCCCTTGTCATCACAATGCTCCATGATCCCTGTCATCACAATACTCCATGAACATTTTCAGCCCAATACTCTATGACCTTCTCATCACAATGCTCCATGACCAATATCATCACAATTCTCCATGACCACTGTCATCACAACACTCCATGACACCTGACAACACAATGATCTGGGACTCTTGTCATCACAATGCTCCAAGACCCCTGTAATCTCAATGCTCCATGACCCCTGTCATCACAATACTCCATGAACATTTTCAGCCCAATGCTCCATGACCCTTGTCATCACAATGATCCATGCCCATGTTATCCCAATGTTCCATGACCCATGTATTCACAATGCTCCATGACGCTTGTCATCACAGTGCTCCATGACACCTGTCATCACAATGCTCCATGCCTTTGTCAGCAAAATGCTACATGACCTTGTCATTACAATGCTCTATGCACTTGTCATCACAATACTCCATTTCCATTGTCATCACAATCCTCCATGAACTTTGGGATCACATTGCTTCATGCCCTTGTCATCACAATGCTCCATGCTCCTTGAAATCAAAATGATCCATGACCTCTGTCATCACAATGCTCCAAACCCTTGTGATCACAATGTTCCATAACACTTGTCCTCACAACGCTCCATGATGCCTGTCATCACAATACTCCATGCCCTTTTCATCACAATGTTCCATGACCTTTGTCATCACAATTCTCAATACACTTGTCATCACAATACTCCCTGACACTTGTCGTCAGCATGCTCCTTGAAACCTGTCACCAAAAGGCTACACGACTTTTTCATCACAAAGCCCCATGCCGTTTTCATCCCAATGCTCCATGCCATTGTCATCAAAATATTCCACAAGCTTGTCATCAGAAAGCTCCATGACCCTTGTCATCACAATGCTCCATGCACTTGTCAGAACAATGCTCCCTGACCCTTGTCATCACAATGCTCCAAGCCATTGTCATTCACAATGCTCCATTACCTTTGTCATCAGAATCCTCCATGACACTTGGCATCACAATGCTCCATGACATTGTCATCACAATGGGCCATTACATATGTCATCACAATGCTCCCTGACACCTATCTTCACAATACTGCATGACCTTTGTCATCACAAAGCTCCATGACCCTTGGCATCACAATGCTCCATGTCATTGTCATCACAATGCTCCATGAACCCTCTCATCACATTGCTCCAGGCCCTTGTCATCACAAAGCTCCATGGCACTTGTCATCACAATGCTCGATGCCCTTCTCATCACAATGCTCCATGCCCTTGTCATTACAATCCTCCATGACCCATGTATCACAGTGTACCGTGCCCTTGTCATCACAATGCGCCATGCCCACTCTCATCAAAATAATCCATGAAATATTTCAGACCAATGCTCAATGCACTTCTCATCACAATGCTCCATTACCTCTGTCATAACAAGCTCCATGACCCCTGCCATCACAATGTTCCACGGCCTTGTCATCAAAAGGCTCCAGGACCCTTGTCAGCACAATGCTCCAAGACCCATGTAATCACAATGCTCCATGCCCTTGTCATCACAAAGCTCCATGACGCATGTCATCAGAATGTTCCATGGCTTTCGCCTCACAAGGCTCCATGCCCTTGTCATCACAATGCTTCAAGACCCCCATAATCACAATGCTCCATGCCCCTTTTCATAAGAATGCTCCATTAGACTTGTCATCACAAGTCTCCATGGTCATCTCATCACAATGCTCCAAGACCTTGTCATCAACATGCTCCATTCCCTTGTCATCACAATGCTCCATGAACCCTGTCATCACAATACTCCATGCACATTTTTAGCCCAATGCTCCATGACCCTTGTCATCACAATGATCCATGCCCTTGTCATCACAATGCTCCATGCACTTGTCAGCACAATGCTCCCTGATCCTTGTCATCACAATGCTCCAAACCATTGTCACCACAATGCTCCATTACCTTTGTCATCAGAATCCTCCATGACACTTGGCATCACAATGCTCCATGCCATTGTCATCACTATGCTCCATGACCCCTGTCATCACAATGCTCCGTGACTACAGTCATCACAATGCTTCATAACGTTTGTCATCACAACAATCCATGCCCACGTCATCACAAGGCTCTGTGACCTTTGTAACCACAATGCTCCATGAACTTTTCATCACAATGCTCCGGGACCCCTGTCATCACAATGCTCCATGCCTTTGTCAGAACAATGCTCCATGACCCTTGTCATCAAATTGTGCCATGCGCTTTTCACCACAATGATCCACAACCTTGTCATCGCTATGCTCCATAAACCTTGTAATCACAATGCTCCATGCACTTCTCATCCAAATACTCTCTCACATGAGATATCACAATGTTCCATCACTAGTCATCACAATCCTCCCTCACCCCTGTTATCACAATGTTCCATGACCCCTGTCATCACAATGCTACATCCCCTTATCAGCACAATGTTCCATGACCCCTGACATCACAATGTTCCATAACCCCTGTCATCAAAATGCTCCATGACCCTTTTCATCCCAAAGCTCCATGACCCCTGGCATCACAATGTTCTATAACCCCTGGCATCAAAATGTTCCATTACACTTTTCATCAAATTGCTGCATGACCCTGTCATCAAAATGCTCCCTGCCCTTCTCATCACAATGCACCACACACTTGTCATCAAAATGCTCCATGACCTTTGTCATCACAAAGCTCCATGACCCTTGGCATCACAATGCTCCATGTCATTGTCATCACAATGCTCCATGAACCCTCTCATCACATTGCTCCATGTCCTTGTCATCACAAAGCTCCATGACACTTGTCATCACAATGCTCGATGCCATTCTCGTCACAATGCTCCATGACATTGTCATTACAATCCTCCATGACCCATGTATCACAGTGTACCGTGCCCTTGTCATGACAAACCGCCATGCCCACTCTCATCACAGTAATCCATGAAACATTTCAGATCAATGCTCAATGCCTTTCTCATCACAATGCTCCGTTACCTCTGTCGTAACAATGCTCCATGACACCTGCCATCATAATATTCCACGGCCTTGTCATCACAAGGCTCCATGACCCTTGTCATCACAATGCTCCAAGATCCATGTAATCACAATGCTCCATGCCCTTGTCATCACAAAGCTCCATGACGCATGTCATCAGAATGTTCCATGGTCTTCTCCTCACAATGCTCCATGCCCTTGTCATCACAATGCTCGAAGACTCCAGTAATCACAATGTTCCATTCCCTTTTTCATCAGAATGCTCCATTAGATTTGTCATCACAAGTCTCCATGGTCATCTCCTCACAATGCTCCAAGACCTTGTCATCACCATGCTCCATTCCCTTGTCATCACAATGCTCCATGGCCCCTGTCATCACAATACTCCATGAACATTTTCAGCCCAATACTCTATGACCTTCTCATCACAATGCTCCATGACCAATATCATCACAATGCTCCATGACCACTGTCATCACAACACTCCATGACACCTGACAACACAATGATCTGGGACTCTTGTCATCACAATGCTCCAAGACCCCTGTAATCACAATGCTCCATGACCCCTGTCATCACAATACTCCATGAACATTTTCAGCCCAATGCTCCATGACCCTTGTCATCACAATGATCCATGCCCATGTTATCCCAATGTTCCATGACCCATGTATTCACAATGCTCCATGACGCTTGTCATCACAGTGCTCCATGACACCTGTCATCACAATGCTCCATGCCTTTGTCAGCAAAATGCTACATGACCTTGTCATTACAATGCTCTATGCACTTGTCATCACAATCCTCCATGAACTTTGGGATCACATTGCTTCATGCCCTTGTCATCACAATGCTCCATGCTCCTTGAAATCAAAATGATCCATGACCTCTGTCATCACAATGCTCCAAACCCTTGTGATCACAATGTTCCATAACAGTTGTCCTCACAACGCTCCATGATGCCTGTCATCACAATACTCCATGCCCTTATCATCACAATGTTCCATGACCTTTGTCATCACAATTCTCAATACACTTGTCATCACAATGCTCCCTGACACTTGTCGTCAGCATGCTCCTTGAAACCTGTCACCAAAAGGCTACACGACTTTTTCATCACAAAGCCCCATGCCGTTTTCATCCCAATGCTCCATGCCATTGTCATCAAAATATTCCACAAGCTTGTCATCAGAAAGCTCCATGACCCTTGTCATCACAATGCTCCATGCACTTGTCAGAACAATGCTCCATGACCCTTGTCATCACAATGCTCCAAGCCATTGTCATTCACAATGCTCCATTACCTTTGTCATCAGAATCCTCCATGACACTTGGCATCACAATGCTCCATGACATTGTCATCACAATGGGCCATTACATATGTCATCACAATGCTCCCTGACACCTATCTTCACAATACTGCATGACCTTTGTCATCACAAAGCTCCATGACCCTTGGCATCACAATGCTCCATGTCATTGTCATCACAATGCTCCATGAACCCTCTCATCACATTGCTCCATGCCCTTGTCATCACAAAGCTCCATGGCACTTTTCATCACAATGCTCGATGCCCTTCTCATCACAATGCTCCATGCCCTTGTCATTACAATCCTCCATGACCCATGTATCACAGTGTACCGTGCCCTTGTCATCACAATGCGCCATGCCCACTCTCATCAAAATAATCCATGAAATATTTCAGACCAATGCTCAATGCACTTCTCATCACAATGCTCCATTACCTCTGTCATAACAAGCTCCATGACCCATGCCATCACAATGTTCCACGGCCTTGTCATCACAAGGCTCCAGGACCCTTGTCAGCACAATGCTCCAAGACCCATGTAATCACAATGCTCCATGCCCTTGTCATCACAAAGCTCCATGACGCATGTCATCACAATGTTCCATGGCCTTCGCCTCAAAATGCTCCATGCCCTTGTCATCACAATGCTTCAAGACCCCCGTAATCACAATGCTCCATGCCCCTTTTCATAAGAATGCTCCATTAGACTTGTCATCACAAGTCTCCATGGTCATCTCATCACAATGCTCCAAGACCTTGTCATCAACGTGCTCCATTCCCTTGTCATCACAATGCCCCATTACCCCTGTCATCACAATACTCCATGCACATTTTTAGCCCAATGCTCCATGACCCTTGTCATCACAATGATCCATGCCCTTGTCATCACAATGCTCCATGCACTTGTCAGCACAATTCTCCCTGATCCTTGTCATCACAATGCTCCAAACCATTGTCACCACAATGCTCCATTACCTTTGTCATCAGAATCCTCCATGACACTTGGCATCACAATGCTCCATGCCATTGTCATCACAATGCTCCATGACCCCTGTCATCACAATGCTCCGTGACTACAGTCATCACAATGCTTCATAACGTTTGTCATCACAACAATCCATGCCCACGTCATCACAAGGCTCTGTGACCTTTGTAACCACAATGCTCCATGAACTTTTCATCACAATGCTCCGTGACCCCTGTCATCACAATGCTCCATGCCTTTGTCAGAACAATGCTCCATGACCCTTGTCATCAAATTGTGCCATGCGCTTTTCACCACAATGATCCACAACCTTGTCATCGCTATGCTCCATAAACCTTGTAATCACAATGCTCCATGCACTTCTCATCCAAATACTCTCTCACATGAGATATCACAATGTTCCATCACTAGTCATCACAATCCTCCCTCACCCCTGTTATCACAATGTTCCTTTACCCCTGTCATCACAATGCTCCATCCCCTTATCAGCACAATGTTCCATGACCCCTGACATCACAATGTTCCATAACCCCTGTCATCAAAATGCTCCATGACCCTTGTCATCCCAAAGCTCCATGACCCCTGGCATCACAATGTTCTATAACCCCTGGCATCAAAATGTTCCATTACACTTTTCATCAAATTGCTGCATGACCCTGTCATCAAAATGCTCCCTGCCCTTCTCATCACAATGCACCACACACTTGTCATCAAAATGCTCCATGACCTTTGTCATCACAAAGCTCCATGACCCTTGGCATCACAATGCTCCATGTTATTGTCATCACAATGCCCCATGAACCCTCTCATCACATTGCTCCATGTCCTTGTCATCACAAAGCTCCATGACACTTGTCATCACAATGCTCGATGCCATTCTCATCACAATGCTCCATGACCTTGTCATTACAATCCTCCATGACCCATGTATCACAGTGTACCGTGCCCTTGTCATGACAAACCGCCATGCCCACTCTCATCACAGTAATCCATGAAACATTTCAGATCAATGCTCAATGCCTTTCTCATCACAATGCTCCGTTACCTCTGTCGTAACAATGCTCCATGACACCTGCCATCATAATATTCCACGGCCTTGTCATCACAAGGCTCCATGACCCTTGTCATCACAATGCTCCAAGATCCATGTAATCACAATGCTCCATGCCCTTGTCATCACAAAGCTCCATGACGCATGTCATCAGAATGTTCCATGGTCTTCTCCTCACAATGCTCCATGCCCTTGTCATCACAATGCTCGAAGACTCCAGTAATCACAATGTTCCATTCCCTTTATCATCAGAATGCTCCATTAGATTTGTCATCACAAGTCTCCATGGTCATCTCCTCACAATGCTCCAAGACCTTGTCATCACCATGCTCCATTCCCTTGTCATCACAATGCTCCATGACCCCTGTCATCACAATACTCCATGAACATTTTCAGCCCAATACTCTATGACCTTCTCATCACAATGCTCCATGACCAATATCATCACAATGCTCCATGACCACTGTCATCACAACACTCCATGACACCTGACAACACAATGATCTGGGACTCTTGTCATCACAATGCTCCAAGACCACTGTAATCACAATGCTCCATGACCCCTGTCATCACAATACTCCATGAACATTTTCAGCCCAATGCTCCATGACCCTTGTCATCACAATGATCCATGCCCATGTTATCCCAATGTTCCATGACCCATGTATTCACAATGCTCCATGACGCTTGTCATCACAGTGCTCCATGACACCTGTCATCACAATGCTCCATGCCTTTGTCAGCAAAATGCTACATGACATTGTCATTACAATGCTCTATGCACTTGTCATCACAATACTCCATTTCCATTGTCATCACAATCCTCCATGAACTTTGGGATCACATTGCTTCATGCCCTTGTCATCACAATGCTCCATGCTCCTTGAAATCAAAATGATCCATGACCTCTGTCATCACAATGCTCCAAACCCTTGTGATCACAATGTTCCATAACACTTGTCCTCACAACGCTCCATGATGCCTGTCATCACAATACTCCATGCCCTTTTCATCACAATGTTCCATGACCTTTGTCATCACAATTCTCAATACACTTGTCATCACAATACTCCCTGACACTTGTCGTCAGCATGCTCCTTGAAACCTGTCACCAAAAGGCTACACGACTTTTTCATCACAAAGCCCCATGCCGTTTTCATCCCAATGCTCCATGCCATTGTCATCAAAATATTCCACAAGCTTGTCATCAGAAAGCTCCATGACCCTTGTCATCACATTGCTCCATGCACTTGTCAGAACAATGCTCCCTGACCCTTGTCATCACAATGCTCCAAGCCATTGTCATTCACAATGCTCCATTACCTTTGTCATCAGAATCCTCCATGACACTTGGCATCACAATGCTCCATGACATTGTCATCACAATGGGCCATTACATATGTCATCACAATGCTCCCTGACACCTATCTTCACAATACTGCATGACCTTTGTCATCACAAAGCTCCATGACCCTTGGCATCACAATGCTCCATGTCATTGTCATCACAATGCTCCATGAACCCTCTCATCACATTGCTCCAGGCCCTTGTCATCACAAAGCTCCATGGCACTTGTCATCACAATGCTCGATGCCCTTCTCATCACAATGCTCCATGCCCTTGTCATTACAATCCTCCATGACCCATGTATCACAGTGTACCGTGCCCTTGTCATCACAATGCGCCATGCCCACTCTCATCAAAATAATCCATGAAATATTTCAGACCAATGCTCAATGCACTTCTCATCACAATGCTCCATTACCTCTGTCATAACAAGCTCCATGACCCATGCCATCACAATGTTCCACGGCCTTGTCATCACAAGGCTCCAGGACCCTTGTCAGCACAATGCTCCAAGACCCATGTAATCACAATGCTCCATGCCCTTGTCATCACAAAGCTCCATGACGCATGTCATCACAATGTTCCATGGCCTTCGCCTCACAATGCTCCATGCCCTTGTCATCACAATGCTTCAAGACCCCCGTAATCACAATGCTCCATGCCCCTTTTCATAAGAATGCTCCATTAGACTTGTCATCACAAGTCTCCATGGTCATCTCATCACAATGCTCCAAGACCTTGTCATCAACATGCTCCATTCCCTTGTCATCACAATGCCCCATTACCGCTGTCATCACAATACTCCATGCACATTTTTAGCCCAATGCTCCATGACCCTTGTCATCACAATGATCCATGCCCTTGTCATCACAATGCTCCATGCACTTGTCAGCACAATGCTCCCTGATCCTTGTCATCACAATGCTCCAAACCATTGTCACCACAATGCTCCATTACCTTTGTCATCAGAATCCTCCATGACACTTGGCATCACAATGCTCCATGCCATTGTCATCACAATGCTCCATGACCCCTGTCATCACAATGCTCCGTGACTACAGTCATCACAATGCTTCATAACGTTTGTCATCACAACAATCCATGCCCGCGTCATCACAAGGCTCTGTGACCTTTGTAACCACAATGCTCCATGAACTTTTCATCACAATGCTCCGTGACCCCTGTCATCACAATGCTCCATGCCTTTGTCAGAACAATGCTCCATGACCCTTGTCATCAAATTGTGCCATGCGCTTTTCACCACAATGATCCACAACCTTGTCATCGCTATGCTCCATAAACCTTGTAATCACAATGCTCCATGCACTTCTCATCCAAATACTCTCTCACATGAGATATCACAATGTTCCATCACTAGTCATCACAATCCTCCCTCACCCCTGTTATCACAATGTTCCATTACCCCTGTCATCACAATGCTCCATCCCCTTATCAGCACAATGTTCCATGACCCCTGACATCACAATGTTCCATAACCCCTGTCATCAAAATGCTCCATGACCCTTGTCATCCCAAAGCTCCATGACCCCTGGCATCACAATGTTCTATAACCCCTGGCATCAAAATGTTCCATTACACTTTTCATCAAATTGCTGCATGACCCTGTCATCAAAATGCTCCCTGCCCTTCTCATCACAATGCACCACACACTTGTCATCAAAATGCTCCATGACCTTTGTCATCACAAAGCTCCATGACCCTTGGCATCACAATGCTCCATGTTATTGTCATCACAATGCTCCATGAACCCTCTCATCACATTGCTCCATGTCCTTGTCATCACAAAGCTCCATGACACTTGTCATCACAATGCTCGATGCCATTCTCATCACAATGCTCCATGACCTTGTCATTACAATCCTCCATGACCCATGTATCACAGTGTACCGTGCCCTTGTCATGACAAACCGCCATGCCCACTCTCATCACAGTAATCCATGAAACATTTCAGATCAATGCTCAATGCCTTTCTCATCACAATGCTCCGTTACCTCTGTCGTAACAATGCTCCATGACACCTGCCATCATAATATTCCACGGCCTTGTCATCACAAGGCTCCATGACCCTTGTCATCACAATGCTCCAAGATCCATGTAATCACAATGCTCCATGCCCTTGTCATCACAAAGCTCCATGACGCATGTCATCAGAATGTTCCATGGTCTTCTCCTCACAATGCTCCATGCCCTTGTCATCACAATGCTCGAAGACTCCAGTAATCACAATGTTCCATTCCCTTTTTCATCAGAATGCTCCATTAGATTTGTCATCACAAGTCTCCATGGTCATCTCCTCACAATGCTCCAAGACCTTGTCATCACCATGCTCCATTCCCTTGTCATCACAATGCTCCATGACCCCTGTCATCACAATACTCCATGAACATTTTCAGCCCAATACTCTATGACCTTCTCATCACAATGCTCCATGACCAATATCATCACAATGCTCCATGACCACTGTCATCACAACACTCCATGACACCTGACAACACAATGATCTGGGACTCTTGTCATCACAATGCTCCAAGACCCCTGTAATCACAATGCTCCATGACCCCTGTCATCACAATACTCCATGAACATTTTCAGCCCAATGCTCCATGACTCTTGTCATCACAATGATCCATGCCCATGTTATCCCAATGTTCCATGACCCATGTATTCACAATGCTCCATGACGCTTGTCATCACAGTGCTCCATGACACCTGTCATCACAATGCTCCATTCCTTTGTCAGCAAAATGCTACATGACATTGTCATTACAATGCTCTATGCACTTGTCATCACAATACTCCATTTCCATTGTCATCACAATCCTCCATGAACTTTGGGATCACATTGCTTCATGCCCTTGTCATCACAATGCTCCATGCTCCTTGAAATCAAAATGATCCATGACCTCTGTCATCACAATGCTCCAAACCCTTGTGATCACAATGTTCCATAACACTTGTCCTCACAACGCTCCATGATGCCTGTCATCACAATACTCCATGCCCTTTTCATCACAATGTTCCATGACCTTTGTCATCACAATTCTCAATACACTTGTCATCACAATACTCCCTGACACTTGTCGTCAGCATGCTCCTTGAAACCTGTCACCAAAAGGCTACACGATTTTTTCATCACAAAGCCCCATGCCGTTTTCATCCCAATGCTCCATGCCATTGTCATCAAAATATTCCACAAGCTTGTCATCAGAAAGCTCCATGACCCTTGTCATCACAATGCTCCATGCACTTGTCAGAACAATGCTCCCTGACCCTTGTCATCACAATGCTCCAAGCCATTGTCATTCACAATGCTCCATTACCTTTGTCATCAGAATCCTCCATGACACTTGGCATCACAATGCTCCATGACATTGTCATCACAATGGGCCATTACATATGTCATCACAATGCTCCCTGACACCTATCTTCACAATACTGCATGACCTTTGTCATCACAAAGCTCCATGACCCTTGGCATCACAATGCTCCATGTCATTGTCATCACAATGCTCCATGAACCCTCTCATCACATTGCTCCAGGCCCTTGTCATCACAAAGCTCCATGGCACTTGTCATCACAATGCTCGATGCCCTTCTCATCACAATGCTCCATGCCCTTGTCATTACAATCCTCCATGACCCATGTATCACAGTGTACCGTGCCCTTGTCATCACAATGCGCCATGCCCACTCTCATCAAAATAATCCATGAAATATTTCAGACCAATGCTCAATGCACTTCTCATCACAATGCTCCATTACCTCTGTCATAACAAGCTCCATGACCCATGCCATCACAATGTTCCACGGCCTTGTCATCACAAGGCTCCAGGACCCTTGTCAGCACAATGCTCCAAGACCCATGTAATCACAATGCTCCATGCCCTTGTCATCACAAAGCTCCATGACGCATGTCATCACAATGTTCCATGGCCTTCGCCTCACAATGCTCCATGCCCTTGTCATCACAATGCTTCAAGACCCCCGTAATCACAATGCTCCATGCCCCTTTTCATAAGAATGCTCCATTAGACTTGTCATCACAAGTCTCCATGGTCATCTCATCACAATGCTCCAAGACCTTGTCATCAACATGCTCCATTCCCTTGTCAACACAATGCCCCATTACCGCTGTCATCACAATACTCCATGCACATTTTTAGCCCAATGCTCCATGACCCTTGTCATCACAATGATCCATGCCCTTGTCATCACAATGCTCCATGCACTTGTCAGCACAATGCTCCCTGATCTTTGTCATCACAATGCTCCAAACCATTGTCACCACAATGCTCCATTACCTTTGTCATCAGAATCCTCCATGACACTTGGCATCACAATGCTCCATGCCATTGTCATCACAATGCTCCATGACCCCTGTCATCACAATGCTCCGTGACTACAGTCATCACAATGCTTCATAACGTTTGTCATCACAACAATCCATGCCCACGTCATCACAAGGCTCTGTGACCTTTGTAACCACAATGCTCCATGAACTTTTCATCACAATGCTCCGTGACCCCTGTCATCACAATGCTCCATGCCTTTGTCAGAACAATGCTCCATGACCCTTGTCATCAAATTGTGCCATGCGCTTTTCACCACAATGATCCACAACCTTGTCATGCTATGCTCCATAAACCTTGTAATCACAATGCTCCATGCACTTCTCATCCAAATACTCTCTCACATGAGATATCACAATGTTCCATCACTAGTCATCACAATCCTCCCTCACCCCTGTTATCACAATGTTCCATGACCCCTGTCATCACAATGCTACATCCCCTTATCAGCACAATGTTCCATGACCCCTGACATCACAATGTTCCATAACCCCTGTCATCAAAATGCTCCATGACCCTTTTCATCCCAAAGCTCCATGACCCCTGGCATCACAATGTTCTATAACCCCTGGCATCAAAATGTTCCATTACACTTTTCATCAAATTGCTGCATGACCCTGTCATCAAAATGCTCCCTGCCCTTCTCATCACAATGCACCACACACTTGTCATCAAAATGCTCCATGACCTTTGTCATCACAAAGCTCCATGACCCTTGGCATCACAATGCTCCATGTTATTGTCATCACAATGCTCCATGAACCCTCTCATCACATTGCTCCATGTCCTTGTCATCACAAAGCTCCATGACACTTGTCATCACAATGCTCGATGCCATTCTCATCACAATGCTCCATGACCTTGTCATTACAATCCTCCATGACCCATGTATCACAGTGTACCGTGCCCTTGTCATGACAAACCGCCATGCCCACTCTCATCACAGTAATCTATGAAACATTTCAGATCAATGCTCAATGCCTTTCTCATCACAATGCTCCGTTACCTCTGTCGTAACAATGCTCCATGACACCTGCCATCATAATATTCCACGGCCTTGTCATCACAAGGCTCCATGACCCTTGTCATCACAATGCTCCAAGATCCATGTAATCACAATGCTCCATGCCCTTGTCATCACAAAGCTCCATGACGCATGTCATCAGAATGTTCCATGGTCTTCTCCTCACAATGCTCCATGCCCTTGTCATCACAATGCTCGAAGACTCCAGTAATCACAATGTTCCATTCCCTTTTTCATCAGAATGCTCCATTAGATTTGTCATCACAAGTCTCCATGGTCATCTCCTCACAATGCTCCAAGACCTTGTCATCACCATGCTCCATTCCCTTGTCATCACAATGCTCCATGATCCCTGTCATCACAATACTCCATGAACATTTTCAGCCCAATACTCTATGACCTTCTCATCACAATGCTCCATGACCAATATCATCACAATTCTCCATGACCACTGTCATCACAACACTCCATGAAACCTGACAACACAATGATCTGGGACTCTTGTCATCACAATGCTCCAAGACCCCTGTAATCTCAATGCTCCATGACCCCTGTCATCACAATGCTCCATGAACATTTTCAGCCCAATGCTCCATGACCCTTGTCATCACAATGATCCATGCCCATGTTATTCCAATGTTCCATGACCCATGTATTCACAATGCTCCATGACGCTTGTCATCACAGTGCTCCATGACACCTGTCATCACAATGCTCCATTCCTTTGTCAGCAAAATGCTACATGACATTGTCATTACAATGCTCTATGCACTTGTCATCACAATACTCCATTTCCATTGTCATCACAATCCTCCATGAACTTTGGGATCACATTGCTTCATGCCCTTGTCATCACAATGCTCCATGCTCCTTGAAATCAAAATGATCCATGACCTCTGTCATCACAATGCTCCAAACCCTTGTGATCACAATGTTCCATAACACTTGTCCTCACAACGCTCCATGATGACTGTCATCACAATACTCCATGCCCTTTTCATCACAATGTTCCATGACCTTTGTCATCACAATTCTCAATACACTTGTCATCACAATACTCCCTGACACTTGTCGTCAGCATGCTCCTTGAAACCTGTCACCAAAAGGCTACACGACTTTTTCATCACAAAGCCCCATGCCGTTTTCATCCCAATGCTCCATGCCATTGTCATCAAAATATTCCACAAGCTTGTCATCAGAAAGCTCCATGACCCTTGTCATCACAATGCTCCATGCACTTGTCAGAACAATGCTCCCTGACCCTTGTCATCACAATGCTCCAAGCCATTGTCATTCACAATGCTCCATTACCTTTGTCATCAGAATCCTCCATGACACTTGGCATCACAATGCTCCATGACATTGTCATCACAATGGGCCATTACATATGTCATCACAATGCTCCCTGACACCTATCTTCAAAATAATGCATGACCTTTGTCATCACAAAGCTCCATGACCCTTGGCATCACAATGCTCCATGTCATTGTCATCACAATGCTCCATGAACCCTCTCATCACATTGCTCCAGGCCCTTGTCATCACAAAGCTCCATGGCACTTGTCATCACAATGCTCGATGCCCTTCTCATCACAATGCTCCATGCCCTTGTCATTACAATCCTCCATGACCCATGTATCACAGTGTACCGTGCCCTTGTCATCACAATGCGCCATGCCCACTCTCATCAAAATAATCCATGAAATATTTCAGACCAATGCTCAATGCACTTCTCATCACAATGCTCCATTACCTCTGTCATAACAAGCTCCATGACCCCTGCCATCACAATGTTCCACGGCCTTGTCATCACAAGGCTCCAGGACCCTTGTCAGCACAATGCTCCAAGACCCATGTAATCACAATGCTCCATGCCCTTGTCATCACAAAGCTCCATGACGCATGTCATCAGAATGTTCCATGGCTTTCGCCTCACAAGGCTCCATGCCCTTGTCATCACAATGCTTCAAGACCCCATAATCACAATGCTCCATGCCCCTTTTCATAAGAATGCTCCATTAGACTTGTCATCACAAGTCTCCATGGTCATCTCATCACAATGCTCCAAGACCTTGTCATCAACATGCTCCATTCCCTTGTCATCACAATGCTCCATGAACCCTGTCATCACAATACTCCATGCACATTTTCAGCCCAATGCTCCATGACCCTTGTCATCACAATGATCCATGCCCTTGTCATCACAATGCTCCATGCACTTGTCAGCACAATGCTCCCTGATCCTTGTCATCACAATGCTCCAAACCATTGTCACCACAATGCTCCATTACCTTTGTCATCAGAATCCTCCATGACACTTGGCATCACAATGCTCCATGCCATTGTCATCACTATGCTCCATGACCCCTGTCATCACAATGCTCCGTGACTACAGTCATCACAATGCTTCATAACGTTTGTCATCACAACAATCCATGCCCGCGTCATCACAAGGCTCTGTGACCTTTGTAACCACAATGCTCCATGAACTTTTCATCACAATGCTCCGTGACCCTTGTCATCACAATGCTCCATGCCTTTGTCAGAACAATGCTCCATGACCCTTGTCATCAAATTGTGCCATGCGCTTTTCACCACAATGATCCACAACCTTGTCATCGCTATGCTCCATAAACCCTGTAATCACAATGCTCCATGCACTTCTCATCCAAATACTCTCTCACATGAGATATCACAATGTTCCATCACTAGTCATCACAATCCTCCCTCACCCCTGTTATCACAATGTTCCATGACCCCTGTCATCACAATGCTACATCCCCTTATCAGCACAATGTTCCATGACCCCTGACATCACAATGTTCCATAACCCCTGTCATCAAAATGCTCCATGACCCTTTTCATCCCAAAGCTCCATGACCCCTGGCATCACAATGTTCTATAACCCCTGGCATCAAAATGTTCCATTACACTTTTCATCAAATTGCTGCATGACCCTGTCATCAAAATGCTCCCTGCCCTTCTCATCACAATGCACCACACACTTGTCATCAAAATGCTCCATGACCTTTGTCATCACAAAGCTCCATGACCCTTGGCATCACAATGCTCCATGTCATTGTCATCACAATGCTCCATGAACCCTCTCATCACATTGCTCCATGTCCTTGTCATCACAAAGCTCCATGACACTTGTCATCACAATGCTCGATGCCATTCTCATCACAATGCTCCATGACCTTGTCATTACAATCCTCCATGACCCATGTATCACAGTGTACCGTGCCCTTGTCATGACAAACCGCCATGCCCACTCTCATCACAGTAATCCATGAAACATTTCAGATCAATGCTCAATGCCCTTCTCATCACAATGCTCCGTTACCTCTGTCGTAACAATGCTCCATGACACCTGTCATCATAATATTCCACGGCCTTGTCATCACAAGGCTCCATGACCCTTGTCATCACAATGCTCCAAGATCCATGTAATCACAATGCTCCATGCCCTTGTCATCACAAAGCTCCATGACGCATGTCATCAGAATGTTCCATGGTCTTCTCCTCACAATGCTCCATGCCCTTGTCATCACAATGCTCGAAGACTCCAGTAATCACAATGTTCCATTCCCTTTTTCATCAGAATGCTCCATTAGATTTGTCATCACAAGTCTCCATGGTCATCTCCTCACAATGCTCCAAGACCTTGTCATCACCATGCTCCATTCCCTTGTCATCACAATGCTCCATGACCCCTGTCATCACAATACTCCATGAACATTTTCATCCCAATTCTCTATGACCTTCTCATCACAATGCTCCATGACCAATATCATCACAATGCTCCATGACCAATGTCATCACAACACTCCATGACACCTGACAACAAAATGATCCGGGACTCTTGTCATCACAATGCTCCAAGACCCCTGTAATCACAATGCTCCATGACCCCTGTCATCACAATACTCCATGAACATTTTCAGCCCAATGCTCCATGACCATTGTCATCAAAATGATCCATGCCCTTGTCATCCCAATGTTCCATGACACTTGTTTTCACAAGGCTCTGTGACGCTTGTCACCACAGTGCTCCATGACACCTGTCATCACAATGCTCCATTCCTTTGTCAGCAAAATGCTAAATGGCCTTGTCATTACAATGCGCTAGGGGCTTGTCATCACAATACTCCATTACTGTTGTCATCACAATTTCCCATGAACCTTGGGATCACATTGCTTCATGCCCTTGTCATCACAATGCTCCATGCTCCTTGAAATCAAAATGATCCATGACCTCTGTCATCACAATGCTCAAAACCCTTGTGATCACAATGTTCCATAACACTTGTCCTCACAACGCTCCATGATGCCTGTCATCACAATACTCCATGCCCTTTTCATCACAATGTTCCATGACCTTTGTCATCACAATTCTCAATACACTTGTCATCACAATACTCCCTGACACTTGTCGTCAGCATGCTCCTTGAAACCTGTCACCAAAAGGCTACACGCCTTTTTCATCACAAATCCCCATGCCGTTTTCATCCCAATGCTCCATGCCATTGTCATCAAAATATTCCACAAGCTTGTCATCAGAAAGCTCCATGACCCTTGTCATCACAGTGCTCCATGCACTTGTCAGAACAACGCTCCCTGACCCTTGTCATCACAATGCTCCAAGCCATTGTCATTCACAATGCTCCATTACCTTTGTCATCAGAATCCTCCATGACACTTGGCATCACAATGCTCCATGACATTGTCATCACAATGGGCCATTACATATGTCATCACAATGCTCCCTGACAACTATCTTCACAATACTGCATGACCTTTGTCATCACAAAGCTCCATGACCCTTGGCATCACAATGCTCCATGTCATTGTCATCACAATGCTCCATGAAACCTCTCATCACATTGCTCCATGCCCTTGTCATCACAAAGCTCCATGGCACTTGTCATCACAATGCTCGATGCCCTTCTCATCACAATGCTCCATGCCCTTGTCATTACAATCCTCCATGACCCATGTATCACAGTGTACCGTGCCCTTGTCATCACAATGCGCCATGCCCACCCTCATCACAATAATCCATGAAATATTTCAGACCAATGCTCAATGCACTTCTCATCACAATGCTCCATTACCTCTGTCATAACAAGCTCCATGACCCCTGCCATCACAATGTTCCACGGCCTTGTCATCACAAGGCTCCAGGACCCTTGTCAGCACAATGCTCCAAGACCCATGTAATCACAATGCTCCATGCCCTTGTCATCACAAAGCTCCATGACGCATGTCATCACAATGTTCCATGGCCTTCGCCTCACAATGCTCCATGCCCTTGTCATCACAATGCTTCAAGACCCCCGTAATCACAATGCTCCATGCCCCTTTTCATAAGAATGCTCCATTAGACTTGTCATCACAAGTCTCCATGGTCATCTCATCACAATGCTCCAAGACCTTGTCATCAACATGCCCCATTCCCTTGTCATCACAATGCTCCATGACCCCTGTCATCACAATACTCCATGCACATTTTTAGCCCAATGCTCCATGACCCTTGTCATCACAATGATCCATGCCCTTGGCATCACAATGCTCCATGCACTTGTCAGCACAATGCTCCCTGATCCTTGTCATCACAATGCTCCAAACCATTGTCACCACAATGCTCCATTACCTTTGTCATCAGAATCCTCCATGACACTTGGCATCACAATGCTCCATGCCATTGTCATCACAATGCTCCATGACCCCTGTCTTCACAATGCTCCGTGACTACAGTCATCACAATGCTTCATAACGTTTGTCATCACAACAATCCATGCCCACGTCATCACAAGGCTCTGTGACCTTTGTAACCACAATGCTCCATGAACTTTTCATCACAATGCTCCGTGACCCCTGTCATCACAATGCTCCATGCCTTTGTCAGAACAATGCTCCATGACCCTTGTCATCAAATTGTGCCATGCGCTTTTCACCACAATGATCCACAACCTTGTCATCGCTATGCTCCATAAACCTTGTAATCACAATGCTCCATGCACTTCTCATCCAAATACTCTCTCACATGAGATATCACAATGTTCCATCACTAGTCATCACAATCCTCCCTCACCCCTGTTATCACAATGTTCCATTACCCCTGTCATCACAACGCTCCATCCCCTTATCAGCACAATGTTCCATGACCCCTGACATCACAATGTTCCATAACCCCTGTCATCAAAATGCTCCATGACCCTTGTCATCCCAAAGCTCCATGACCCCTGGCATCACAATGTTCTATAACCCCTGGCATCAAAATGTTCCATTACACTTTTCATCAAATTGCTGCATGACCCTGTCATCAAAATGCTCCCTGCCCTTCTCATCACAATGCACCACACACATGTCATCAAAATGCTCCATGACCTTTGTCATCACAAAGCTCCATGACCCTTGGCATCACAATGCTCCATGTTATTGTCATCACAATGCTCCATGAACCCTCTCATCACATTGCTCCATGTCCTTGTCATCACAAAGCTCCATGACACTTGTCATCCCAAAGCTCCATGACCCCTGGCATCACAATGTTCTATAACCCCTGGTATCAAAATGTTCCATTACACTTTTCATCAAATTGCTGCATGACCCTGTCATCAAAATGCTCCCTGCCCTTCTCATCACAATGCACCACACACTTGTCATCAAAATGCTCCATGACCTTTGTCATCACAAAGCTCCATGACCCTTGGCATCACAATGCTCCATGTTATTGTCATCACAATGCTCCATGAACCCTCTCATCACATTGCTCCATGTCCTTGTCATCACAAAGCTCCATGACACTTGTCATCACAATGCTCGATGCCATTCTCATCACAATGCTCCATGACCTTGTCATTACAATCCTCCATGACCCATGTATCACAGTGTACCGTGCCCTTGTCATGACAAACCGCCATGCCCACTCTCATCACAGTAATCCATGAAACATTTCAGATCAATGCTCAATGCCTTTCTCATCACAATGCTCCGTTACCTCTGTCGTAACAATGCTCCATGACACCTGCCATCATAATATTCCACGGCCTTGTCATCACAAGGCTCCATGACCCTTGTCATCACAATGCTCCAAGATCCATGTAATCACAATGCTCCATGCCCTTGTCATCACAAAGCTCCATGACGCATGTCATCAGAATGTTCCATGGTCTTCTCCTCACAATGCTCCATGCCCTTGTCATCACAATGCTCGAAGACTCCAGTAATCACAATGTTCCATTCCCTTTTTCATCAGAATGCTCCATTAGATTTGTCATCACAAGTCTCCATGGTCATCTCCTCACAATGCTCCAAGACCTTGTCATCACCATGCTCCATTCCCTTGTCATCACAATGCTCCATGACCCCTGTCATCACAATACTCCATGAACATTTTCAGCCCAATACTCTATGACCTTCTCATCACAATGCTCCATGACCAATATCATCACAATGCTCCATGACCACTGTCATCACAACACTCCATGACACCTGACAACACAATGATCTGGGACTCTTGTCATCACAATGCTCCAAGACCCCTGTAATCACAATGCTCCATGACCCCTGTCATCACAATACTACATGAACATTTTCAGCCCAATGCTCCATGACCCTTGTCATCACAATGATCCATGCCCATGTTATCCCAATGTTCCATGACCCATGTATTCACAATGCTCCATGACGCTTGTCATCACAGTGCTCCATGACACCTGTCATCACAATGCTCCATTCCTTTGTCAGCAAAATGCTACATGACATTGTCATTACAATGCTCTATGCACTTGTCATCACAATACTCCATTTCCATTGTCATCACAATCCTCCATGAACTTTGGGATCACATTGCTTCATGCCCTTGTCATCACAATGCTCCATGCTCCTTGAAATCAAAATGATCCATGACCTCTGTCATCACAATGCTCCAAACCCTTGTGATCACAATGTTCCATAACACTTGTCCTCACAACGCTCCATGATGCCTGTCATCACAATACTCCATGCCCTTTTCATCACAATGTTCCATGACCTTTGTCATCACAATTCTCAATACACTTGTCATCACAATGCTCCCTGACACTTGTCGTCAGCATGCTCCTTGAAACCTGTCACCAAAAGGCTACACGACTTTTTCATCACAAAGCCCCATGCCGTTTTCATCCCAATGCTCCATGCCATTGTCATCAAAATATTCCACAAGCTTGTCATCAGAAAGCTCCATGACCCTTGTCATCACAATGCTCCATGCACTTGTCAGAACAATGCTCCCTGACCCTTGTCATCACAATGCTCCAAGCCATTGTCATTCACAATGCTCCATTACCTTTGTCATCAGAATCCTCCATGACACTTGGCATCACAATGCTCCATGACATTGTCATCACAATGGGCCATTACATATGTCATCACAATGCTCCCTGACACCTATCTTCACAATACTGCATGACCTTTGTCATCACAAAGCTCCATGACCCTTGGCATCACAATGCTCCATGCCATTGTCATCACAATGCTCCATGAACCCTCTCATCACATTGCTCCATGCCCTTGTCATCACAAAGCTCCATGGCACTTGTCATCACAATGCTCGATGCCCTTCTCATCACAATGCTCCATGCCCTTGTCATTACAATCCTCCATGACCCATGTATCACAGTGTACCGTGCCCTTGTCATCACAATGCGCCATGCCCACTCTCATCAAAATAATCCATGAAATATTTCAGACCAATGCTCAATGCACTTCTCATCACAATGCTCCATTACCTCTGTCATAACAAGCTCCATGACCCATGCCATCACAATGTTCCACGGCCTTGTCATCACAAGGCTCCAGGACCCTTGTCAGCACAATGCTCCAAGACCCATGTAATCACAATGCTCCATGCCCTTGTCATCACAAAGCTCCATGACGCATGTCATCACAATGTTCCATGGCCTTCGCCTCACAATGCTCCATGCCCTTGTCATCACAATGCTTCAAGACCCCCGTAATCACAATGCTCCATGCCCCTTTTCATAAGAATGCTCCATTAGACTTGTCATCACAAGTCTCCATGGTCATCTCATCACAATGCTCCAAGACCTTGTCATCAACGTGCTCCATTCCCTTGTCATCACAATGCCCCATTACCCCTGTCATCACAATACTCCATGCACATTTTTAGCCCAATGCTCCATGACCCTTGTCATCACAATGATCCATGCCCTTGTCATCACAATGCTCCATGCACTTGTCAGCACAATTCTCCCTGATCCTTGTCATCACAATGCTCCAAACCATTGTCACCACAATGCTCCATTACCTTTGTCATCAGAATCCTCCATGACACTTGGCATCACAATGCTCCATGCCATTGTCATCACAATGCTCCATGACCCCTGTCATCACAATGCTCCGTGACTACAGTCATCACAATGCTTCATAACGTTTGTCATCACAACAATCCATGCCCACGTCATCACAAGGCTCTGTGACCTTTGTAACCACAATGCTCCATGAACTTTTCATCACAATGCTCCGTGACCCCTGTCATCACAATGCTCCATGCCTTTGTCAGAACAATGCTCCATGACCCTTGTCATCAAATTGTGCCATGCGCTTTTCACCACAATGATCCACAACCTTGTCATCGCTATGCTCCATAAACCTTGTAATCACAATGCTCCATGCACTTCTCATCCAAATACTCTCTCACATGAGATATCACAATGTTCCATCACTAGTCATCACAATCCTCCCTCACCCCTGTTATCACAATGTTCCATTACCCCTGTCATCACAATGCTCCATCCCCTTATCAGCACAATGTTCCATGACCCCTGACATCACAATGTTCCATAACCCCTGTCATCAAAATGCTCCATGACCCTTGTCATCCCAAAGCTCCATGACCCTTGGCATCACAATGTTCTATAACCCCTGGCATCAAAATGTTCCATTACACTTTTCATCAAATTGCTGCATGACCCTGTCATCAAAATGCTCCCTGCCCTTCTCATCACAATGCACCACACACTTGTCATCAAAATGCTCCATGACCTTTGTCATCACAAAGCTCCATGACCCTTGGCATCACAATGCTCCATGTTATTGTCATCACAATGCTCCATGAACCCTCTCATCACATTGCTCCATGTCCTTGTCATCACAAAGCTCCATGACACTTGTCATCACAATGCTCGATGCCATTCTCATCACAATGCTCCATGACCTTGTCATTACAATCCTCCATGACCCATGTATCACAGTGTACCGTGCCCTTGTCATGACAAACCGCCATGCCCACTCTCATCACAGTAATCCATGAAACATTTCAGATCAATGCTCAATGCCTTTCTCATCACAATGCTCCGTTACATCTGTCGTAACAATGCTCCATGACACCTGCCATCATAATATTCCACGGCCTTGTCATCACAAGGCTCCATGACCCTTGTCATCACAATGCTCCAAGATCCATGTAATCACAATGCTCCATGCCCTTGTCATCACAAAGCTCCATGACGCATGTCATCAGAATGTTCCATGGTCTTCTCCTCACAATGCTCCATGCCCTTGTCATCACAATGCTCGAAGACTCCAGTAATCACAATGTTCCATTCCCTTTATCATCAGAATGCTCCATTAGATTTGTCATCACAAGTCTCCATGGTCATCTCCTCACAATGCTCCAAGACCTTGTCATCACCATGCTCCATTCCCTTGTCATCACAATGCTCCATGACCCCTGTCATCACAATACTCCATGAACATTTTCAGCCCAATACTCTATGACCTTCTCATCACAATGCTCCATGACCAATATCATCACAATGCTCCATGACCACTGTCATCACAACACTCCATGACACCTGACAACACAATGATCTGGGACTCTTGTCATCACAATGCTCCAAGACCACTGTAATCACAATGCTCCATGACCCCTGTCATCACAATACTCCATGAACATTTTCAGCCCAATGCTCCATGACCCTTGTCATCACAATGATCCATGCCCATGTTATCCCAATGTTCCATGACCCATGTATTCACAATGCTCCATGACGCTTGTCATCACAGTGCTCCATGACACCTGTCATCACAATGCTCCATGCCTTTGTCAGCAAAATGCTACATGACCTTGTCATTACAATGCTCTATGCACTTGTCATCACAATACTCCATTTCCATTGTCATCACAATCCTCCATGAACTTTGGGATCACATTGCTTCATGCCCTTGTCATCACAATGCTCCATGCTCCTTGAAATCAAAATGATCCATGACCTCTGTCATCACAATGCTCCAAACCCTTGTGATCACAATGTTCCATAACACTTGTCCTCACAACGCTCCATGATGCCTGTCATCACAATACTCCATGCCCTTTTCATCACAATGTTCCATGACCTTTGTCATCACAATTCTCAATACACTTGTCATCACAATACTCCCTGACACTTGTCGTCAGCATGCTCCTTGAAACCTGTCACCAAAAGGCTACACGATTTTTTCATCACAAAGCCCCATGCCGTTTTCATCCCAATGCTCCATGCCATTGTCATCAAAATATTCCACAAGCTTGTCATCAGAAAGCTCCATGACCCTTGTCATCACAATGCTCCATGCACTTGTCAGAACAATGCTCCCTGACCCTTGTCATCACAATGCTCCAAGCCATTGTCATTCACAATGCTCCATTACCTTTGTCATCAGAATCCTCCATGACACTTGGCATCACAATGCTCCATGACATTGTCATCACAATGGGCCATTACATATGTCATCACAATGCTCCCTGACACCTATCTTCACAATACTGCATGACCTTTGTCATCACAAAGCTCCATGACCCTTGGCATCACAATGCTCCATGTCATTGTCATCACAATGCTCCATGAACCCTCTCATCACATTGCTCCAGGCCCTTGTCATCACAAAGCTCCATGGCACTTGTCATCACAATGCTCGATGCCCTTCTCATCACAATGCTCCATGCCCTTGTCATTACAATCCTCCATGACCCATGTATCACAGTGTACCGTGCCCTTGTCATCACAATGCGCCATGCCCACTCTCATCAAAATAATCCATGAAATATTTCAGACCAATGCTCAATGCACTTCTCATCACAATGCTCCATTACCTCTGTCATAACAAGCTCCATGACCCATGCCATCACAATGTTCCACGGCCTTGTCATCACAAGGCTCCAGGACCCTTGTCAGCACAATGCTCCAAGACCCATGTAATCACAATGCTCCATGCCCTTGTCATCACAAAGCTCCATGACGCATGTCATCACAATGTTCCATGGCCTTCGCCTCACAATGCTCCATGCCCTTGTCATCACAATGCTTCAAGACCCCCGTAATCACAATGCTCCATGCCCCTTTTCATAAGAATGCTCCATTAGACTTGTCATCACAAGTCTCCATGGTCATCTCATCACAATGCTCCAAGACCTTGTCATCAACATGCTCCATTCCCTTGTCATCACAATGCCCCATTACCGCTGTCATCACAATACTCCATGCACATTTTTAGCCCAATGCTCCATGACCCTTGTCATCACAATGATCCATGCCCTTGTCATCACAATGCTCCATGCACTTGTCAGCACAATGCTCCCTGATCTTTGTCATCACAATGCTCCAAACCATTGTCACCACAATGCTCCATTACCTTTGTCATCAGAATCCTCCATGACACTTGGCATCACAATGCTCCATGCCATTGTCATCACAATGCTCCATGACCCCTGTCATCACAATGCTCCGTGACTACAGTCATCACAATGCTTCATAACGTTTGTCATCACAACAATCCATGCCCACGTCATCACAAGGCTCTGTGACCTTTGTAACCACAATGCTCCATGAACATTTCATCACAATGCTCCGTGACCCCTGTCATCACAATGCTCCATGCCTTTGTCAGAACAATGCTCCATGACCCTTGTCATCAAATTGTGCCATGCGCTTTTCACCACAATGATCCACAACCTTGTCATGCTATGCTCCATAAACCTTGTAATCACAATGCTCCATGCACTTCTCATCCAAATACTCTCTCACATGAGATATCACAATGTTCCATCACTAGTCATCACAATCCTCCCTCACCCCTGTTATCACAATGTTCCATGACCCCTGTCATCACAATGCTACATCCCCTTATCAGCACAATGTTCCATGACCCCTGACATCACAATGTTCCATAACCCCTGTCATCAAAATGCTCCATGACCCTTTTCATCCCAAAGCTCCATGACCCCTGGCATCACAATGTTCTATAACCCCTGGCATCAAAATGTTCCATTACACTTTTCATCAAATTGCTGCATGACCCTGTCATCAAAATGCTCCCTGCCCTTCTCATCACAATGCACCACACACTTGTCATCAAAATGCTCCATGACCTTTGTCATCACAAAGCTCCATGACCCTTGGCATCACAATGCTCCATGTTATTGTCATCACAATGCTCCATGAACCCTCTCATCACATTGCTCCATGTCCTTGTCATCACAAAGCTCCATGACACTTGTCATCACAATGCTCGATGCCATTCTCATCACAATGCTCCATGACCTTGTCATTACAATCCTCCATGACCCATGTATCACAGTGTACCGTGCCCTTGTCATGACAAACCGCCATGCCCACTCTCATCACAGTAATCTATTAAACATTTCAGATCAATGCTCAATGCCTTTCTCATCACAATGCTCCGTTACCTCTGTCGTAACAATGCTCCATGACACCTGCCATCATAATATTCCACGGCCTTGTCATCACAAGGCTCCATGACACTTGTCATCACAATGCTCCAAGATCCATGTAATCACAATGCTCCATGCCCTTGTCATCACAAAGCTCCATGACGCATGTCATCAGAATGTTCCATGGTCTTCTCCTCACAATGCTCCATGCCCTTGTCATCACAATGCTCGAAGACTCCAGTAATCACAATGTTCCATTCCCTTTTTCATCAGAATGCTCCATTAGATTTGTCATCACAAGTCTCCATGGTCATCTCCTCACAATGCTCCAAGACCGTGTCATCACCATGCTCCATTCCCTTGTCATCACAATGCTCCATGATCCTGTCATCACAATACTCCATGAACATTTTCAGCCCAATACTCTATGACCTTCTCATCACAATGCTCCATGACCAATATCATCACAATTCTCCATGACCACTGTCATCACAACACTCCATGACACCTGACAACACAATGATCTGGGACTCTTGTCATCACAATGCTTCAAGACCCCTGTAATCTCAATGCTCCATGACCCCTGTCATCACAATACTCCATGAACATTTTCAGCCCAATGCTCCATGACCCTTGTCATCACAATGATCCATGCCCATGTTATTCCAATGTTCCATGACCCATGTATTCACAATGCTCCATGACGCTTGTCAACACAGTGCTCCATGACACCTGTCATCACAATGCTCCATTCCTTTGTCAGCAAAATGCTACATGACATTGTCATTACAATGCTCTATGCACTTGTCATCACAATACTCCATTTCCATTGTCATCACAATCCTCCATGAACTTTGGGATCACATTGCTTCATGCCCTTGTCATCACAATGCTCCATGCTCCTTGAAATCAAAATGATCCATGACCTCTGTCATCACAATGCTCCAAACACTTGTGATCACAATGTTCCATAACACTTGTCCTCACAACGCTCCATGATGCCTGTCATCACAATACTCCATGCCCTTTTCATCACAATGTTCCATGACCTTTGTCATCACAATTCTCAATACACTTGTCATCACAATGCTCCCTGACACTTGTCGTCAGCATGCTCCTTGAAACCTGTCACCAAAAGGCTACACGACTTTTTCATCACAAAGCCCCATGCCGTTTTCATCCCAATGCTCCATGCCATTGTCATCAAAATATTCCACAAGCTTGTCATCAGAAAGCTCCATGACACTTGTCATCACAATGCTCCATGCACTTGTCAGAACAATGCTCCCTGACCCTTGTCATCACAATGCTCCAAGCCATTGTCATTCACAATGCTCCATTACCTTTGTCATCAGAATCCTCCATGACACTTGGCATCACAATGCTCCATGACATTGTCATCACAATGGGCCATTACATATGTCATCACAATGCTCCCTGACACCTATCTTCAAAATAATGAATGACCTTTGTCATCACAAAGCTCCATGACCCTTGGCATCACAATGCTCCATGTCATTGTCATCACAATGCTCCATGAACCCTCTCATCACATTGCTCCAGGCCCTTGTCATCACAAAGCTCCATGGCACTTGTCATCACAATGCTCGATGCCCTTCTCATCACAATGCTCCATGCCCTTGTCATTACAATCCTCCATGACCCATGTATCACAGTGTACCGTGCCCTTGTCATCACAATGCGCCATGCCCACTCTCATCAAAATAATCCATGAAATATTTCAGACCAATGCTCAATGCACTTCTCATCACAATGCTCCATTACCTCTGTCATAACAAGCTCCATGACCCCTGCCATCACAATGTTCCACGGCCTTGTCATCACAAGGCTCCAGGACCCTTGTCAGCACAATGCTCCAAGACCCATGTAATCACAATGCTCCATGCCCTTGTCATCACAAAGCTCCATGACGCATGCCATCAGAATGTTCCATGGCTTTCGCCTCACAAGGCTCCATGCCCTTGTCATCACAATGCTTCAAGACCCCCATAATCACAATGCTCCATGCCCCTTTTCATAAGAATGCTCCATTAGACTTGTCATCACAAGTCTCCATGGTCATCTCATCACAATGCTCCAAGACCTTGTCATCAACATGCTCCATTCCCTTGTCATCACAATGCTCCATGAACCCTGTCATCACAATACTCCATGCACATTTTCAGCCCAATGCTCCATGACCCTTGTCATCACAATGATCCATGCCCTTGTCATCACAATGCTCCATGCACTTGTCAGCACAATGCTCCCTGATCCTTGTCATCACAATGCTCCAAACCATTGTCACCACAATGCTCCATTACCTTTGTCATCAGAATCCTCCATGACACTTGGCATCACAATGCTCCATGCCATTGTCATCACTATGCTCCATGACCCCTGTCATCACAATGCTCCGTGACTACAGTCATCACAATGCTTCATAACGTTTGTCATCACAACAATCCATGCCCGCGTCATCACAAGGCTCTGTGACCTTTGTAACCACAATGCTCCATGAACTTTTCATCACAATGCTCCGTGACCCTTGTCATCACAATGCTCCATGCCTTTGTCAGAACAATGCTCCATGACCCTTGTCATCAAATTGTGCCATGCGCTTTTCACCACAATGATCCACAACCTTGTCATCGCTATGCTCCATAAACCCTGTAATCACAATGCTCCATGCACTTCTCATCCAAATACTCTCTCACATGAGATATCACAATGTTCCATCACTAGTCATCACAATCCTCCCTCACCCCTGTTATCACAATGTTCCATGACCCCTGTCATCACAATGCTACATCCCCTTATCAGCACAATGTTCCATGACCCCTGACATCACAATGTTCCATAACCCCTGTCATCAAAATGCTCCATGACCCTTTTCATCCCAAAGCTCCATGACCCCTGGCATCACAATGTTCTATAACCCCTGGCATCAAAATGTTCCATTACACTTTTCATCAAATTGCTGCATGACCCTGTCATCAAAATGCTCCCTGCCCTTCTCATCACAATGCACCACACACTTGTCATCAAAATGCTCCATGACCTTTGTCATCACAAAGCTCCATGACCCTTGGCATCACAATGCTCCATGTCATTGTCATCACAATGCTCCATGAACCCTCTCATCACATTGCTCCATGTCCTTGTCATCACAAAGCTCCATGACACTTGTCATCACAATGCTCGATGCCATTCTCATCACAATGCTCCATGACCTTGTCATTACAATCCTCCATGACCCATGTATCACAGTGTACCGTGCCCTTGTCATGACAAACCGCCATGCCCACTCTCATCACAGTAATCCATGAAACATTTCAGATCAATGCTCAATGCCCTTCTCATCACAATGCTCCTTTACCTCTGTCGTAACAATGCTCCATGACACCTGCCATCATAATATTCCACGGCCTTGTCATCACAAGGCTCCATGACCCTTGTCATCACAATGCTCCAAGATCCATGTAATCACAATGCTCCATGCCCTTGTCATCACAAAGCTCCATGACGCATGTCATCAGAATGTTCCATGGTCTTCTCCTCACAATGCTCCATGCCCTTGTCATCACAATGCTCGAAGACTCCAGTAATCACAATGTTCCATTCCCTTTTTCATCAGAATGCTCCATTAGATTTGTCATCACAAGTCTCCATGGTCATCTCCTCACAATGCTCCAAGACCTTGTCATCACCATGCTCCATTCCCTTGTCATCACAATGCTCCATGACCCCTGTCATCACAATACTCCATGAACATTTTCATCCCAATTCTCTATGACCTTCTCATCACAATGCTCCATGACCAATATCATCACAATGCTCCATGACCAATGTCATCACAACACTCCATGACACCTGACAACACAATGATCCGGGACTCTTGTCATCACAATGCTCCAAGACCCCTGTAATCACAATGCTCCATGACCCCTGTCATCACAATACTCCATGAACATTTTCAGCCCAATGCTCCATGACCATTGTCATCAAAATGATCCATGCCCTTGTCATCCCAATGTTCCATGACACTTGTTTTCACAAGGCTCTGTGACGCTTGTCACCACAGTGCTCCATGACACCTGTCATCACAATGCTCCATTCCTTTGTCAGCAAAATGCTAAATGGCCTTGTCATTACAATGCGCTAGGGGCTTGTCATCACAATACTCCATTACTGTTGTCATCACAATTTCCCATGAACCTTGGGATCACATTGCTTCATGCCCTTGTCATCACAATGCTCCATGCTCCTTGAAATCAAAATGATCCATGACCTCTGTCATCACAATGCTCCAAACCCTTGTGATCACAATGTTCCATAACACTTGTCCTCACAACGCTCCATGATGCCTGTCATCACAATACTCCATGCCCTTTTCATCACAATGTTCCATGACCTTTGTCATCACAATTCTCAATACACTTGTCATCACAATGCTCCCTGACACTTGTCGTCAGCATGCTCCTTGAAACCTGTCACCAAAAGGCTACACGCCTTTTTCATCACAAATCCCCATGCCGTTTTCATCCCAATGCTCCATGCCATTGTCATCAAAATATTCCACAAGCTTGTCATCAGAAAGCTCCATGACCCTTGTCATCACAGTGCTCCATGCACTTGTCAGAACAACGCTCCCTGACCCTTGTCATCACAATGCTCCAAGCCATTGTCATTCACAATGCTCCATTACCTTTGTCATCAGAATCCTCCATGACACTTGGCATCACAATGCTCCATGACATTGTCATCACAATGGGCCATTACATATGTCATCACAATGCTCCCTGACACCTATCTTCACAATACTGCATGACCTTTGTCATCACAAAGCTCCATGACCCTTGGCATCACAATGCTCCATGTCATTGTCATCACAATGCTCCATGAAACCTCTCATCACATTGCTCCATGCCCTTGTCATCACAAAGCTCCATGGCACTTGTCATCACAATGCTCGATGCCCTTCTCATCACAATGCTCCATGCCCTTGTCATTACAATCCTCCATGACCCATGTATCACAGTGTACCGTGCCCTTGTCATCACAATGAGCCATGCCCACTCTCATCACAATAATCCATGAAATATTTCAGACCAATGCTCAATGCACTTCTCATCACAATGCTCCATTACCTCTGTCATAACAAGCTCCATGACCCCTGCCATCACAATGTTCCACGGCCTTGTCATCACAAGGCTCCAGGACCCTTGTCAGCACAATGCTCCAAGACCCATGTAATCACAATGCTCCATGCCCTTGTCATCACAAAGCTCCATGACGCATGTCATCACAATGTTCCATGGCCTTCGCCTCACAATGCTCAATGCCCTTGTCATCACAATGCTTCAAGACCCCCGTAATCACAATGCTCCATGCCCCTTTTCATAAGAATGCTCCATTAGACTTGTCATCACAAGTCTCCATGGTCATCTCATCACAATGCTCCAAGACCTTGTCATCAACATGCTCCATTCCCTTGTCATCACAATGCTCCATGACCCCTGTCATCACAATACTCCATGCACATTTTTAGCCCAATGCTCCATGACCCTTGTCATCACAATGATCCATGCCCTTGTCATCACAATGCTCCATGCACTTGTCAGCACAATGCTCCCTGATCCTTGTCATCACAATGCTCCAAACCATTGTCACCACAATGCTCCATTACCTTTGTCATCAGAATCCTCCATGACACTTGGCATCACAATGCTCCATGCCATTGTCATCACAATGCTCCATGACCCCTGTCATCACAATGCTCCGTGACTACAGTCATCACAATGCTTCATAACGTTTGTCATCACAACAATCCATGCCCGCGTCATCACAAGGCTCTGTGACCTTTGTAACCACAATGCTCCATGAACTTTTCATCACAATGCTCCGTGACCCTTGTCATCACAATGCTCCATGCCTTTGTCAGAACAATGCTCCATGACCCTTGTCATCAAATTGTGCCATGCGCTTTTCACCACAATGATCCACAACCTTGTCATCGCTATGCTCCATAAACCCTGTAATCACAATGCTCCATGCACTTCTCATCCAAATACTCTCTCACATGAGATATCACAATGTTCCATCACTAGTCATCACAATCCTCCCTCACCCCTGTTATCACAATGTTCCATGACCCCTGTCATCACAATGCTACATCCCCTTATCAGCACAATGTTCCATGACCCCTGACATCACAATGTTCCATAACCCCTGTCATCAAAATGCTCCATGACCCTTTTCATCCCAAAGCTCCATGACCCCTGGCATCACAATGTTCTATAACCCCTGGCATCAAAATGTTCCATTACACTTTTCATCAAATTGCTGCATGACCCTGTCATCAAAATGCTCCCTGCCCTTCTCATCACAATGCACCACACACTTGTCATCAAAATGCTCCATGACCTTTGTCATCACAAAGCTCCATGACCCTTGGCATCACAATGCTCCATGTCATTGTCATCACAATGCTCCATGAACCCTCTCATCACATTGCTCCATGTCCTTGTCATCACAAAGCTCCATGACACTTGTCATCACAATGCTCGATGCCATTCTCATCACAATGCTCCATGACCTTGTCATTACAATCCTCCATGACCCATGTATCACAGTGTACCGTGCCCTTGTCATGACAAACCGCCATGCCCACTCTCATCACAGTAATCCATGAAACATTTCAGATCAATGCTCAATGCCCTTCTCATCACAATGCTCCTTTACCTCTGTCGTAACAATGCTCCATGACACCTGCCATCATAATATTCCACGGCCTTGTCATCACAAGGCTCCATGACCCTTGTCATCACAATGCTCCAAGATCCATGTAATCACAATGCTCCATGCCCTTGTCATCACAAAGCTCCATGACGCATGTCATCAGAATGTTCCATGGTCTTCTCCTCACAATGCTCCATGCCCTTGTCATCACAATGCTCGAAGACTCCAGTAATCACAATGTTCCATTCCCTTTTTCATCAGAATGCTCCATTAGATTTGTCATCACAAGTCTCCATGGTCATCTCCTCACAATGCTCCAAGACCTTGTCATCACCATGCTCCATTCCCTTGTCATCACAATGCTCCATGACCCCTGTCATCACAATACTCCATGAACATTTTCATCCCAATTCTCTATGACCTTCTCATCACAATGCTCCATGACCAATATCATCACAATGCTCCATGACCAATGTCATCACAACACTCCATGACACCTGACAACACAATGATCCGGGACTCTTGTCATCACAATGCTCCAAGACCCCTGTAATCACAATGCTCCATGACCCCTGTCATCACAATACTCCATGAACATTTTCAGCCCAATGCTCCATGACCATTGTCATCAAAATGATCCATGCCCTTGTCATCCCAATGTTCCATGACACTTGTTTTCACAAGGCTCTGTGACGCTTGTCACCACAGTGCTCCATGACACCTGTCATCACAATGCTCCATTCCTTTGTCAGCAAAATGCTAAATGGCCTTGTCATTACAATGTGCTAGGGGCTTGTCATCACAATACTCCATTACTGTTGTCATCACAATTTCCCATGAACCTTGGGATCACATTGCTTCATGCCCTTGTCATCACAATGCTCCATGCTCCTTAAAATCAAAATGATCCATGACCTCTGTCATCACAATGCTCAAAACCCTTGTGATCACAATGTTCCATAACACTTGTCCTCACAACGCTCCATGATGCCTGTCATCACAATACTCCATGCCCTTTTCATCACAATGTTCCATGACCTTTGTCATCACAATTCTCAATACACTTGTCATCACAATGCTCCCTGACACTTGTCGTCAGCATGCTCCTTGAAACCTGTCACCAAAAGTCTACACGCCTTTTTCATCACAAATCCCCATGCCGTTTTCATCCCAATGCTCCATGCCATTGTCATCAAAATATTCCACAAGCTTGTCATCAGAAAGCTCCATGACCCTTGTCATCACAGTGCTCCATGCACTTGTCAGAACAACGCTCCCTGACCCTTGTCATCACAATGCTCCAAGCCATTGTCATTCACAATGCTCCATTACCTTTGTCATCAGAATCCTCCATGACACTTGGCATCACAATGCTCCATGACATTGTCATCACAATGGGCCATTACATATGTCATCACAATGCTCCCTGACACCTATCTTCACAATACTGCATGACCTTTGTCATCACAAAGCTCCATGACCCTTGGCATCACAATGCTCCATGTCATTGTCATCACAATGCTCCATGAACCCTCTCATCACATTGCTCCATGCCCTTGTCATCACAAAGCTCCATGGCACTTGTCATCACAATGCTCGATGCCCTTCTCATCACAATGCTCCATGCCCTTGTCATTACAATCCTCCATGACCCATGTATCACAGTGTACCGTGCCCTTGTCATCACAATGCGCCATGCCCACTCTCATCACAATAATCCATGAAATATTTCAGACCAATGCTCAATGCACTTCTCATCACAATGCTCCATTACCTCTGTCATAACAAGCTCCATGACCCCTGCCATCACAATGTTCCACGGCCTTGTCATCACAAGGCTCCAGGACCCTTGTCAGCACAATGCTCCAAGACCCATGTAATCACAATGCTCCATGCCCTTGTCATCACAAAGCTCCATGACGCATGTCATCACAATGTTCCATGGCCTTCGCCTCACAATGCTCCATGCCCTTGTCATCACAATGCTTCAAGACCCCCGTAATCACAATGCTCCATGCCCCTTTTCATAAGAATGCTCCATTAGACTTGTCATCACAAATCTCCATGGTCATCTCATCACAATGCTCCAAGACCTTGTCATCAACATGCTCCATTCCCTTGTCATCACAATGCTCCATGACCCCTGTCATCACAATACTCCATGCACATTTTTAGCCCAATGCTCCATGACCCTTGTCATCACAATGATCCATGCCCTTGTCATCACAATGCTCCATGCACTTGTCAGCACAATGCTCCCTGATCCTTGTCATCACAATGCTCCAAACCATTGTCACCACAATGCTCCATTACCTTTGTCATCAGAATCCTCCATGACACTTGGCATCACAATGCTCCATGCCATTGTCATCACAATGCTCCATGACCCCTGTCATCACAATGCTCCGTGACTACAGTCATCACAATGCTTCATAACGTTTGTCATCACAACAATCCATGCCCACGTCATCACAAGGCTCTGTGACCTTTGTAACCACAATGCTCCATGAACTTTTCCTCACAATGCTCCGTGACCCTTGTCATCACAATGCTCCATGCCTTTGTCAGAACAATGCTCCATGACCCTTGTCATCAAATTGTGCCATGCGCTTTTCACCACAATGATCCACAACCTTGTCATCGCTATGCTCCATAAACCTTGTAATCACAATGCTCCATGCACTTCTCATCCAAATACTCTCTCACATGAGATATCACAATGTTCCATCACTAGTCATCACAATCCTCCCTCACCCCTGTTATCACAATGTTCCATTACCCCTGTCATCACAATGCTCCATCCCCTTATCAGCACAATGTTCCATGACCCCTGACATCACAATGTTCCATAACCCCTGTCATCAAAATGCTCCATGACCCTTGTCATCCCAAAGCTCCATGACCCCTGGCATCACAATGTTCTATAACCCCTGGCATCAAAATGTTCCATTACACTTTTCATCAAATTGCTGCATGACCCTGTCATCAAAATGCTCCCTGCCCTTCTCATCACAATGCACCACACACATGTCATCAAAATGCTCCATGACCTTTGTCATCACAAAGCTCCATGACCCTTGGCATCACAATGCTCCATGTTATTGTCATCACAATGCTCCATGAACCCTCTCATCACATTGCTCCATGTCCTTGTCATCACAGAGCTCCATGACACTTGTCATCCCAAAGCTCCATGACCCCTGGCATCACAATGTTCTATAACCCCTGGCATCAAAATGTTCCATTACACTTTTCATCAAATTGCTGCATGACCCTGTCATCAAAATGCTCCCTGCCCTTCTCATCACAATGCACCACACACTTGTCATCAAAATGCTCCATGACCTTTGTCATCACAAAGCTCCATGACCCTTGGCATCACAATGCTCCATGTTATTGTCATCACAATGCTCCATGAACCCTCTCATCACATTGCTCCATGTCCTTGTCATCACAAAGCTCCATGACACTTGTCATCACAATGCTCGATGCCATTCTCATCACAATGCTCCATGACCTTGTCATTACAATCCTCCATGACCCATGTATCACAGTGTACCGTGCCCTTGTCATGACAAACCGCCATGCCCACTCTCATCACAGTAATCCATGAAACATTTCAGATCAATGCTCAATGCCTTTCTCATCACAATGCTCCGTTACCTCTGTCGTAACAATGCTCCATGACACCTGCCATCATAATATTCCACGGCCTTGTCATCACAAGGCTCCATGACCCTTGTCATCACAATGCTCCAAGATCCATGTAATCACAATGCTCCATGCCCTTGTCATCACAAAGCTCCATGACGCATGTCATCAGAATGTTCCATGGTCTTCTCCTCACAATGCTCCATGCTCTTGTCATCACAATGCTCGAAGACTCCAGTAATCACAATGTTCCATTCCCTTTTTCATCAGAATGCTCCATTAGATTTGTCATCACAAGTCTCCATGGTCATCTCCTCACAATGCTCCAAGACCTTGTCATCACCATGCTCCATTCCCTTGTCATCACAATGCTCCATGACCCCTGTCATCACAATACTCCATGAACATTTTCAGCCCAATACTCTATGACCTTCTCATCACAATGCTCCATGACCAATATCATCACAATGCTCCATGACCACTGTCATCACAACACTCCATGACACCTGACAACACAATGATCTGGGACTCTTGTCATCACAATGCTCCAAGACCCCTGTAATCTCAATGCTCCATGACCCCTGTCATCACAATACTCCATGAACATTTTCAGCCCAATGCTCCATGACCCTTGTCATCACAATGATCCATGCCCATGTTATCCCAATGTTCCATGACCCATGTATTCACAATGCTCCATGACGCTTGTCATCACAGTGCTCCATGACACCTGTCATCACAATGCTCCATTCCTTTGTCAGCAAAATGCTACATGACATTGTCATTACAATGCTCTATGCACTTGTCATCACAATACTCCATTTCCATTGTCATCACAATCCTCCATGAACTTTGGGATCACATTGCTTCATGCCCTTGTCATCACAATGCTCCATGCTCCTTGAAATCAAAATGATCCATGACCTCTGTCATCACAATGCTCCAAACCCTTGTGATCACAATGTTCCATAACACTTGTCCTCACAACGCTCCATGATGCCTGTCATCACAATACTCCATGCCCTTTTCATCACAATGTTCCATGACCTTTGTCATCACAATTCTCAATACACTTGTCATCACAATACTCCCTGACACTTGTCGTCAGCATGCTCCTTGAAACCTGTCACCAAAAGGCTACACGAATTTTTCATCACAAAGCCCCATGCCGTTTTCATCCCAATGCTCCATGCCATTGTCATCAAAATATTCCACAAGCTTGTCATCAGAAAGCTCCATGACCCTTGTCATCACAATGCTCCATGCACTTTTCAGAACAATGCTCCCTGACCCTTGTCATCACAATGCTCCAAGCCATTGTCATTCACAATGCTCCATTACCTTTGTCATCAGAATCCTCCATGACACTTGGCATCACAATGCTCCATGACATTGTCATCACAATGGGCCATTACATATGTCATCACAATGCTCCCTGACACCTATCTTCACAATACTGCATGACCTTTGTCATCACAAAGCTCCATGACCCTTGGCATCACAATGCTCCATGTCATTGTCATCACAATGCTCCATGAACCCTCTCATCACATTGCTCCAGGCCCTTGTCATCACAAAGCTCCATGGCACTTGTCATCACAATGCTCGATGCCCTTCTCATCACAATGCTCCATGCCCTTGTCATTACAATCCTCCATGACCCATGTATCACAGTGTACCGTGCCCTTGTCATCACAATGCGCCATGCCCACTCTCATCAAAATAATCCATGAAATATTTCAGACCAATGCTCAATGCACTTCTCATCACAATGCTCCATTACCTCTGTCATAACAAGCTCCATGACCCATGCCATCACAATGTTCCACGGCCTTGTCATCACAAGGCTCCAGGACCCTTGTCAGCACAATGCTCCAAGACCCATGTAATCACAATGCTCCATGCCCTTGTCATCACAAAGCTCCATGACGCATGTCATCAGAATGTTCCATGGCTTTCGCCTCACAAGGCTCCATGCCCTTGTCATCACAATGCTTCAAGACCCCCATAATCACAATGCTCCATGCCCCTTTTCATAAGAATGCTCCATTAGACTTGTCATCACAAGTCTCCATGGTCATCTCATCACAATGCTCCAAGACCTTGTCATCAACATGCTCCATTCCCTTGTCATCACAATGCTCCATGAACCCTGTCATCACAATACTCCATGCACATTTTCAGCCCAATGCTCCATGACCCTTGTCATCACAATGATCCATGCCCTTGTCATCACAATGCTCCATGCACTTGTCAGCACAATGCTCCCTGATCCTTGTCATCACAATGCTCCAAACCATTGTCACCACAATGCTCCATCACCTTTGTCATCAGAATCCTCCATGACACTTGGCATCACAATGCTCCATGCCATTGTCATCACTATGCTCCATGACCCCTGTCATCACAATGCTCCGTGACTACAGTCATCACAATGCTTCATAACGTTTGTCATCACAACAATCCATGCCCGCGTCATCACAAGGCTCTGTGACCTTTGTAACCACAATGCTCCATGAACTTTTCATCACAATGCTCCGTGACCCTTGTCATCACAATGCTCCATGCCTTTGTCAGAACAATGCTCCATGACCCTTGTCATCAAATTGTGCCATGCGCTTTTCACCACAATGATCCACAACCTTGTCATCGCTATGCTCCATAAACCCTGTAATCACAATGCTCCATGCACTTCTCATCCAAATACTCTCTCACATGAGATATCACAATGTTCCATCACTAGTCATCACAATCCTCCCTCACCCCTGTTATCACAATGTTCCATGACCCCTGTCATCACAATGCTACATCCCCTTATCAGCACAATGTTCCATGACCCCTGACATCACAATGTTCCATAACCCCTGTCATCAAAATGCTCCATGACCCTTTTCATCCCAAAGCTCCATGACCCCTGGCATCACAATGTTCTATAACCCCTGGCATCAAAATGTTCCATTACACTTTTCATCAAATTGCTGCATGACCCTGTCATCAAAATGCTCCCTGCCCTTCTCATCACAATGCACCACACACTTGTCATCAAAATGCTCCATGACCTTTGTCATCACAAAGCTCCATGACCCTTGGCATCACAATGCTCCATGTCATTGTCATCACAATGCTCCATGAACCCTCTCATCACATTGCTCCATGTCCTTGTCATCACAAAGCTCCATGACACTTGTCATCACAATGCTCGATGCCATTCTCATCACAATGCTCCATGACCTTGTCATTACAATCCTCCATGACCCATGTATCACAGTGTACCGTGCCCTTGTCATGACAAACCGCCATGCCCACTCTCATCACAGTAATCCATGAAACATTTCAGATCAATGCTCAATGCCCTTCTCATCACAATGCTCCGTTACCTCTGTCGTAACAATGCTCCATGACACCTGCCATCATAATATTCCACGGCCTTGTCATCACAAGGCTCCATGACCCTTGTCATCACAATGCTCCAAGATCCATGTAATCACAATGCTCCATGCCCTTGTCATCACAAAGCTCCATGACGCATGTCATCAGAATGTTCCATGGTCTTCTCCTCACAATGCTCCATGCCCTTGTCATCACAATGCTCGAAGACTCCAGTAATCACAATGTTCCATTCCCTTTTTCATCAGAATGCTCCATTAGATTTGTCATCACAAGTCTCCATGGTCATCTCCTCACAATGCTCCAAGACCTTGTCATCACCATGCTCCATTCCCTTGTCATCACAATGCTCCATGACCCCTGTCATCACAATACTCCATGAACATTTTCATCCCAATTCTCTATGACCTTCTCATCACAATGCTCCATGACCAATATCATCACAATGCTCCATGACCAATGTCATCACAACACTCCATGACACCTGACAACACAATGATCCGGGACTCTTGTCATCACAATGCTCCAAGACCCCTGTAATCACAATGCTCCATGACCCCTGTCATCACAATACTCCATGAACATTTTCAGCCCAATGCTCCATGACCATTGTCATCAAAATGATCCATGCCCTTGTCATCCCAATGTTCCATGACACTTGTTTTCACAAGGCTCTGTGACGCTTGTCACCACAGTGCTCCATGACACCTGTCATCACAATGCTCCATTCCTTTGTCAGCAAAATGCTAAATGGCCTTGTCATTACAATGCGCTAGGGGCTTGTCATCACAATACTCCATTACTGTTGTCATCACAATTTCCCATGAACCTTGGGATCACATTGCTTCATGCCCTTGTCATCACAATGCTCCATGCTCCTTGAAATCAAAATGATCCATGACCTCTGTCATCACAATGCTCAAAACCCTTGTGATCACAATGTTCCATAACACTTGTCCTCACAACGCTCCATGATGCCTGTCATCACAATACTCCATGCCCTTTTCATCACAATGTTCCATGACCTTTGTCATCACAATTCTCAATACACTTGTCATCACAATGCTCCCTGACACTTGTCGTCAGCATGCTCCTTGAAACCTGTCACCAAAAGGCTACACGCCTTTTTCATCACAAATCCCCATGCCGTTTTCATCCCAATGCTCCATGCCATTGTCATCAAAATATTCCACAAGCTTGTCATCAGAAAGCTCCATGACCCTTGTCATCACAGTGCTCCATGCACTTGTCAGAACAACGCTCCCTGACCCTTGTCATCACAATGCTCCAAGCCATTGTCATTCACAATGCTCCATTACCTTTGTCATCAGAATCCTCCATGACACTTGGCATCACAATGCTCCATGACATTGTCATCACAATGGGCCATTACATATGTCATCACAATGCTCCCTGACACCTATCTTCACAATACTGCATGACCTTTGTCATCACAAAGCTCCATGACCCTTGGCATCACAATGCTCCATGTCATTGTCATCACAATGCTCCATGAAACCTCTCATCACATTGCTCCATGCCCTTGTCATCACAAAGCTCCATGGCACTTGTCATCACAATGCTCGATGCCCTTCTCATCACAATGCTCCATGCCCTTGTCATTACAATCCTCCATGACCCATGTATCACAGTGTACCGTGCCCTTGTCATCACAATGAGCCATGCCCACTCTCATCACAATAATCCATGAAATATTTCAGACCAATGCTCAATGCACTTCTCATCACAATGCTCCATTACCTCTGTCATAACAAGCTCCATGACCCCTGCCATCACAATGTTCCACGGCCTTGTCATCACAAGGCTCCAGGACCCTTGTCAGCACAATGCTCCAAGACCCATGTAATCACAATGCTCCATGCCCTTGTCATCACAAAGCTCCATGACGCATGTCATCACAATGTTCCATGGCCTTCGCCTCACAATGCTCCATGCCCTTGTCATCACAATGCTTCAAGACCCCCGTAATCACAATGCTCCATGCCCCTTTTCATAAGAATGCTCCATTAGACTTGTCATCACAAGTCTCCATGGTCATCTCATCACAATGCTCCAAGACCTTGTCATCAACATGCTCCATTCCCTTGTCATCACAATGCTCCATGACCCCTGTCATCACAATACTCCATGCACATTTTTAGCCCAATGCTCCATGACCCTTGTCATCACAATGATCCATGCCCTTGTCATCACAATGCTCCATGCACTTGTCAGCACAATGCTCCCTGATCCTTGTCATCACAATGCTCCAAACCATTGTCACCACAATGCTCCATTACCTTTGTCATCAGAATCCTCCATGACACTTGGCATCACAATGCTCCATGCCATTGTCATCACAATGCTCCATGACCCCTGTCATCACAATGCTCCGTGACTACAGTCATCACAATGCTTCATAACGTTTGTCATCACAACAATCCATGCCCACGTCATCACAAGGCTCTGTGACCTTTGTAACCACAATGCTCCATGAACTTTTCATCACAATGCTCCGTGACCCCTGTCATCACAATGCTCCATGCCTTTGTCAGAACAATGCTCCATGACCCTTGTCATCAAATTGTGCCATGCGCTTTTCACCACAATGATCCACAACCTTGTCATCGCTATGCTCCATAAACCTTGTAATCACAATGCTCCATGCACTTCTCATCCAAATACTCTCTCACATGAGATATCACAATGTTCCATCACTAGTCATCACAATCCTCCCTCACCCCTGTTATCACAATGTTCCATTACCCCTGTCATCACAATGCTCCATCCCCTTATCAGCACAATGTTCCATGACCCCTGACATCACAATGTTCCATAACCCCTGTCATCAAAATGCTCCATGACCCTTGTCATCCCAAAGCTCCATGACCCCTGGCATCACAATGTTCTATAACCCCTGGCATCAAAATGTTCCATTACACTTTTCATCAAATTGCTGCATGACCCTGTCATCAAAATGCTCCCTGCCCTTCTCATCACAATGCACCACACACATGTCATCAAAATGCTCCATGACCTTTGTCATCACAAAGCTCCATGACCCTTGGCATCACAATGCTCCATGTTATTGTCATCACAATGCTCCAGGAACCCTCTCATCACATTGCTCCATGTCCTTGTCATCACAAAGCTCCATGACACTTGTCATCCCAAAGCTCCATGACCCCTGGCATCACAATGTTCTATAACCCCTGGCATCAAAATGTTCCATTACACTTTTCATCAAATTGCTGCATGACCCTGTCATCAAAATGCTCCCTGCCCTTCTCATCACAATGCACCACACACTTGTCATCAAAATGCTCCATGACCTTTGTCATCACAAAGCTCCATGACCCTTGGCATCACAATGCTCCATGTTATTGTCATCACAATGCTCCATGAACCCTCTCATCACATTGCTCCATGTCCTTGTCATCACAAAGCTCCATGACACTTGTCATCACAATGCTCGATGCCATTCTCATCACAATGCTCCATGACCTTGTCATTACAATCCTCCATGACCCATGTATCACAGTGTACCGTGCCCTTGTCATGACAAACCGCCATGCCCACTCTCATCACAGTAATCCATGAAACATTTCAGATCAATGCTCAATGCCTTTCTCATCACAATGCTCCGTTACCTCTGTCGTAACAATGCTCCATGACACCTGCCATCATAATATTCCACGGCTTTGTCATCACAAGGCTCCATGACCCTTGTCATCACAATGCTCCAAGATCCATGTAATCACAATGCTCCATGCCCTTGTCATCACAAAGCTCCATGACGCATGTCATCAGAATGTTCCATGGTCTTCTCCTCACAATGCTCCATGCCCTTGTCATCACAATGCTCGAAGACTCCAGTAATCACAATGTTCCATTCCCTTTTTCATCAGAATGCTCCATTAGATTTGTCATCACAAGTCTCCATGGTCATCTCCTCACAATGCTCCAAGACCTTGTCATCACCATGCTCCATTCCCTTGTCATCACAATGCTCCATGACCCCTGTCATCACAATACTCCATGAACATTTTCAGCCCAATACTCTATGACCTTCTCATCACAATGCTCCATGACCAATATCATCACAATGCTCCATGACCACTGTCATCACAACACTCCATGACACCTGACAACACAATGATCTGGGACTCTTGTCATCACAATGCTCCAAGACCACTGTAATCACAATGCTCCATGACCCCTGTCATCACAATACTCCATGAACATTTTCAACCCAATGCTCCATGACCCTTGTCATCACAATGATCCATGCCCATGTTATCCCAATGTTCCATGACCCATGTATTCACAATGCTCCATGACGCTTGTCATCACAGTGCTCCATGACACCTGTCATCACAATGCTCCATGCCTTTGTCAGCAAAATGCTACATGACATTGTCATTACAATGCTCTATGCACTTGTCATCACAATACTCCATTTCCATTGTCATCACAATCCTCCATGAACTTTGGGATCACATTGCTTCATGCCCTTGTCATCACAATGCTCCATGCTCCTTGAAATCAAAATGATCCATGACCTCTGTCATCACAATGCTCCAAACCCTTGTGATCACAATGTTCCATAACACTTGTCCTCACAACGCTCCATGATGCCTGTCATCACAATACTCCATGCCCTTTTCATCACAATGTTCCATGACCTTTGTCATCACAATTCTCAATACACTTGTCATCACAATACTCCCTGACACTTGTCGTCAGCATGCTCCTTGAAACCTGTCACCAAAAGGCTACACGACTTTTTCATCACAAAGCCCCATGCCGTTTTCATCCCAATGCTCCATGCCATTGTCATCAAAATATTCCACAAGCTTGTCATCAGAAAGCTCCATGACCCTTGTCATCACAATGCTCCATGCACTTGTCAGAACAATGCTCCCTGACCCTTGTCATCACAATGCTCCAAGCCATTGTCATTCACAATGCTCCATTACCTTTGTCATCAGAATCCTCCATGACACTTGGCATCACAATGCTCCATGACATTGTCATCACAATGGGCCATTACATATGTCATCACAATGCTCCCTGACACCTATCTTCACAATACTGCATGACCTTTGTCATCACAAAGCTCCATGACCCTTGGCATCACAATGCTCCATGTCATTGTCATCACAATGCTCCATGAACCCTCTCATCACATTGCTCCATGCCCTTGTCATCACAAAGCTCCATGGCACTTGTCATCACAATGCTCGATGCCTTTCTCATCACAATGCTCCATGCCCTTGTCATTACAATCCTCCATGACCCATGTATCACAGTGTACCGTGCCCTTGTCATCACAATGCGCCATGCCCACTCTCATCAAAATAATCCATGAAATATTTCAGACCAATGCTCAATGCACTTCTCATCACAATGCTCCATTACCTCTGTCATAACAAGCTCCATGACCCATGCCATCACAATGTTCCACGGCCTTGTCATCACAAGGCTCCAGGACCCTTGTCAGCACAATGCTCCAAGACCCATGTAATCACAATGCTCCATGCCCTTGTCATCACAAAGCTCCATTACGCATGTCATCACAATGTTCCATGGCCTTCGCCTCACAATGCTCCATGCCCTTGTCATCACAATGCTTCAAGACCCCCGTAATCACAATGCTCCATGCCCCTTTTCATAAGAATGCTCCATTAGACTTGTCATCACAAGTCTCCATGGTCATCTCATCACAATGCTCCAAGACCTTGTCATCAACATGCTCCATTCCCTTGTCATCACAATGCCCCATGACCCCTGTCATCACAATACTCCATGCACATTTTTAGCCCAATGCTCCTTGACCCTTGTCATCACAATGATCCATGCCCTTGTCATCACAATGCTCCATGCACTTGTCAGCACAATGCTCCCTGATCCTTGTCATCACAATGCTCCAAACCATTGTCACCACAATGCTCCATTACCTTTGTCATCAGAATCCTCCATGACACTTGGCATCACAATGCTCCATGCCATTGTCATCACAATGCTCCATGACCCCTGTCATCACAATGCTCCGTGACTACAGTCATCACAATGCTTCATAACGTTTGTCATCACAACAATCCATGCCCACATCATCACAAGGCTCTGTGACATTTGTAACCAAAATGCTCCATGAACTTTTCATCACAATGCTCCGTGACCCTTGTCATCACAATGCTCCATGCCTTTGTCAGAACAATGCTCCATGACCCTTGTCATCAAATTGTGCCATGCGCTTTTCACCACAATGATCCACAACCTTGTCATTGCTATGCTCCATGAACCTTGTAATCACAATGCTCCATGCACTTCTCATCCAAATACTCTCTCACATGAGATATCACAATGTTCCATCACTAGTCATCACAATCCTCCCTCACCCCTGTTATCACAATGTTCCATGACCCCTGTCATCACAATGCTACATCCCATTATCAGCACAATGTTCCATGACCCCTGACATCACAATGTTCCATAACCCCTGTCATCAAAATGCTCCATGACCCTTTTCATCCCAAAGCTCCATGACCCCTGGCATCACAATGTTCTATAACCCCTGGCATCAAAATGTTCCATTACACTTTTCATCAAATTGCTGCATGACCCTGTCATCAAAATGCTCCCTGCCCTTCTCATCACAATGCACCACACACTTGTCATCAAAATGCTCCATGACCTTTGTCATCACAAAGCTCCATGACCCTTGGCATCACAATGCTCCATGTTATTGTCGTCACAATGCTCCATGAACCCTCTCATCACATTGCTCCATGTCCTTGTCATCACAAAGCTCCATGACACTTGTCATCACAATGCTCGATGCCATTCTCATCACAATGCTCCATGAGCTTGTCATTACAATCCTCCATGACCCATGTATCACAGTGTACCGTGCCCTTGTCATGACAAACCGCCATGCCCACTCTCATCACAGTAATCCATGAAACATTTCAGATCAATGCTCAATGCCCTTCTCATCACAATGCTCCGTTACCTCTGTCGTAACAATGCTCCATGACACCTGCCATCATAATATTCCACGGCCTTGTCATCATAAGGCTCCATGACCCTTGTCATCACAATGCTCCAAGATCCATGTAATCACAATGCTCCATGCCCTTGTCATCACAGAGCTCCATGACGCATGTCATCAGAATGTTCCATGGTCTTCTCCTCACAATGCTCCATGCCCTTGTCATCACAATGCTCGAAGACTCCAGTAATCACAATGTTCCATTCCCTTTTTCATCAGAATGCTCCATTAGATTTGTCATCACAAGTCTCCATGGTCATCTCCTCACAATGCTCCAAGACCTTGTCATCACCATGCTCCATTCCCTTGTCATCACAATGCTCCATGACCCCTGTCATCACAATACTCCATGAACATTTTCAGCCCAATACTCTATGACCTTCTCATCACAATGCTCCATGACCAATATCATCACAATGCTCCATGACCACTGTCATCACAACACTCCATGACACCTGACAACACAATGATCTGGGACTCCTGTCATCACAATGCTCCAAGACCACTGTAATCACAATGCTCCATGACCCCTGTCATCACAATACTCCATGAACATTTTCAGCCCAATGCTCCATGACCCTTGTCATCACAATGATCCATGCCCATGTTATCCCAATGTTCCATGACCCATGTATTCACAATGCTCCATGACGCTTGTCATCACAGTGCTCCATGACACCTGTCATCACAATGCTCCATGCCTTTGTCAGCAAAATGCTACATGACCTTGTCATTACAATGCTCTATGCACTTGTCATCACAATCCTCCATGAACTTTGGGATCACATTGCTTCATGCCCTTGTCATCACAATGCTCCATGCTCCTTGAAATCAAAATGATCCATGACCTCTGTCATCACAATGCTCCAAACCCTTGTGATCACAATGTTCCATAACACTTGTCCTCACAACGCTCCATGATGCCTGTCATCACAATACTCCATGCCCTTTTCATCACAATGTTCCATGACCTTTGTCATCACAATTCTCAATACACTTGTCATCACAATACTCCCTGACACTTGTCGTCAGCATGCTCCTTGAAACCTGTCACCAAAAGGCTACACGACTTTTTCATCACAAAGCCCCATGCCGTTTTCATCCCAATGCTCCATGCCATTGTCATCAAAATATTCCACAAGCTTGTCATCAGAAAGCTCCATGACCCTTGTCATCACAATGCTCCATGCACTTGTCAGAACAATGCTCCCTGACCCTTGTCATCACAATGCTCCAAGCCATTGTCATTCACAATGCTCCATTACCTTTGTCATCAGAATCCTCCATGACACTTGGCATCACAATGCTCCATGACATTGTCATCACAATGGGCCATTACATATGTCATCACAATGCTCCCTGACACCTATCTTCACAATACTGCATGACCTTTGTCATCACAAAGCTCCATGACCCTTGGCATCACAATGCTCCATGTCATTGTCATCACAATGCTCCATGAACCCTCTCATCACATTGCTCCAGGCCCTTGTCATCACAAAGCTCCATGGCACTTGTCATCACAATGCTCGATGCCCTTCTCATCACAATGCTCCATGCCCTTGTCATTACAATCCTCCATGACCCATGTATCACAGTGTACCGTGCCCTTGTCATCACAATGCGCCATGCCCACTCTCTTCAAAATAATCCATGAAATATTTCAGACCAATGCTCAATGCACTTCTCATCACAATGCTCCATTACCTCTGTCATAACAAGCTCCATGACCCATGCCATCACAATGTTCCACGGCCTTGTCATCACAAGGCTCCAGGACCCTTGTCAGCACAATGCTCCAAGACCCATGTAATCACAATGCTCGATGCCCTTGTCATCACAAAGCTCCATGACGCATGTCATCACAATGTTCCATGGCCTTCGCCTCACAATGCTCCATGCCCTTGTCATCACAATGCTTCAAGACCCCCGTAATCACAATGCTCCATGCCCCTTTTCATAAGAATGCTCCATTAGACTTGTCATCACAAGTCTCCATGGTCATCTCATCACAATGCTCCAAGACCTTGTCATCAACATGCTCCTTTCCCTTGTCATCACAATGCCCCATTACCGCTGTCATCACAATACTCCATGCACATTTTTAGCCCAATGCTCCATGACCCTTGTCATCACAGTGATCCATGCCCTTGTCATCACAATGCTCCATGCACTTGTCAGCACAATGCTCCCTGATCCTTGTCATCACAATGCTCCAAACCATTGTCACCACAATGCTCCATTACCTTTGTCATCAGAATCCTCCATGACACTTGGCATCACAATGCTCCATGCCATTGTCATCACAATGCTCCATGACCCCTGTCATCACAATGCTCCGTGACTACAGTCATCACAATGCTTCATAACGTTTGTCATCACAACAATCCATGCCCACGTCATCACAAGGCTCTGTGACCTTTGTAACCACAATGCTCCATGAACTTTTCATCACAATGCTCCGTGACCCCTGTCATCACAATGCTCCATGCCTTTGTCAGAACAATGCTCCATGACCCTTGTCATCAAATTGTGCCATGCGCTTTTCACCACAATGATCCACAACCTTGTCATCGCTATGCTCCATAAACCTTGTAATCACAATGCTCCATGCACTTCTCATCCAAATACTCTCTCACATGAGATATCACAATGTTCCATCACTAGTCATCACAATCCTCCTTCACCCCTGTTATCACAATGTTCCATTACCCCTGTCATCACAATGCTCCATCCCCTTATCAGCACAATGTTCCATGACCCCTGATATCACAATGTTCCATAACCCCTGTCATCAAAATGCTCCATGACCCTTGTCATCCCAAAGCTCCATGACCCCTGGCATCACAATGTTCTATAACCCCTGGCATCAAAATGTTCCATTACACTTTTCATCAAATTGCTGCATGACCCTGTCATCAAAATGCTCCCTGCCCTTCTCATCACAATGCACCACACACTTGTCATCAAAATGCTCCATGACCTTTGTCATCACAAAGCTCCATGACCCTTGGCATCACAATGCTCCATGTTATTGTCATCACAATGCTCCATGAACCCTCTCATCACATTGCTCCATGTCCTTGTCATCACAAAGCTCCATGACACTTGTCATCACAATGCTCGATGCCATTCTCATCACAATGCTCCATGACCTTGTCATTACAATCCTCCATGACCCATGTATCACAGTGTACCGTGCCCTTGTCATGACAAACCGCCATGCCCACTCTCATCACAGTAATCCATGAAACATTTCAGATCAATGCTCAATGCCTTTCTCATCACAATGCTCCGTTACCTCTGTCGTAACAATGCTCCATGACACCTGCCATCATAATATTCCACGGCTTTGTCATCACAAGGCTCCATGACCCTTGTCATCACAATGCTCCAAGATCCATGTAATCACAATGCTCCATGCCCTTGTCATCACAAAGCTCCATGACGCATGTCATCAGAATGTTCCATGGTCTTCTCCTCACAATGCTCCATGCCCTTGTCATCACAATGCTCGAAGACTCCAGTAATCACAATGTTCCATTCCCTTTTTCATCAGAATGCTCCATTAGATTTGTCATCACAAGTCTCCATGGTCATCTCCTCACAATGCTCCAAGACCTTGTCATCACCATGCTCCATTCCCTTGTCATCACAATGCTCCATGACCCCTGTCATCACAATACTCCATGAACATTTTCAGCCCAATACTCTATGACCTTCTCATCACAATGCTCCATGACCAATATCATCACAATGCTCCATGACCACTGTCATCACAACACTCCATGACACCTGACAACACAATGATCTGGGACTCTTGTCATCACAATGCTCCAAGACCACTGTAATCACAATGCTCCATGACCCCTGTCATCACAATACTCCATGAACATTTTCAGCCCAATGCTCCATGACCCTTGTCATCACAATGATCCATGCCCATGTTATCCCAATGTTCCATGACCCATGTATTCACAATGCTCCATGACGCTTGTCATCACAGTGCTCCATGACACCTGTCATCACAATGCTCCATGCCTTTGTCAGCAAAATGCTACATGACCTTGTCATTACAATGCTCTATGCACTTGTCATCACAATCCTCCATGAACTTTGGGATCACATTGCTTCATGCCCTTGTCATCACAATGCTCCATGCTCCTTGAAATCAAAATGATCCATGACCTCTGTCATCACAATGCTCCAAACCCTTGTGATCACAATGTTCCATAACACTTGTCCTCACAACGCTCCATGATGCCTGTCATCACAATACTCCATGCCCTTTTCATCACAATGTTCCATGACCTTTGTCATCACAATTCTCAATACACTTGTCATCACAATACTCCCTGACACTTGTCGTCAGCATGCTCCTTGAAACCTGTCACCAAAAGGCTACACGACTTTTTCATCACAAAGCCCCATGCCGTTTTCATCCCAATGCTCCATGCCATTGTCATCAAAATATTCCACAAGCTTGTCATCAGAAAGCTCCATGACCCTTGTCATCACAATGCTCCATGCACTTGTCAGAACAATGCTCCCTGACCCTTGTCATCACAATGCTCCAAGCCATTGTCATTCACAATGCTCCATTACCTTTGTCATCAGAATCCTCCATGACACTTGGCATCACAATGCTCCATGACATTGTCATCACAATGGGCCATTACATATGTCATCACAATGCTCCCGGACACCTATCTTCACAATACTGCATGACCTTTGTCATCACAAAGCTCCATGACCCTTGGCATCACAATGCTCCATGTCATTGTCATCACAATGCTCCATGAACCCTCTCATCACATTGCTCCAGGCCCTTGTCATCACAAAGCTCCATGGCACTTGTCATCACAATGCTCGATGCCCTTCTCATCACAATGCTCCATGCCCTTGTCATTACAATCCTCCATGACCCATGTATCACAGTGTACCGTGCCCTTGTCATCACAATGCGCCATGCCCACTCTCATCAAAATAATCCATGAAATATTTCAGACCAATGCTCAATGCACTTCTCATCACAATGCTCCATTACCTCTGTCATAACAAGCTCCATGACACATGCCATCACAATGTTCCACGGCCTTGTCATCACAAGGCTCCAGGACCCTTGTCAGCACAATGCTCCAAGACCCATGTAATCACAATGCTCCATGCCCTTGTCAACACAAAGCTCCATGACGCATGTCATCACAATGTTCCATGGCCTTCGCCTCACAATGCTCCATGCCCTTGTCATCACAATGCTTCAAGACCCCCGTAATCACAATGCTCCATGCCCCTTTTCATAAGAATGCTCCATTAGACTTGTCATCACAAGTCTCCATGGTCATCTCATCACAATGCTCCAAGACCTTGTCATCAACATGCTCCATTCCCTTGTCATCACAATGCCCCATTACCCCTGTCATCACAATACTCCATGCACATTTTTAGCCCAATGCTCCATGACCCTTGTCATCACAATGATCCATGCCCTTGTCATCACAATGCTCCATGCACTTGTCAGCACAATGCTCCCTGATCCTTGTCATCACAATGCTCCAAACCATTGTCACCACAATGCTCCATTACCTTTGTCATCAGAATCCTCCATGACACTTGGCATCACAATGCTCCATGCCATTGTCATCACAATGCTCCATGACCCCTGTCATCACAATGCTCCGTGACTACAGTCATCACAATGCTTCATAACGTTTGTCATCACAACAATCCATGCCCACGTCATCACAAGGCTCTGTGACCTTTGTAACCAAAATGCTCCATGAACTTTTCATCACAATGCTCCGTGACCCCTGTCATCACAATGCTCCATGCCTTTGTCAGAACAATGTTCCATGACCCTTGTCATCAAATTGTGCCATGCGCTTTTCACCACAATGATCCACAAACTTGTCATGCTATGCTCCATAAACCTTGTAATCACAATGCTCCATGCACTTCTCATCCAAATACTCTCTCACATGAGATATCACAATGTTCCATCACTAGTCATCACAATCCTCCCTCACCCCTGTTATCACAATGTTCCATGACCCCTGTCATCACAATGCTACATCCCCTTATCAGCACAATGTTCCATGACCCCTGACATCACAATGTTCCATAACCCCTGTCATCAAAATGCTCCATGACCCTTTCATCCCAAAACTCCATGACCCCTGGCATCACAATGTTCTATAACCCCTGGCATCAAAATGTTCCATTACACTTTTCATCAAATTGCTGCATGACCCTGTCATCAAAATGCTCCCTGCCCTTCTCATCACAATGCACCACACACTTGTCATCAAAATGCTCCATGACCTTTGTCATCACAAAGCTCCATGACCCTTGGCATCACAATGCTCCATGTTATTGTCATCACAATGCTCCATGAACCCTCTCATCACATTGCTCCATGTCCTTGTCATCACAAAGCTCCATGACACTTGTCATCACAATGCTCGATGCCATTCTCATCACAATGCTCCATGACCTTGTCATTACAATCCTCCATGACCCATGTATCACAGTGTACCGTGCCCTTGTCATGACAAACCGCCATGCCCACTCTCATCACAGTAATCTATGAAACATTTCAGATCAATGCTCAATGCCTTTCTCATCACAATGCTCCATTACCTCTGTCGTAACAATGCTCCATGACACCTGCCATCATAATATTCCACGGCCTTGTCATCACAAGGCTCCATGACCCTTGTCATCACAATGCTCCAAGTTCCATGTAATCACAATGCTCCATACCCTTGTCATCACAAAGCTCCATGACGCATGTCATCAGAATGTTCCATGGTCTTCTCCTCACAATGCTCCATGCCCTTGTCATCACAATGCTCGAAGACTCCAGTAATCACAATGTTCCATTCCCTTTTTCATCAGAATGCTCCATTAGATTTGTCATCACAAGTCTCCATGGTCATCTCCTCACAATGCTCCAAGACCTTGTCATCACCATGCTCCATTCCCTTGTCATCACAATGCTCCATGATCCCTGTCATCACAATACTCCATGAACATTTTCAGCCCAATACTCTATGACCTTCTCATCACAATGCTCCATGACCAATATCATCACAATTCTCCATGACCACTGTCATCACAACACTCCATGACACCTGACAACACAATGATCTGGGACTCTTGTCATCACAATGCTCCAAGACCCCTGTAATCTCAATGCTCCATGACCCCTGTCATCACAATACTCCATGAACATTTTCAGCCCAATGCTCCATGACCCTTGTCATCACAATGATCCATGCCCATGTTATTCCAATGTTCCATGACCCATGTATTCACAATGCTCCATGACGCTTGTCATCACAGTGCTCCATGACACCTGTCATCACAATGCTCCATTCCTTTGTCAGCAAAATGCTACATGACATTGTCATTACAATGCTCTATGCACTTGTCATCACAATACTCCATTTCCATTGTCATCACAATCCTCCATGAACTTTGGGATCACATTGCTTCATGCCCTTGTCATCACAATGCTCCATGCTCCTTGAAATCAAAATGATCCATGACCTCTGTCATCACAATGCTCCAAACCCTTGTGATCACAATGTTCCATAACACTTGTCCTCACAACGCTCCATGATGCCTGTCATCACAATACTCCATGCCCTTTTCATCACAATGTTCCATGACCTTTGTCATCACAATTCTCAATACACTTGTCATCACAATACTCCCTGACACTTGTCGTCAGCATGCTCCTTGAAACCTGTCACCAAAAGGCTACACGACTTTTTCATCACAAAGCCCCATGCCGTTTTCATCCCAATGCTCCATACCATTGTCATCAAAATATTCCACAAGCTTCTCATCAGAAAGCTCCATGACACTTGTCATCACAATGCTCCATGCACTTGTCAGAACAATGCTCCCTGACCCTTGTCATCACAATGCTCCAAGCCATTGTCATTCACAATGCTCCATTACCTTTGTCATCAGAATCCTCCATGACACTTGGCATCACAATGCTCCATGACATTGTCATCACAATGGGCCATTACATATGTCATCACAATGCTCCCTGACACCTATCTTCACAATACTGCATGACCTTTGTCATCACAAAGCTCCATGACCCTTGGCATCACAATGCTCCATGTCATTGTCATCACAATGCTCCATGAACCCTCTCATCACATTGCTCCAGGCCCTTGTCATCACAAAGCTCCATGGCACTTGTCATCACAATGCTCGATGCCCTTCTCATCACAATGCTCCATGCCCTTGTCATTACAATCCTCCATGACCCATGTATCACAGTGTACTGTGCCCTTGTCATCACAATGCGCCATGCCCACTCTCATCAAAATAATCCATGAAATATTTCAGACCAATGCTCAATGCACTTCTCATCACAATGCTCCATTACCTCTGTCATAACAAGCTCCATGACCCATGCCATCACAATGTTCCACGGCCTTGTCATCACAAGGCTCCAGGACCCTTGTCAGCACAATGCTCCAAGACCCATGTAATCACAATGCTCCATGCCCTTGTCATCACAATGCTTCAAGACCCCCGTAATCACAATGCTACATGCCCCTTTTCATAAGAATGCTCCATTAGACTTGTCATCACAAGTCTCCATGGTCATCTCATCACAATGCTCCAAGACCTTTTCATCAACATGCTCCATTCCCTTGTCATCACAATGCCCCATTACCCCTGTCATCACAATACTCCATGCACATTTTTAGCCCAATGCTCCATGACCCTTGTCATCACAATGATCCATGCCCTTGTCATCACAATGCTCCATGCACTTGTCAGCACAATGCTCCCTGATCCTTGTCATCACAATGCTCCAAACCATTGTCACCACAATGCTCCATTACCTTTGTCATCAGAATCCTCCATGACACTTGGCATCACAATGCTCCATGCCATTGTCATCACAATGCTCCATGACCCCTGTCATCACAATGCTCCGTGACTACAGTCATCACAATGCTTCATAACGTTTGTCATCACAACAATCCATGCCCACGTCATCACAAGGCTCTGTGACCTTTGTAACCAAAATGCTCCATGAACTTTTCATCACAATGCTCCGTGACCCTTGTCATCACAATGCTCCATGCCTTTGTCAGAACAATGCTCCATGACCCTTGTCATCAAATTGTGCCATGCGCTTTTCACCACAATGATCCACAACCTTGTCATGCTATGCTCCATAAACCTTGTAATCACAATGCTCCATGCACTTCTCATCCAAATACTCTCTCACATGAGATATCACAATGTTCCATCACTAGTCATCACAATCCTCCCTCACCCCTGTTATCACAATGTTCCATGACCACTGTCATCACAATGCTACATCCCCTTATCAGCACAATGTTCCATGACCCCTGACATCACAATGTTCCATAACCCCTGTCATCAAAATGCTCCATGACCCTTTTCATCCCAAAGCTCCATGACCCCGGCATCACAATGTTCTATAACCCCTGGCATCAAAATGTTCCATTACACTTTTCATCAAATTGCTGCATGACCCTGTCATCAAAATGCTCCCTGCCCTTCTCATCACAATGCACCACACACTTGTCATCAAAATGCTCCATGACCTATGTCATCACAAAGCTCCATGACCCTTGGCATCACAATGCTCCATGTTATTGTCATCACAATGCTCCATGAACCCTCTCATCACATTGCTCCATGTCCTTGTCATCACAAAGCTCCATGACACTTGTCATCACAATGCTCGATGCCATTCTCATCACAATGCTCCATGACCTTGTCATTACAATCCTCCATGACCCATGTATCACAGTGTACCGTGCCCTTGTCATGACAAACCGCCATGCCCACTCTCATCACAGTAATCTATGAAACATTTCAGATCAATGCTCAATGCCTTTCTCATCACAATGCTCTGTTACCTCTGTCGTAACAATGCTCCATGACACCTGCCATCATAATATTCCACGGCCTTGTCATCACAAGGCTCCATGACCCTTGTCATCACAATGCTCCAAGATCCATGTAATCACAATGCTCCATGCCCTTGTCATCACAAAGCTCCATGACGCATGTCATCAGAATGTTCCATGGTCATCTCCTCACAATGCTCCATGCCCTTGTCATCACAATGCTCGAAGACTCCAGTAATCACAATGTTCCATTCCCTTTTTCATCAGAATGCTCCATTAGATTTGTCATCACAAGTCTCCATGGTCATCTCCTCACAATGCTCCAAGACCTTGTCATCACCATGCTCCATTCCCTTGTCATCACAATGCTCCATGACCCCTGTCATCACAATACTCCATGAACATTTTCAGCCCAATACTCTATGACCTTCTCATCACAATGCTCCATGACCAATATCATCACAATTCTCCATGACCACTGTCATCACAACACTCCATGACACCTGACAACACAATGATCTGGGACTCTTGTCATCACAATGCTCCAAGACCCCTGTAATCTCAATGCTCCATGACCCCTGTCATCACAATACTCCATGAACATTTTCAGCCCAGTGCTCCATGACCCTTGTCATCACAATGATCCATGCCCATGTTATCCCAATATTCCATGACCCATGTATTCACAATGCTCCATGACGCTTGTCATCACAGTGCCCCATGACACCTGTCATCACAATGCTCCATTCCTTTGTCAGCAAAATGCTACATGACATTGTCATTACAATGCTCTATGCACTTGTCATCACAATACTCCATTTCCATTGTCATCACAATCCTCCATGAACTTTGGGATCACATTGCTTCATGCCCTTGTCATCACAATGCTCCATGCTCCTTGAAATCAAAATGATCCATGACCTCTGTCATCACAATGCTCCAAACACTTGTGATCACAATGTTCCATAACACTTGTCCTCACAACGCTCCATGATGCCTGTCATCACAATACTCCATGCCCTTTTCATCACAATGTTCCATGACCTTTGTCATCACAATTCTCAATACACTTGTCATCACAATGCTCCCTGACACTTGTCGTCAGCATGCTCCTTGAAACCTGTCACCAAAAGGCTACACGACTTTTTCATCACAAAGCCCCATGCCGTTTTCATCCCAATGCTCCATGCCATTGTCATCAAAATATTCCACAAGCTTGTCATCAGAAAGCTCCATGACCCTTGTCATCACAATGCTCCATGCACTTGTCAGAACAATGCTCCCTGACCCTTGTCATCACAATGCTCCAAGCCATTGTCATTCACAATGCTCCATTACCTTTGTCATCAGAATCCTCCATGACACTTGGCATCACAATGCTCCATGACATTGTCATCACAATGGGCCATTACATATGTCATCACAATGCTCCCTGACACCTATCTTCACAATACTGCATGACCTTTGTCATCACAAAGCTCCATGACCCTTGGCATCACAATGCTCCATGTCATTGTCATCACAATGCTCCATGAACCCTCTCATCACATTGCTCCATGCCCTTGTCATCACAAAGCTCCATGGCACTTGTCATCACAATGCTCGATGCCTTTCTCATCACAATGCTCCATGCCCTTGTCATTACAATCCTCCATGACCCATGTATCACAGTGTACCGTGCCCTTGTCATCACAATGCGCCATGCCCACTCTCATCAAAATAATCCATGAAATATTTCAGACCAATGCTCAATGCACTTCTCATCACAATGCTCCATTACCTCTGTCATAACAAGCTCCATGACCCATGCCATCACAATGTTCCACGGCCTTGTCATCACAAGGCTCCAGGACCCTTGTCAGCACAATGCTCCAAGACCCATGTAATCACAATGCTCCATGCCCTTGTCATCACAAAGCTCCATGACGCATGTCATCACAATGTTCCATGGCCTTCGCCTCACAATGCTCCATGCCCTTGTCATCACAATGCTTCAAGACCCCCGTAATCACAATGCTCCATGCCCCTTTTCATAAGAATGCTCCATTAGACTTGTCATCACAAGTCTCCATGGTCATCTCATCACAATGCTCCAAGACCTTGTCATCAACATGCTCCATTCCCTTGTCATCACAATGCCCCATGACCCCTGTCATCACAATACTCCATGCACATTTTTAGCCCAATGCTCCTTGACCCTTGTCATCACAATGATCCATGCCCTTGTCATCACAATGCTCCATGCACTTGTCAGCACAATGCTCCCTGATCCTTGTCATCACAATGCTCCAAGCCATTGTCATTCACAATGCTCCATTACCTTTGTCATCAGAATCCTCCATGACACTTGGCATCACAATGCTCCATGACATTGTCATCACAATGGGCCATTACATATGTCATCACAATGCTCCCGGACACCTATCTTCACAATACTGCATGACCTTTGTCATCACAAAGCTCCATGACCCTTGGCATCACAATGCTCCATGTCATTGTCATCACAATGCTCCATGAACCCTCTCATCACATTGCTCCAGGCCCTTGTCATCACAAAGCTCCATGGCACTTGTCATCACAATGCTCGATGCCCTTCTCATCACAATGCTCCATGCCCTTGTCATTACAATCCTCCATGACCCATGTATCACAGTGTACCGTGCCCTTGTCATCACAATGTGCCATGCCCACTCTCATCAAAATAATCCATGAAATATTTCAGACCAATGCTCAATGCACTTCTCATCACAATGCTCCATTACCTCTGTCATAACAAGCTCCATGACACATGCCATCACAATGTTCCACGGCCTTGTCATCACAAGGCTCCAGGACCCTTGTCAGCACAATGCTCCAAGACCCATGTAATCACAATGCTCCATGCCCTTGTCAACACAAAGCTCCATGACGCATGTCATCACAATGTTCCATGGCCTTCGCCTCACAATGCTCCATGCCCTTGTCATCACAATGCTTCAAGACCCCCGTAATCACAATGCTCCATGCCCCTTTTCATAAGAATGCTCCATTAGACTTGTCATCACAAGTCTCCATGGTCATCTCATCACAATGCTCCAAGACCTTGTCATCAACATGCTCCATTCCCTTGTCATCACAATGCCCCATTACCCCTGTCATCACAATACTCCATGCACATTTTTAGCCCAATGCTCCATGACCCTTGTCATCACAATGATCCATGCCCTTGTCATCACAATGCTCCATGCACTTGTCAGCACAATGCTCCCTGATCCTTGTCATCACAATGCTCCAAACCATTGTCACCACAATGCTCCATTACCTTTGTCATCAGAATCCTCCATGACACTTGGCATCACAATGCTCCATGCCATTGTCATCACAATGCTCCATGACCCCTGTCATCACAATGCTCCGTGACTACAGTCATCACAATGCTTCATAACGTTTGTCATCACAACAATCCATGCCCACGTCATCACAAGGCTCTGTGAACTTTGTAACCACAATGCTCCATGAACTTTTCATCACAATGCTCCGTGACCCCTGTCATCACAATGCTCCATGCCTTTGTCAGAACAATGCTCCATGACCCTTGTCATCAAATTGTGCCATGCGCTTTTCACCACAATGATCCACAACCTTGTCATGCTATGCTCCATAAACCTTGTAATCACAATGCTCCATGCACTTCTCATCCAAATACTCTCTCACATGAGATATCACAATGTTCCATCACTAGTCATCACAATCCTCCCTCACCCCTGTTATCACAATGTTCCATGACCCCTGTCATCACAATGCTACATCCCCTTATCAGCACAATGTTCCATGACCCCTGACATCACAATGTTCCATAACCCCTGTCATCAAAATGCTCCATGACCCTTTTCATCCCAAAGCTCCATGACCCCTGGCATCACAATGTTCTATAACCCCTGGCATCAAAATGTTCCATTACACTTTTCATCAAATTGCTGCATGACCCTGTCATCAAAATGCTCCCTGCCCTTCTCATCACAATGCACCACACACTTGTCATCAAAATGCTCCATGACCTTTGTCATCACAAAGCTCCATGACCCTTGGCATCACAATGCTCCATGTTATTGTCATCACAATGCTCCATGAACCCTCTCATCACATTGCTCCATGTCCTTGTCATCACAAAGCTCCATGACACTTGTCATCACAATGCTCGATGCCATTCTCATCACAATGCTCCATGACCTTGTCATTACAATCCTCCATGACCCATGTATCACAGTGTACCGTGCCCTTGTCATGACAAACCGCCATGCCCACTCTCATCACAGTAATCTATGAAACATTTCAGATCAATGCTCAATGCCTTTCTCATCACAATGCTCCATTACCTCTGTCGTAACAATGCTCCATGACACCTGCCATCATAATATTCCACGGCCTTGTCATCACAAGGCTCCATGACCCTTGTCATCACAATGCTCTAAGTTCCATGTAATCACAATGCTCCATACCCTTGTCATCACAAAGCTCCATGACGCATGTCATCAGAATGTTCCATGGTCTTCTCCTCACAATGCTCCATGCCCTTGTCATCACAATTCTCGAAGACTCCAGTAATCACAATGTTCCATTCCCTTTTTCATCAGAATGCTCCATTAGATTTGTCATCACAAGTCTCCATGGTCATCTCCTCACAATGCTCCAAGACCTTGTCATCACCATGCTCCATTCCCTTGTCATCACAATGCTCCATGATCCCTGTCATCACAATACTCCATGAACATTTTCAGCCCAATACTCTATGACCTTCTCATCACAATGCTCCATGACCAATATCATCACAATTCTCCATGACCACTGTCATCACAACACTCCATGACACCTGACAACACAGTGATCTGGGACTCTTGTCATCACAATGCTCCAAGACCCCTGTAATCTCTATGCTCCATGACCCCTGTCATCACAATACTCCATGAACATTTTCAGCCCAATGCTCCATGACCCTTGTCATCACAATGATCCATGCCCATGATATTCCAATGTTCCATGACCCATGTATTCACAATGCTCCATGACGCTTGTCATCACAGTGCTCCATGACACCTGTCATCACAATGCTCCATTCCTTTGTCAGCAAAATGCTACATGACATTGTCATTACAATGCTCTATGCACTTGTCATCACAATACTCCATTTCCATTGTCATCACAATCCTCCATGAACTTTGGGATCACATTGCTTCATGCCCTTGTCATCACAATGCTCCATGCTCCTTGAAATCAAAATGATCCATGACCTCTGTCATCACAATGCTCCAAACCCTTGTGATCACAATGTTCCATAACACTTGTCCTCACAACGCTCCATGATGCCTGTCATCACAATACTCCATGCCCTTTTCATCACAATGTTCCATGACCTTTGTCATCACAATTCTCAATACACTTGTCATCACAATACTCCCTGACACTTGTCGTCAGCATGCTCCTTGAAACCTGTCACCAAAAGGCTACACGACTTTTTCATCACAAAGCCCCATGCCGTTTTCATCCCAATGCTCCATACCATTGTCATCAAAATATTCCACAAGCTTCTCATCAGAAAGCTCCATGACACTTGTCATCACAATGCTCCATGCACTTGTCAGAACAATGCTCCCTGACCCTTGTCATCACAATGCTCCAAGCCATTGTCATTCACAATGCTCCATTACCTTTGTCATCAGAATCCTCCATGACACTTGGCATCACAATGCTCCATGACATTGTCATCACAATGGGCCATTACATATGTCATCACAATGCTCCCTGACACCTATCTTCACAATACTGCATGACCTTTGTCATCACAAAGCTCCATGACCCTTGGCATCACAATGCTCCATGTCATTGTCATCACAATGCTCCATGAACCCTCTCATCACATTGCTCCAGGCCCTTGTCATCACAAAGCTCCATGGCACTTGTCATCACAATGCTCGATGCCCTTCTCATCACAATGCTCCATGCCCTTGTCATTACAATCCTCCATGACCCATGTATCACAGTGTACTGTGCCCTTGTCATCACAATGCGCCATGCCCACTCTCATCAAAATAATCCATGAAATATTTCAGACCAATGCTCAATGCACTTCTCATCACAATGCTCCATTACCTCTGTCATAACAAGCTCCATGACCCATGCCATCACAATGTTCCACGGCCTTGTCATCACAAGGCTCCAGGACCCTTGTCAGCACAATGCTCCAAGACCCATGTAATCACAATGCTCCATGCCCTTGTCATCACAATGCTTCAAGACCCCCGTAATCACAATGCTCCATGCCCCTTTTCATAAGAATGCTCCATTAGACTTGTCATCACAAGTCTCCATGGTCATCTCAACACAATGATCCAAGACCTTGTCATCAACATGCTCCATTCCCTTGTCATCACAATGCCCCATTACCCCTGTCATCACAATACTCCATGAACATTTTCAGCCCAGTGCTCCATGACCCTTGTCATCACAATGATCCATGCCCATGTTATCCCAATGTTCCATGACCCATGTATTCACAATGCTCCATGACGCTTGTCATCACAGTGCTCCATGACACCTGTCATCACAATGCTCCATTCCTTTGTCAGCAAAATGCTACATGACATTGTCATTACAATGCTCTATGCACTTGTCATCACAATACTCCATTTCCATTGTCATCACAATCCTCCATGAACTTTGGGATCACATTGCTTCATGCCCTTGTCATCACAATGCTCCATGCACTTCTCATCCAAATACTCTCTCACATGAGATATCACAATGTTCCATCACTAGTCATCACAATCCTCCCTCACCCCTGTTATCACAATGTTCCATGACCCCTGTCATCACAATGCTACATCCCATTATCAGCACAATGTTCCATGACCCCTGACATCACAATGTTCCATAACCCCTGTCATCAAAATGCTCCATGACCCTTTTCATCCCAAAGCTCCATGACCCCTGGCATCACAATGTTCTATAACCCCTGGCATCAAAATGTTCCATTACACTTTTCATCAAATTGCTGCATGACCCTGTCATCAAAATGCTCCCTGCCCTTCTCATCACAATGCACCACACACTTGTCATCAAAATGCTCCATGACCTTTGTCATCACAAAGCTCCATGACCCTTGGCATCACAATGCTCCATGTTATTGTCGTCACAATGCTCCATGAACCCTCTCATCACATTGCTCCATGTCCTTGTCATCACAAAGCTCCATGACACTTGTCATCACAATGCTCGATGCCATTCTCATCACAATGCTCCATGATCTTGTCATTACAATCCTCCATGACCCATGTATCACAGTGTACCGTGCCCTTGTCATGACAAACCGCCATGCCCACTCTCATCACAGTAATCCATGAAACATTTCAGATCAATGCTCAATGCCCTTCTCATCACAATGCTCCGTTACCTCTGTCGTAACAATGCTCCATGACACCTGCCATCATAATATTCCACGGCCTTGTCATCATAAGACTCCATGACCCTTGTCATCACAATGCTCCAAGATCCATGTAATCACAATGCTCCATGCCCTTGTCATCACAAAGCTCCATGACGCATGTCATCAGAATGTTCCATGGTCTTCTCCTCACAATGCTCCATGCCCTTGTCATCACAATGCTCGAAGACTCCAGTAATCACAATGTTCCATTCCCTTTTTCATCAGAATGCTCCATTAGATTTGTCATCACAAGTCTCCATGGTCATCTCCTCACAATGCTCCAAGACCTTGTCATCACCATGCTCCATTCCCTTGTCAACACAATGCTCCATGACCCCTGTCATCACAATACTCCATGAACATTTTCATCCCAATTCTCTATGACCTTCTCATCACAATGCTCCATGACCACTGTCATCACAACACTCCATGACACCTGACAACACAATGATCCGGGACTCTTGTCATCACAATGCTCCAAGACCCCTGTAATCACAATGCTCCATGACCCCTGTCATCACAATACTCCATGAACATTTTCAGCCCAATGCTCCATGACCATTGTCATCAAAATGATCCATGCCCTTGTCATCCCAATGTTCCATGACACTTGTTTTCACAAGGCTCTGAGACGCTTGTCACCACAGTGCTCCATGACACCTGTCATCACAATGCTCCATTCCTTTGTCAGCAAAATGCTAAATGGCCTTGTCATTACAATGCGCTAGGGGATTGTCATCACAATACTCCATTACTGTTGTCATCACAATTTCCCATAAACCTTGGGATCACATTGCTTCATGCCCTTGTCATCACAATGCTCCATGCTCCTTGAAATCAAAATGATCCATGACCTCTGTCATCACAATGCTCAAAACCCTTGTGATCACAATGTTCCATAACACTTGTCCTCACAACGCTCCATGATGCCTGTCATCACAATACTCCATGCCCTTTTCATCACAATGTTCCATGACCTTTGTCATCACAATTCTCAATACACTTGTCATCACAATGCTCCCTGACACTTGTCGTCAGCATGCTCCTTGAAACCTGTCACCAAAAGGCTACACGACTTTTTCATCACAAAGCCCCATGCCGTTTTCATCCCAATGCTCCATGCCATTGTCATCAAAATATTCCACAAGCTTGTCATCAGAAAGCTCCATGACCCTTGTCATCACAATGCTCCATGCACTTTTCAGAACAATGCTCCCTGACCCTTGTCATCACAATGCTCCAAGCCACTGTCATTCACAATGCTCCATTACCTTTGTCATCAGAATCCTCCATGACACTTGGCATCACAATGCTCCATGACATTGTCATCACAATGGGCCATTACATATGTCTTCACAATGCTCCCTGACACCTATCTTCACAATACTGCATGACCTTTGTCATCACAAAGCTCCATGACGCTTGGCATCACAATGCTCCATGTCATTGTCATCACAATGCTCCATGAAACCTCTCATCACATTGCTCCATGCCCTTGTCATCACAAAGCTCCATGGCACTTGTCATCACAATGCTCGATGCCCTTCTCATCACAATGCTCCATGCCCTTGTCATTACAATCCTCCATGACCCATGTATCACAGTGTACCGTGCCCTTGTCATCACAATGCGCCATGCCCACTCTCATCACAATAATCCATGAAATATTTCAGACCAATGCTCAATGCACTTCTCATCACAATGCTCCATTACCTCTGTCATAACAAGCTCCATGACCCCTGCCATCACAATGTTCCACGGCCTTGTCATCACAAGGCTCCAGGACCCTTGTCAGCACAATGCTCCAAGACCCATGTAATCACAATGCTCCATGCCCTTGTCATCACAAAGCTCCATGACGCATGTCATCACAATGTTCCATGGCCTTCGCCTCACAATGCTCCATGCCCTTGTCATCACAATGCTTCAAGACCCCCGTAATCACAATGCTCCATGCCCCTTTTCATAAGAATGCTCCATTAGACTTGTCATCACAAGTCTCCATGGTCATCTCATCACAATGCTCCAAGACCTTGTCATCAACATGCTCCATTCCCTTGTCATCACAATGCCCCATGACCCCTGTCATCACAATACTCCATGCACATTTTTAGCCCAATGCTCCTTGACCCTTGTCATCACAATGATCCATGCCCTTGTCATCACAATGCTCCATGCACTTGTCAGCACAATGCTCCCTGATCCTTGTCATCACAATGCTCCAAACCATTGTCACCACAATGCTCCATTACCTTTGTCATCAGAATCCTCCATGACACTTGGCATCACAATGCTCCATGCCATTGTCATCACAATGCTCCATGACCCCTGTCATCACAATGCTCCGTGACTACAGTCATCACAATGCTTCATAACGTTTGTCATCACAACAATCCATGCCCACGTCATCACAAGGCTCTGTGACCTTTGTAACCAAAATGCTCCATGAACTTTTCATCACAATGCTCCGTGACCCTTGTCATCACAATGCTCCATGCCTTTGTCAGAACAATGCTCCATGACCCTTGTCATCAAATTGTGCCATGCGCTTTTCACCACAATGATCCACAACCTTGTCATTGCTATGCTCCATGAACCTTGTAATCACAATGCTCCATGCACTTCTCATCCAAATACTCTCTCACATGAGATATCACAATGTTCCATCACTAGTCATCACAATCCTCCCTCACCCCTGTTATCACAATGTTCCATGACCCCTGTCATCACAATGCTACATCCCATTATCAGCACAATGTTCCATGACCCCTGACATCACAATGTTCCATAACCCCTGTCATCAAAATGCTCCATGTCCCTTTTCATCCCAAAGCTCCATGACCCCTGGCATCACAATGTTCTATAACCCCTGGCATCAAAATGTTCCATTACACTTTTCATCAAATTGCTGCATGACCCTGTCATCAAAATGCTCCCTGCCCTTCTCATCACAATGCACCACACACTTGTCATCAAAATGCTCCATGACCTTTGTCATCACAAAGCTCCATGACCCTTGGCATCACAATGCTCCATGTTATTGTCGTCACAATGCTCCATGAACCCTCTCATCACATTGCTCCATGTCCTTGTCATCACAAAGCTCCATGACACTTGTCATCACAATGCTCGATGCCATTCTCATCACAATGCTCCATGACCTTGTCATTACAATCCTCCATGACCCATGTATCACAGTGTACCGTGCCCTTGTCATGACAAACCGCCATGCCCACTCTCATCACAGTAATCCATGAAACATTTCAGATCAATGCTCAATGCCCTTCTCATCACAATGCTCCGTTACCTCTGTCGTAACAATGCTCCATGACACCTGCCATCATAATATTCCACGGCCTTGTCATCATAAGGCTCCATGACCCTTGTCATCACAATGCTCCAAGATCCATGTAATCACAATGCTCCATGCCCTTGTCATCACAAATCTCCATGACGCATGTCATCAGAATGTTCCATGGTCTTCTCCTCACAATGCTCCATGCCCTTGTCATCACAATGCTCGAAGACTCCAGTAATCACAATGTTCCATTCCCTTTTTCATCAGAATGCTCCATTAGATTTGTCATCACAAGTCTCCATGGTCATCTCCTCACAATGCTCCAAGACCTTGTCATCACCATGCTCCATTCCCTTGTCATCACAATGCTCCATGACCCCTGTCATCACAATACTCCATGAACATTTTCAGCCCAATTCTCTATGACCTTCTCATCACAATGCTCCATGACCAATATCATCACAATGCTCCATGACCACTGTCATCACAACACTCCATGATACATGACAACACAATGATCCGGGACTCTTGTCATCACAATGCTCCAAGACCCCTGTAATCACAATGCTCCATGACCCATGTCATCACAATACTCCATGAACATTTTCAGCCCAATGCTCCATGACACTTGTCACACAATGATCCATGCCCATGTTATCCCAATGTTCCATGACCCATGTATTCACAATGCTCCATGACGCTTGTCATCACAGTGCTCCATGACACCTGTCATCACAATGCTCCATTCCTTTGTCAGCAAAATGCTACATGACCTTGTCATTACAATGCTCTATGCACTTGTCATCACAATACTCCATTTCCATTGTCATCACAATCCTCCATGAACTTTGGGATCACATTGCTTCATGCCCTTGTCATCACAATGCTCCATGCTCCTTGAAATCAAAATGATCCATGACTTCTGTCATCACAATGCTCCAAACCCTTGTGATCACAATGTTCCATAACACTTGTCCTCACAACGCTCCATGATGCCTGTCATCACAATAATCCATGCCCTTTTCATCACAATGCTCCATGACCTTTGTCATCACAATTCTCAATACACTTGTCATCACAATGCTCCCTGACACTTGTCGTCAGCATGCTCCTTGAAACCTGTCACCAAAAGGCTACACGCCTTTTTCATCAGAAAGCCCCATGCCGTTTTCATCCCAATGCTCCATGCCATTGTCATCAAAATATTCCACAAGCTTGTCATCAGAAAGCTCCATGACCCTTGTCATCACAATGCTCCATGCACTTGTCAGAACAACGCTCCCTGACCCTTGTCATCACAATGCTCCAAGCCATTGTCATTCACAATGCTCCATTACCTTTGTCATCAGAAATCTCCATGACACTTGGCATCACAATGCTCCATGACATTGTCATCACAATGGGCCATTACATATGTCATCACAATGCTCCCTGACACCTATCTACACAATACTGCATGACCTTTGTCATCACAAAGCTCCATGACACTTGGCATCACAATGCTCCATGTCATTGTCATCACAATGCTCCATGAACCCTCTCATCACATTGCTCCATGCCCTTGTCATCACAAAGCTCCATGGCACTTGTCATCACAATGCTCGATGCCCTTCTCATCACAATGCTCCATGCCCTTGTCATTACAATCCTCCATGACCCATGTATCACAGTGTACCGTGCCCTTGTCATCACAATGCGCCATGCCCACTCTCATCACAATAATCCATGAAATATTTCAGACCAATGCTCAATGCACTTCTCATCACAATGCTCCATTACCTCTGTCATAACAAGCTCCATGACCCCTGCCATCACAATGTTCCACGGCCTTGTCATCACAAGGCTCCAGGACCCTTGTCAGCACAATGCTCCAAGACCCATGTAATCACAATGCTCCATGCCCTTGTCATCACAAAGCTCCATGACGCATGTCATCAGAATGTTCCATGGCCTTCGCCTCACAATGCTCCATGCCCTTGTCATCACAATGCTTCAAGACCCCCGTAATCACAATGCTCCATGCCCCTTTTCATAAGAATGCTCCATTAGACTTGTCATCACAAGTCTCCATGGTCATCTCATCACAATGCTCCAAGACCTTGTCATCAACATGCTCCATTCCCTTGTCATCACAATGCTCCATGACCCCTGTCATCACAATACTCCATGCACATTTTTAGCCCAATGCTCCATGACCCTTGTCATCACAATGATCCATGCCCTTGTCATCACAATGCTCCATGCACTTGTCAGCACAATGCTCCCTGATCCTTGTCATCACAATGCTCCAAACCATTGTCACCACAATGCTCCTTTACCTTTGTCATCAGAATCCTCCATGACACTTGGCATCACAATGCTCCATGCCATTGTCATCACAATGCTCCATGACCCCTGTCATCACAATGCTCCGTGACTACAGTCATCACAATGCTTCATAACGTTTGTCATCACAACAATCCATGCCCACGTCATCACAAGGCTCTGTGACCTTTGTAACCACAATGCTCCATGAACTTTTCATCACAATGCTCCGTGACCCTTGTCATCACAATGCTCCATGCCTTTGTCAGAACAATGCTCCATGACCCTTGTCATCAAATTGTGCCATGCGATTTTCACCACAATGATCCACAACCTTGTCATCGCTATGCTCCATAAACCTTGTAATCACAATGCTCCATGCACTTCTCATCCAAATACTCTCTCACATGAGATATCACAATGTTCCATCACTAGTCATCACAATCCTCCCTCACCCCTGTTATCACAATGTTCCATGACCCCTGTCATCACAATGCTACATCCCCTTATCAGCACAATGTTCCATGATCCCTGACATCACAATGTTCCATAACCCTTGTCATCAAAATGCTCCATGACCCTTTTCATCCCAAAGCTCCATGACCACTGGCATCACAATGTTCTATAACCCATGGCATCAAAATGTTCCATTACACTTTTCATCAAATTGCTGCATGACCCTGTCCTCAAAATGCTCCCTGCCCTTCTCATCACAATGCACCACACACTTGTCATCAAAATGCTCCATGACCTTTGTCATCACAAAGCTCCATGACCCTTGGCATCACAATGCTCCATGTCATTGTCATCACAATGCTCCATGAACCCTCTCATCACATTGCTCCATGTCCTTGTCATCACAAAGCTCCATGACACTTGTCATCACAATGCTCGATGCCATTCTCATCACAATGCTCCGTTACCGCTGTCGTAACAATGCTCCATGACACCTGCCATCATAATATTCCACGGCCTTGTCATCACAAGGCTCCATGACCCTTGTCATCACAATGCTCCAAAATCCATGTAATCACAATGCTCCATGCCCTTGTCATCACAAAGCTCCATGACGCATGTCATCAGAATATTCCATGGTCTTCTCCTCACAATGCTCCATGCCCTTGTCATCACAATGCTCGAAGACTCCAGTAATCACAATGTTCCATTCCCTTTTTCATCAGAATGCTCCATTAGATTTGTCATCACAAGTCTCCATGGTCATCTCCTCACAATGCTCCAAGACCTTATCATCACCATGCTCCATTCCCTTATCACAATGCTCCATGACCCCTGTCATCACAATACTCCATGAACATTTTCAGCCCAATTCTCTATGAACTTCTCATCACAATGCTCCATGACCAATATCATCACAATGCTCCATGACCACTGTCATCACAACACTCCATGACACCTGACAACACAATGATCCGGGACTCTTGTCATCACAATGCTCCAAGACCCCTGTAATCACAATGCTCCATGACCCCTGTCATCACAATACTCCATGAACATTTTCAGCCCAATGCTCCATGACCCTTGTCATCACAATGATCCATGCCCATGTTATCCCAATGTTCCATGACCCATGTATTCACAATGCTCCATGACGCTTGTCATCACAGTGCTCCATGACACCTGTCATCACAATGCTCCATTCCTTTGTCAGCAAAATGCTACATGACCTTGTCATTACAATGCTCTATGCACTTGTCATCACATTACTCCATTTCCATTGTCATCACAATCCTCCATGAACTTTGGGATCACATTGCTTCATGCCCTTGTCATCACAATGCTCCATGCTCCTTGAAATCAAAATGATCCATGACCTCTGTCATCACAATGCTCCAAACCCTTGTGATCACAATGTTCCATAACACTTGTCCTCACAACGCTCCATGATGCCTGTCATCACAATAATCCATGCCCTTTTCATCACAATGCTCCATGACCTTTTTCATCACAATTCTCAATACACTTGTCATCACAATGCTCCCTGACACTTGTCGTCAGAATGCTCCTTGAATCCTGTCACGAAAAGGCTCCATGCCTTTTTCATCACAAAGCCCCATGCGCTTTTCATCCCAATGCTCCGTGCCATTGTAATCAAAATACTCCACAAGCTTGTCATCAGAATGCTCCATGACCCTTGTCATCACAATTCTCCATGCACTTGTCAGCACAATGCTCCCTGACACTTGTCATCACAATGCTCCAAGCCATTGTCATCACAATGCTCCATTACCTTTGTGATCAGAATCCTCAATGGAAGTTTGCATCACAATGCTCCATGCCCTTGTCATCACAATGCTTCAAGACCCCCGTAATCACAATGCTCCATGCCCCTTTTCATAAGAATGCTCCATTAGACTTGTCATCACAAGTCTCCATGGTCATCTCATCACAATGCTCCAAGACCTTGTCATCAACATGCTCCATTCCCTTGTCATCACAATGCTCCATGACCCCTGTCATCACAATACTCCATGCACATTTTTAGCCCAATGCTCCATGACCCTTGTCATCACAATGATCCATGCCCTTGTCATCACAATGCTCCATGCACTTGTCAGCACAATGCTCCCTGATCCTTGTCATCACAATGCTCCAAACCATTGTCACCACAATGCTCCATTACCTTTGTCATCAGAATCCTCCATGACACTTGGCATCACAATGCTCCATGCCATTGTCATCACAATGCTCCATGACCCCTGTCATCACAATGCTCCGTGACTACAGTCATCACAATGCTTCATAACGTTTGTCATCACAACAATCCATGCCCGCGTCATCACAAGGCTCTGTGATCTTTGTAACCACAATGCTCCATGAACTTTTCATCACAATGCTCCGTGACCCTTGTCATCACAATGCTCCATGCCTTTGTCAGAACAATGCTCCATGACCCTTGTCATCAAATTGTGCCATGCGCTTTTCACCACAATGATCCACAACCTTGTCATTGCTATGCTCCATGAACCTTGTAATCACAATGCTCCATGCACTTCTCATCCAAATACTCTCTCACATGAGATATCACAATGTTCCATCACTAGTCATCACAATCCTCCCTCACCCCTGTTATCACAATGTTCCATGACCCCTGTCATCACAATGCTACATCCCATTATCAGCACAATGTTCCATGACCCCTGACATCACAATGTTCCATAACCCCTGTCATCAAAATGCTCCATGTCCCTTTTCATCCCAAAGCTCCATGACCCCTGGCATCACAATGTTCTATAACCCCTGGCATCAAAATGTTCCATTACACTTTTCATCAAATTGCTGCATGACCCTGTCATCAAAATGCTCCCTGCCCTTCTCATCACAATGCACCACACACTTGTCATCAAAATGCTCCATGACCTTTGTCATCACAAAGCTCCATGACCCTTGGCATCACAATGCTCCATGTTATTGTCGTCACAATGCTCCATGAACCCTCTCATCACATTGCTCCATGTCCTTGTCATCACAAAGCTCCATGACACTTGTCATCACAATGCTCGATGCCATTCTCATCACAATGCTCCATGACCTTGTCATTACAATCCTCCATGACCCATGTATCACAGTGTACCGTGCCCTTGTCATGACAAACCGCCATGCCCACTCTCATCACAGTAATCCATGAAACATTTCAGATCAATGCTCAATGCCCTTCTCATCACAATGCTCCGTTACCTCTGTCGTAACAATGCTCCATGACACCTGCCATCATAATATTCCACGGCCTTGTCATCATAAGGCTCCATGACCCTTGTCATCACAATGCTCCAAGATCCATGTAATCACAATGCTCCATGCCCTTGTCATCACAAATCTCCATGACGCATGTCATCAGAATGTTCCATGGTCTTCTCCTCACAATGCTCCATGCCCTTGTCATCACAATGCTCGAAGACTCCAGTAATCACAATGTTCCATTCCCTTTTTCATCAGAATGCTCCATTAGATTTGTCATCACAAGTCTCCATGGTCATCTCCTCACAATGCTCCAAGACCTTGTCATCACCATGCTCCATTCCCTTGTCATCACAATGCTCCATGACCCCTGTCATCACAATACTCCATGAACATTTTCAGCCCAATTCTCTATGACCTTCTCATCACAATGCTCCATGACCAATATCATCACAATGCTCCATGACCACTGTCATCACAACACTCCATGATACATGACAACACAATGATCCGGGACTCTTGTCATCACAATGCTCCAAGACCCCTGTAATCACAATGCTCCATGACCCATGTCATCACAATACTCCATGAACATTTTCAGCCCAATGCTCCATGACACTTGTCACACAATGATCCATGCCCATGTTATCCCAATGTTCCATGACCCATGTATTCACAATGCTCCATGACGCTTGTCATCACAGTGCTCCATGACACCTGTCATCACAATGCTCCATTCCTTTGTCAGCAAAATGCTACATGACCTTGTCATTACAATGCTCTATGCACTTGTCATCACAATACTCCATTTCCATTGTCATCACAATCCTCCATGAACTTTGGGATCACATTGCTTCATGCCCTTGTCATCACAATGCTCCATGCTCCTTGAAATCAAAATGATCCATGACTTCTGTCATCACAATGCTCCAAACCCTTGTGATCACAATGTTCCATAACACTTGTCCTCACAACGCTCCATGATGCCTGTCATCACAATAATCCATGCCCTTTTCATCACAATGCTCCATGACCTTTGTCATCACAATTCTCAATACACTTGTCATCACAATGCTCCCTGACACTTGTCGTCAGCATGCTCCTTGAAACCTGTCACCAAAAGGCTACACGCCTTTTTCATCAGAAAGCCCCATGCCGTTTTCATCCCAATGCTCCATGCCATTGTCATCAAAATATTCCACAAGCTTGTCATCAGAAAGCTCCATGACCCTTGTCATCACAATGCTCCATGCACTTGTCAGAACAACGCTCCCTGACCCTTGTCATCACAATGCTCCAAGCCATTGTCATTCACAATGCTCCATTACCTTTGTCATCAGAAATCTCCATGACACTTGGCATCACAATGCTCCATGACATTGTCATCACAATGGGCCATTACATATGTCATCACAATGCTCCCTGACACCTATCTACACAATACTGCATGACCTTTGTCATCACAAAGCTCCATGACACTTGGCATCACAATGCTCCATGTCATTGTCATCACAATGCTCCATGAACCCTCTCATCACATTGCTCCATGCCCTTGTCATCACAAAGCTCCATGGCACTTGTCATCACAATGCTCGATGCCCTTCTCATCACAATGCTCCATGCCCTTGTCATTACAATCCTCCATGACCCATGTATCACAGTGTACCGTGCCCTTGTCATCACAATGCGCCATGCCCACTCTCATCACAATAATCCATGAAATATTTCAGACCAATGCTCAATGCACTTCTCATCACAATGCTCCATTACCTCTGTCATAACAAGCTCCATGACCCCTGCCATCACAATGTTCCACGGCCTTGTCATCACAAGGCTCCAGGACCCTTGTCAGCACAATGCTCCAAGACCCATGTAATCACAATGCTCCATGCCCTTGTCATCACAAAGCTCCATGACGCATGTCATCAGAATGTTCCATGGCCTTCGCCTCACAATGCTCCATGCCCTTGTCATCACAATGCTTCAAGACCCCCGTAATCACAATGCTCCATGCCCCTTTTCATAAGAATGCTCCATTAGACTTGTCATCACAAGTCTCCATGGTCATCTCATCACAATGCTCCAAGACCTTGTCATCAACATGCTCCATTCCCTTGTCATCACAATGCTCCATGACCCCTGTCATCACAATACTCCATGCACATTTTTAGCCCAATGCTCCATGACCCTTGTCATCACAATGATCCATGCCCTTGTCATCACAATGCTCCATGCACTTGTCAGCACAATGCTCCCTGATCCTTGTCATCACAATGCTCCAAACCATTGTCACCACAATGCTCCTTTACCTTTGTCATCAGAATCCTCCATGACACTTGGCATCACAATGCTCCATGCCATTGTCATCACAATGCTCCATGACCCCTGTCATCACAATGCTCCGTGACTACAGTCATCACAATGCTTCATAACGTTTGTCATCACAACAATCCATGCCCACGTCATCACAAGGCTCTGTGACCTTTGTAACCACAATGCTCCATGAACTTTTCATCACAATGCTCCGTGACCCTTGTCATCACAATGCTCCATGCCTTTGTCAGAACAATGCTCCATGACCCTTGTCATCAAATTGTGCCATGCGATTTTCACCACAATGATCCACAACCTTGTCATCGCTATGCTCCATAAACCTTGTAATCACAATGCTCCATGCACTTCTCATCCAAATACTCTCTCACATGAGATATCACAATGTTCCATCACTAGTCATCACAATCCTCCCTCACCCCTGTTATCACAATGTTCCATGACCCCTGTCATCACAATGCTACATCCCCTTATCAGCACAATGTTCCATGATCCCTGACATCACAATGTTCCATAACCCTTGTCATCAAAATGCTCCATGACCCTTTTCATCCCAAAGCTCCATGACCACTGGCATCACAATGTTCTATAACCCATGGCATCAAAATGTTCCATTACACTTTTCATCAAATTGCTGCATGACCCTGTCCTCAAAATGCTCCCTGCCCTTCTCATCACAATGCACCACACACTTGTCATCAAAATGCTCCATGACCTTTGTCATCACAAAGCTCCATGACCCTTGGCATCACAATGCTCCATGTCATTGTCATCACAATGCTCCATGAACCCTCTCATCACATTGCTCCATGTCCTTGTCATCACAAAGCTCCATGACACTTGTCATCACAATGCTCGATGCCATTCTCATCACAATGCTCCGTTACCGCTGTCGTAACAATGCTCCATGACACCTGCCATCATAATATTCCACGGCCTTGTCATCACAAGGCTCCATGACCCTTGTCATCACAATGCTCCAAAATCCATGTAATCACAATGCTCCATGCCCTTGTCATCACAAAGCTCCATGACGCATGTCATCAGAATATTCCATGGTCTTCTCCTCACAATGCTCCATGCCCTTGTCATCACAATGCTCGAAGACTCCAGTAATCACAATGTTCCATTCCCTTTTTCATCAGAATGCTCCATTAGATTTGTCATCACAAGTCTCCATGGTCATCTCCTCACAATGCTCCAAGACCTTATCATCACCATGCTCCATTCCCTTATCACAATGCTCCATGACCCCTGTCATCACAATACTCCATGAACATTTTCAGCCCAATTCTCTATGAACTTCTCATCACAATGCTCCATGACCAATATCATCACAATGCTCCATGACCACTGTCATCACAACACTCCATGACACCTGACAACACAATGATCCGGGACTCTTGTCATCACAATGCTCCAAGACCCCTGTAATCACAATGCTCCATGACCCCTGTCATCACAATACTCCATGAACATTTTCAGCCCAATGCTCCATGACCCTTGTCATCACAATGATCCATGCCCATGTTATCCCAATGTTCCATGACCCATGTATTCACAATGCTCCATGACGCTTGTCATCACAGTGCTCCATGACACCTGTCATCACAATGCTCCATTCCTTTGTCAGCAAAATGCTACATGACCTTGTCATTACAATGCTCTATGCACTTGTCATCACATTACTCCATTTCCATTGTCATCACAATCCTCCATGAACTTTGGGATCACATTGCTTCATGCCCTTGTCATCACAATGCTCCATGCTCCTTGAAATCAAAATGATCCATGACCTCTGTCATCACAATGCTCCAAACCCTTGTGATCACAATGTTCCATAACACTTGTCCTCACAACGCTCCATGATGCCTGTCATCACAATAATCCATGCCCTTTTCATCACAATGCTCCATGACCTTTTTCATCACAATTCTCAATACACTTGTCATCACAATGCTCCCTGACACTTGTCGTCAGAATGCTCCTTGAATCCTGTCACGAAAAGGCTCCATGCCTTTTTCATCACAAAGCCCCATGCGCTTTTCATCCCAATGCTCCGTGCCATTGTAATCAAAATACTCCACAAGCTTGTCATCAGAATGCTCCATGACCCTTGTCATCACAATTCTCCATGCACTTGTCAGCACAATGCTCCCTGACACTTGTCATCACAATGCTCCAAGCCATTGTCATCACAATGCTCCATTACCTTTGTGATCAGAATCCTCAATGGAAGTTTGCATCACAATGCTCCATGCCCTTGTCATCACAATGCTTCAAGACCCCCGTAATCACAATGCTCCATGCCCCTTTTCATAAGAATGCTCCATTAGACTTGTCATCACAAGTCTCCATGGTCATCTCATCACAATGCTCCAAGACCTTGTCATCAACATGCTCCATTCCCTTGTCATCACAATGCTCCATGACCCCTGTCATCACAATACTCCATGCACATTTTTAGCCCAATGCTCCATGACCCTTGTCATCACAATGATCCATGCCCTTGTCATCACAATGCTCCATGCACTTGTCAGCACAATGCTCCCTGATCCTTGTCATCACAATGCTCCAAACCATTGTCACCACAATGCTCCATTACCTTTGTCATCAGAATCCTCCATGACACTTGGCATCACAATGCTCCATGCCATTGTCATCACAATGCTCCATGACCCCTGTCATCACAATGCTCCGTGACTACAGTCATCACAATGCTTCATAACGTTTGTCATCACAACAATCCATGCCCGCGTCATCACAAGGCTCTGTGATCTTTGTAACCACAATGCTCCATGAACTTTTCATCACAATGCTCCGTGACCCTTGTCATCACAATGCTCCATGCCTTTGTCAGAACAATGCTCCATGACCCTTGTCATCAAATTGTGCCATGCGCTTTTCACCACAATGATCCACAACCTTGTCATTGCTATGCTCCATAAACCTTGTAATCACAATGCTCCATGCACTTCTCATCCAAATACTCTCTCACATGAGATATCACAATGTTCCATCACTAGTCATCACAATCCTCCCTCACCCCTGTTATCACAATGTTCCATGACCCCTGTCATCACAATGCTACATCCCCTTATCAGCACAATGTTCCATGATCCCTGACATCACAATGTTCCATAACCCTTGTCATCAAAATGCTCCATGACCCTTTTCATCCCAAAGCTCCATGACCACTGGCATCACAATGTTCTATAACTCCTGGCATCAAAATGTTCCATTACACTTTTCATCAAATTGCTGCATGACCCTGTCCTCAAAATGCTCCCTGCCCTTCTCATCACAATGCACCACACACTTGTCATCAACATGCTCCATGACATTTGTCATCACAAAGCTCCATGACCCTTGGCATCACAATGCTCCATGTCATTGTCATCACAATGCTCCATGAACCCTCTCATCACACTGCTCCATGTCCTTATCATCACAAAGCTCCATGACACTTGTCATCACAATGCTCGATGCCATTCTCATCACAATGCTCCATGAGCTTGTCATTACAATCCTCCATGACCCATGTATCACAGTGTACCGTGTCCTTGTCATGACAAACCGCCATGCCCACTCTCATCACAGTAATCCATGAAACATTTCAGATCAATGCTCAATGCCCTTCTCATCACAATGCTCCGTTACCTCTGTCGTAACAATGCTCCATGACACCTGCCATCATAATATTCCACGGCCTTGTCATCACAAGGCTCCATGACCCTTGTCATCACAATGCTCCAAGATCCATGTAATCACAATGCTCCATGCCCTTGTCATCACAAAGCTCCATGACGCATGTCATCAGAATGTTCCATGGTCTTCTCCTCACAATGCTCCATGCCCTTGTCATCACAATGCTCGAAGACTCCAGTAATCACAATGTTCCATTCCCTTTTTCATCAGAATGCTCCATTAGATTTGTCATCACAAGTCTCCATGGTCATCTCCTCACAATGCTCCAAGACCTTGTCATCACCATGCTCCATTCCCTTGTCATCACAATGCTCCATGACCCCTGTCATCACAATACTCCATGAACATTTTCAGCCCAATTCTCTATGACCTTCTCATCACAATGCTCCATGACCAATATCATCACAATGCTCCATGACCACTGTCATCACAACACTCCATGACACCTGACAACACAATGATCCGGGACTCTTGTCATCACAATGCTCCAAGACCCCTGTAATCACAATGCTCCATGAACCCTGTCATCACAATACTCCATGAACATTTTCAGCCCAATGCTCCATGACCCTTGTCATCACACTGATCCATGCCCATGTTATCCCAATGTTCCATGACCCATGTATTCACAATGCTCCATGACGCTTGTCATCACAGTGCTCCATGACACCTGTCATCACAATGCTCCATTCCTTTGTCAGCAAAATGCTACATGACCTTGTCATTACAATGCTCTATGCACTTGTCATCACAATACTCCATTTCCATTGTCATCACAATCCTCCATGAACTTTGGGATCACATTGCTTCATGCCCTTGTCATCACAATGCTCCATGCTCCTTGAAATCAAAATGATCCATGACCTCTGTCATCACAATGCTCCAAACCCTTGTGATCACAATGTTCCATAACACTTGTCCTCACAACGCTCCATGATGCCTGTCATCACAATAATCCATGCCCTTTTCATCACAATGCTCCATGACCTTTGTCATCACAATTCTCAATACACTTGTCATCACAATGCTCCCTGACACTTGTCGTCAGAATGCTCCTTGAACCCTGTCACGAAAAGGCTCCATGCCTTTTTCATCACAAAGCCCCATGCCCTTTTCATCCCAATGCTCCATGCCATTGTCATCAAAATACTCCACAAGCTTGTCATCAGAATGCTCCATGACCCTTGTCATCACAATTCTCCATGCACTTGTCAGCACAATGCTCCCTGACACTTGTCATCACAATGCTCCAAGCCATTGTCATCACAATGCTCCATTACCTTTGTGATCAGAATCCTCAATGGAAGTTTGCATCACAATGCTCCATGTCATTGTCATCACAATGGGCCATTACATATGTCATCACAATGCTCCCTGACACCTCTCTTTACAATACTGCATTACCTGGTCATCACAATGCTCCCTGCCGTTCTCATCACAATGTACCACACCCTTGTCATCAAAATGCTCCATGACCTTTGTCATCACAAAGCTCCATGACCCTTGGCATCACAATGCTCCATGTCATTGTCATCACAATGCTCCATGAACCCTCTCATCACATTGCTCCATGCCCTTGTCATCACAAAGCTCCATGGCACTTGTCATCACAATGCTCGATGCCCTTCTCATCACAATGCTCCATGCCCTTGTCATTACAATCCTCCATGACCCATGTATCACAGTGTACCGTGCCCTTGTCATCACAATGCGCCATGCCCACTCTCATCACAATAATCCATGAAATATTTCAGACCAATGCTCAATGCACTTCTCATCACAATGCTCCATTACCTCTGTCATAACAAGCTCCATGACCCCTGCCATCACAATGTTCCACGGCCTTGTCATCACAGGGCTCCAGGACCCTTGTCAGCACAATGCTCCAAGACCCATGTAATCACAATGCTCCATGCCCTTGTCATCACAAAGCTCCATGACGCATGTCATCACAATGTTCCATGACCTTCGCCTCACAATGCTCCATGCCCTTGTCATCACAATGCTTCAAGACCCCCGTAATCACAATGCTCCATGCCCCTTTTCATAAGAATGCTCCATTAGACTTTTCATCACAAGTCTCCATGTTCAAATCATCACAATGCTCCAAGACCTTGTCATCAACATGCTCCATTCCCTTGTCATCACAATGCTCCATGACCCCTGTCATCACAATACTCCATGCACATTTTTAGCCCAATGCTCCATGACCCTTGTCATCACAATGATCCATGCCCTTGTCATCACAATGCTCCATGCACTTGTCAGCACAATGCTCCCTGATCCTTGTCATCACAATGCTCCAAACCATTGTCACCACAATGCTCCATTACCTTTGTCATCAGAATCCTCCATGACACTTGGCATCACAATGCTCCATGCCATTGTCATCACAATGCTCCATGACCCCTGTCATCACAATGCTCCGTGACTACAGTCATCACAATGCTTCATAACGTTTGTCATCACAACAATCCATGCCCGCGTCATCACAAGGCTCTGTGACCTTTGTAACCACAATGCTCCATGAACTTTTCATCACAATGCTCCGTGACCCTTGTCATCACAATGCTCCATGCCTTTGTCAGAACAATGCTCCATGACCCTTGTCATCAAATTGTGCCATGCGCTTTTCACCACAATGATCCACAACCTTGTCATCGCTATGCTCCATAAACCTTGTAATCACAATGCTCCATGCACTTCTCATCCAAATACTCTCTCACATGAGATATCACAATGTTCCATCACTAGTCATCTCAATCCTCCCTCACCCCTGTTATCACAATGTTCCATGACCCCTGTCATCACAATGCTACATCCCCTTATCAGCACAATGTTCCATGATCCCTGACATCACAATGTTACATAACCCTTGTCATCAAAATGCTCCATGACCCTTTTCATCCCAAAGCTCCATGACCACTGGCATCACAATGTTCTATAACCCCTGGCATCAAAATTTTCCATTACACTTTTCATCAAATTGCTGCATGACCCTGTCCTCAAAATGCTCCCTGCCCTTCTCATCACAATGCACCACACACTTGTCATCAACATGCTCCATGACATTTGTCATCACAAAGCTCCATGACCCTTGGCATCACAATGCTCCATGTCATTGTCATCACAATGCTCCATGAACCCTCTCATCACACTGCTCCATGTCCTTGTCATCACAAAGCTCCATGACACTTGTCATCACAATGCTCGATGCCATTCTCATCACAATGCTCCATGACCTTGTCATTACAATCCTCCATGACCCATGTATCACAGTGTACCGTGCCCTTGTCATGACAAACCGCCATGCCCACTCTCATCACAGTAATCCATGAAACATTTCAGATCAATGCTCAATGCCCTTCTCATCACAATGCTCCGTTACCTCTGTCGTAACAATGCTCCATGACACCTGCCATCATAATATTCCACGGCCTTGTCATCACAAGGCTCCATGACCCTTGTCATCACAATGCTCCAAGATCCATGTAATCACAATGCTCCATGCCCTTGTCATCACAAAGCTCCATGACGCATGTCATCAGAATGTTCCATGGTCTTCTCCTCACAATGCTCCATGCCCTTGTCATCACAATGCTCGAAGACTCCAGTAATCACAATGTTCCATTCCCTTTTTCATCAGAATGCTCCATTAGATTTGTCATCACAAGTCTCCATGGTCATCTCCTCACAATGCTCCAAGACCTTGTCATCACCATGCTCCATTCCCTTGTCATCACAATGCTCCATGACCCCTGTCATCACAATACTCCATGAACATTTTCAGCCCAATTCTCTATGACCTTCTCATCACAATGCTCCATGACCAATATCATCACAATGCTCCATGACCACTGTCATCACAACACTCCATGACACCTGACAACACAATGATCCGGGACTCTTGTCATCACAATGCTCCAAGACCCCTGTAATCACAATGCTCCATGAACCCTGTCATCACAATACTCCATGAACATTTTCAGCCCAATGCTCCATGACCCTTGTCATCACACTGATCCATGCCCATGTTATCCCAATGTTCCATGACCCATGTATTCACAATGCTCCATGACGCTTGTCATCACAGTGCTCCATGACACCTGTCATCACAATGCTCCATTCCTTTGTCAGCAAAATGCTACATGACCTTGTCATTACAATGCTCTATGCACTTGTCATCACAATACTCCATTTCCATTGTCATCACAATCCTCCATGAACTTTGGGATCACATTGCTTCATGCCCTTGTCATCACAATGCTCCATGCTCCTTGAAATCAAAATGATCCATGACCTCTGTCATCACAATGCTCCAAACCCTTGTGATCACAATGTTCCATAACACTTGTCCTCACAACGCTCCATGATGCCTGTCATCACAATAATCCATGCCCTTTTCATCACAATGCTCCATGACCTTTGTCATCACAATTCTCAATACACTTGTCATCACAATGCTCCCTGACACTTGTCGTCAGAATGCTCCTTGAACCCTGTCACGAAAAGGCTCCATGCCTTTTTCATCACAAAGCCCCATGCCCTTTTCATCCCAATGCTCCATGCCATTGTCATCAAAATACTCCACAAGCTTGTCATCAGAATGCTCCATGACCCTTGTCATCACAATTCTCCATGCACTTGTCAGCACAATGCTCCCTGACACTTGTCATCACAATGCTCCAAGCCATTGTCATCACAATGCTCCATTACCTTTGTGATCAGAATCCTCAATGGAAGTTTGCATCACAATGCTCCATGTCATTGTCATCACAATGGGCCATTACATATGTCATCACAATGCTCCCTGACACCTCTCTTTACAATACTGCATTACCTGGTCATCACAATGCTCCCTGCCGTTCTCATCACAATGTACCACACCCTTGTCATCAAAATGCTCCATGACCTTTGTCATCACAAAGCTCCATGACCCTTGGCATCACAATGCTCCATGTCATTGTCATCACAATGCTCCATGAACCCTCTCATCACATTGCTCCATGCCCTTGTCATCACAAAGCTCCATGGCACTTGTCATCACAATGCTCGATGCCCTTCTCATCACAATGCTCCATGCCCTTGTCATTACAATCCTCCATGACCCATGTATCACAGTGTACCGTGCCCTTGTCATCACAATGCGCCATGCCCACTCTCATCACAATAATCCATGAAATATTTCAGACCAATGCTCAATGCACTTCTCATCACAATGCTCCATTACCTCTGTCATAACAAGCTCCATGACCCCTGCCATCACAATGTTCCACGGCCTTGTCATCACAGGGCTCCAGGACCCTTGTCAGCACAATGCTCCAAGACCCATGTAATCACAATGCTCCATGCCCTTGTCATCACAAAGCTCCATGACGCATGTCATCACAATGTTCCATGACCTTCGCCTCACAATGCTCCATGCCCTTGTCATCACAATGCTTCAAGACCCCCGTAATCACAATGCTCCATGCCCCTTTTCATAAGAATGCTCCATTAGACTTGTCATCACAAGTCTCCATGTTCAAATCATCACAATGCTCCAAGACCTTGTCATCAACATGCTCCATTCCCTTGTCATCACAATGCTCCATGACCCCTGTCATCACAATACTCCATGCACATTTTTAGCCCAATGCTCCATGACCCTTGTCATCACAATGATCCATGCCCTTGTCATCACAATGCTCCATGCACTTGTCAGCACAATGCTCCCTGATCCTTGTCATCACAATGCTCCAAACCATTGTCACCACAATGCTCCATTACCTTTGTCATCAGAATCCTCCATGACACTTGGCATCACAATGCTCCATGCCATTGTCATCACAATGCTCCATGACCCCTGTCATCACAATGCTCCGTGACTACAGTCATCACAATGCTTCATAACGTTTGTCATCACAACAATCCATGCCCGCGTCATCACAAGGCTCTGTGACCTTTGTAACCACAATGCTCCATGAACTTTTCATCACAATGCTCCGTGACCCTTGTCATCACAATGCTCCATGCCTTTGTCAGAACAATGCTCCATGACCCTTGTCATCAAATTGTGCCATGCGCTTTTCACCACAATGATCCACAACCTTGTCATCGCTATGCTCCATAAACCTTGTAATCACAATGCTCCATGCACTTCTCATCCAAATACTCTCTCACATGAGATATCACAATGTTCCATCACTAGTCATCTCAATCCTCCCTCACCCCTGTTATCACAATGTTCCATGACCCCTGTCATCACAATGCTACATCCCCTTATCAGCACAATGTTCCATGATCCCTGACATCACAATGTTACATAACCCTTGTCATCAAAATGCTCCATGACCCTTTTCATCCCAAAGCTCCATGACCACTGGCATCACAATGTTCTATAACCCCTGGCATCAAAATTTTCCATTACACTTTTCATCAAATTGCTGCATGACCCTGTCCTCAAAATGCTCCCTGCCCTTCTCATCACAATGCACCACACACTTGTCATCAACATGCTCCATGACATTTGTCATCACAAAGCTCCATGACCCTTGGCATCACAATGCTCCATGTCATTGTCATCACAATGCTCCATGAACCCTCTCATCACATTGCTCCATGTCCTTGTCATCACAAAGCTCCATGACACTTGTCATCACAATGCTCGATGCCATTCTCATCACAATGCTCCATGACCTTGTCATTACAATCCTCCATGACCCATGTATCACAGTGTACCGTGCCCTTGTCATGACAAACCGCCATGCCCACTCTCATCACAGTAATCCATGAAACATTTCAGATCAATGCTCAATGCCCTTCTCATCACAATGCTCCGTTACCTCTGTCGTAACAATGCTCCATGACACCTGCCATCATAATATTCCACGGCCTTGTCATCACAAGGCTCCATGACCCTTGTCATCACAATGCTCCAAGATCCATGTAATCACAATGCTCCATGCCCTTGTCATCACAAAGCTCCATGACGCATGTCATCAGAATGTTCCATGGTCTTCTCCTCACAATGCTCCATGCCCTTGTCATCACAATGCTCGAAGACTCCAGTAATCACAATGTTCCATTCCCTTTTTCATCAGAATGCTCCATTAGATTTGTCATCACAAGTCTCCATGGTCATCTCCTCACAATGCTCCAAGACCTTGTCATCACCATGCTCCATTCCCTTGTCATCACAATGCTCCATGACCCCTGTCATCACAATACTCCATGAACATTTTCAGCCCAATTCTCTATGACCTTCTCATCACAATGCTCCATGACCAATATCATCACAATGCTCCATGACCACTGTCATCACAACACTCCATGACACCTGACAACACAATGATCCGGGACTCTTGTCATCACAATGCTCCAAGACCCCTGTAATCACAATGCTCCATGAACCCTGTCATCACAATACTCCATGAACATTTTCAGCCCAATGCTCCATGAACCTTGTCATCACACTGATCCATGCCCATGTTATCCCAATGTTCCATGACCCATGTATTCACAATGCTCCATGACGCTTGTCATCACAGTGCTCCATGACACCTGTCATCACAATGCTCCATTCCTTTGTCAGCAAAATGCTATATGACCTTGTCATTACAATGCTCTATGCACTTGTCATCACAATACTCCATTTCCATTGTCATCACAATCCTCCATGAACTTTGGGATCACATTGCTTCATGCCCTTGTCATCACAATGCTCCATGCTCCTTGAAATCAAAATGATCCATGACCTCTGTCATCACAATGCTCCAAACCCTTGTGATCACAATGTTCCATAACACTTGTCCTCACAACGCTCCATGATGCCTGTCATCACAATAATCCATGCCCTTTTCATCACAATGCTCCATGACCTTTGTCATCACAATTCTCAATACACTTGTCATCACAATGCTCCCTGACACTTGTCGTCAGAATGCTCCTTGAACCCTGTCACGAAAAGGCTCCATGCCTTTTTCATCACAAAGCCCCATGCCCTTTTCATCCCAATGCTCCATGCCATTGTCATCAAAATACTCCACAAGCTTGTCATCAGAATGCTCCATGACCCTTGTCATCACAATTCTCCATGCACTTGTCAGCACAATGCTCCCTGACACTTGTCATCACAATGCTCCAAGCCATTGTCATCACAATGCTCCATTACCTTTGTGATCAGAATCCTCAATGGAAGTTTGCATCACAATGCTCCATGTCATTGTCATCACAATGGGCCATTACATATGTCATCACAATGCTCCCTGACACCTCTCTTTACAATACTGCATTACCTGGTCATCACAATGCTCCCTGCCGTTCTCATCACAATGTACCACACCCTTGTCATCAAAATGCTCCATGACCTTTGTCATCACAAAGCTCCATGACCCTTGGCATCACAATGCTCCATGTCATTGTCATCACAATGCTCCATGAACCCTCTCATCACATTGCTCCATGCCCTTGTCATCACAAAGCTCCATGGCACTTGTCATCACAATGCTCGATGCCCTTCTCATCACAATGCTCCATGCCCTTGTCATTACAATCCTCCATGACCCATGTATCACAGTGTACCGTGCCCTTGTCATCACAATGCGCCATGCCCACTCTCATCACAATAATCCATGAAATATTTCAGACCAATGCTCAATGCACTTCTCATCACAATGCTCCATTACCTCTGTCATAACAAGCTCCATGACCCCTGCCATCACAATGTTCCACGGCCTTGTCATCACAGGGCTCCAGGACCCTTGTCAGCACAATGCTCCAAGACCCATGTAATCACAATGCTCCATGCCCTTGTCATCACAAAGCTCCATGACGCATGTCATCACAATGTTCCATGACCTTCGCCTCATAATGCTCCATGCCCTTGTCATCACAATGCTTCAAGACCCCCGTAATCACAATGCTCCATGCCCCTTTTCATAAGAATGCTCCATTAGACTTGTCATCACAAGTCTCCATGTTCAAATCATCACAATGCTCCAAGACCTTGTCATCAACATGCTCCATTCCCTTGTCATCACAATGCTCCATGACCCCTGTCATCACAATACTCCATGCACATTTTTAGCCCAATGCTCCATGACCCTTGTCATCACAATGATCCATGCCCTTGTCATCACAATGCTCCATGCACTTGTCAGCACAATGCTCCCTGATCCTTGTCATCACAATGCTCCAAACCATTGTCACCACAATGCTCCATTACCTTTGTCATCAGAATCCTCCATGACACTTGGCATCACAATGCTGCATGCCATTGTCATCACAATGCTCCATGACCCCTGTCATCACAATGCTCCGTGACTACAGTCATCACAATGCTTCATAACGTTTGTCATCACAACAATCCATGCCCGCGTCATCACAAGGCTCTGTGACCTTTGTAACCACAATGCTCCATGAACTTTTCATCACAATGCTCCGTGACCCTTGTCATCACAATGCTCCATGCCTTTGTCAGAACAATGCTCCATGACCCTTGTCATCAAATTGTGCCATGCGCTTTTCACCACAATGATCCACAACCTTGTCATCGCTATGCTCCATAAACCTTGTAATCACAATGCTCCATGCACTTCTCATCCAAATACTCTCTCACATGAGATATCACAATGTTCCATCACTAGTCATCTCAATCCTCCCTCACCCCTGTTATCACAATGTTCCATGACCCCTGTCATCACAATGCTACATCCCCTTATCAGCACAATGTTCCATGATCCCTGACATCACAATGTTACATAACCCTTGTCATCAAAATGCTCCATGACCCTTTTCATCCCAAAGCTCCATGACCACTGGCATCACAATGTTCTATAACCCCTGGCATCAAAATTTTCCATTACACTTTTCATCAAATTGCTGCATGACCCTGTCCTCAAAATGCTCCCTGCCCTTCTCATCACAATGCACCACACACTTGTCATCAAAATGCTCCATGACGTTTGTCATCACAAAGCTCCATGACCCTTGGCATCACAATGCTCCATGTCATTGTCATCACAATGCTCCATGAACCCTCTCATCACATTGCTCCATGTCCTTGTCATCACAAAGCTCCATGACACTTGTCATCACAATGCTCGATGCCATTCTCATCACAATGCTCCATGACCTTGTCATTACAATCCTCCATGACCCATGTATCACAGTGTACCGTGCCCTTGTCATGACAAACCGCCATGCCCACTCTCATCACAGTAATCCATGAAACATTTCCGATCAATGCTCAATGCCCTTCTCATCACAATGCTCCGTTACCTCTGTCGTAACAATGCTCCATGACACCTGCCATCATAATATTCCACGGCCTTGTCATCACAAGGCTCCATGACCCTTGTCATCACAATGCTCCAAGATCCATGTAATCACAATGCTCCATGCCCTTGTCATCACAAAGCTCCATGACGCATGTCATCAGAATGTTCCATGGTCTTCTCCTCACAATGCTCCATGCCCTTGTCATCACAATGCTCGAAGACTCCAGTAATCACAATGTTCCATTCCCTTTTTCATCAGAATGCTCCATTAGATTTGTCATCACAAGTCTCCATGGTCATCTCCTCACAATGCTCCAAGACCTTGTCATCACCATGCTCCATTCCCTTGTCATCACAATGCTCCATGCCCTTGTCATCACAATGCTCCGTGACCCTTTTCATCCCATAGCTCCATGACCCCTGGCATCACAATGTTCTATAACACCTGGCATCAAAATGTTCCATTACACTTTTCATCAAATTGCTGCATGACCCTGTCCTCAAAATGCTCCCTGCCCTTCTCATCACAATGCACCACACACTTGTCATCAAAATGCTCCATGACCTTTGTCATCACAAAGCTCCATGACCCTTGGCATCACAATGCTCCATGTCATTGTCATCACAATGCTCCATGAACCCTCTCATCACATTGCTCCATGTCCTTGTCATCACAAAGCTCCATGACACTTGTCATCACAATGCTCGATGCCATTCTCATCACAATGCTCCATGACCTTGTCATTACAATCCTCCATGACCCATGTATCACAGTGTACCGTGCCCTTGTCATGACAAACCGCCATGCCCACTCTCATCACAGTAATCCATGAAACATTTCCGATCAATGCTCAATGCCCTTCTCGTCACAATGCTCCGTTACCTCTGTCGTAACAATGCTCCATGACACCTGCCATCATAATATTCCACGGCCTTGTCATCACAAGGCTCCATGACCTTTGTCATCACAATGCTCCAAGATCCATGTAATCACAATGCTCCATGCCCTTGTCATCACAAATCTCCATGACGCATGTCATCAGAATGTTCCATGGTCTTCTCCTCACAATGCTCCATGCCCTTGTCATCACAATGCTCGAAGACTCCAGTAATCACAATGTTCCATTCCCTTTTTCATCAGAATGCTCCATTAGATTTGTCATCACAAGTCTCCATGGTCATCTCCTCACAATGCTCCAAGACCTTGTCATCACCATGCTCCATTCCCTTGTCATCACAATGCTCCATGACCCCTGTCATCACAATACTCCATGAATATTTTCAGCCCAATTCTCTATGACCTTCTCATCACAGTGCTCCATGACCAATATCATCACAATGCTCCATGACCACTGTCATCACAACACTCCATGACACCTGACAACACAATGATCCGGGACTCTTGTCATCACAATGCTCCAAGACCCCTGTAATCACAATGCTCCATGACCCCTGTCATCACAATACTCCATGAACATTTTCAGCCCAATGCTCCATGACCATTGTCATCACAATGATCCATGCCCTTGTCATCCCAATGTTCCATGACACTTGTTTTCACAAGGCTCTGTGACGCTTGTCACCACAGTGCTCCATGACACCTGTCATCACAATGCTCCATTCCTTTGTCAGCAAAATGCTAAATGGCCTTGTCATTACAATGCGCTAGGGGCTTGTCATCACAATACTCCATTACTGTTGTCATCACAATTTCCCATGAACCTTGGGATCACATTGCTTCATGCCCTTGTCATCACAATGCTCCATGCTCCTTGAAATCAAAATGATCCATGACCTCTGTCATCACAATGCTCAAAACACTTGTGATCACAATGTTCCATAACACTTGTCCTCACAACGCTCCATGATGCCTGTCATCACAATACTCCATGCCCTTTTCATCACAATGTTCCATGACCATTGTCATCACAATTCTCAATACACTTGTCATCACAATGCTCCCTGACACTTGTCGTCAGCATGCTCCTTGAAACCTGTCACCAAAAGGCTACACGACTTTTTCATCACAAAGCCCCATGCCGTTTTCATCCCAATGCTCCATGCCATTGTCATCAAAATATTCCACAAGCTTGTCATCAGAAAGCTCCATGACCCTTGTCATCACAATGCTCCATGCACTTGTCAGAACAACGCTCCCTGACCTTTGTCATCACAATGCTCCAAGCCATTGTCATTCACAATGCTCCATTACCTTTGTCATCTGAATCTTCGATGACACTTGGCATCACAATGCTCCATGACATTGTCATCACAATGGGCCATTACATATGTCATCACAATGCTCCCTGACACCTATCTTCACAATACTGCATGACCTTTGTCATCACAAAGCTCCATGACCCTTGGCATCACAATGCTCCATGTCATTGTCATCACAGTGCTCCATGAACCCTCTCATCACATTGCTCCATGCCCTTGTCATCACAAAGCTCCATGGCACTTGTCATCACAATGCTCGATGCCCTTCTCATCACAATGCTCCATGCCCTTGTCATTACAATCCTCCATGACCCATGTATCACAGTGTACCGTGCCCTTGTCATCACAATGCGCCATGCCCACTCTCATCACAATAATCCATGAAATATTTCAGACCAATGCTCAATGCACTTCTCATCACAATGCTCCATTACCTCTGTCATAACAAGCTCCATGACCCCTGCCATCACAATGTTCCACGGCCTTGTCATCACAGGGCTCCAGGACCCTTGTCAGCACAATGCTCCAAGACCCATGTAATCACAATGCTCCATGCCCTTGTCATCACAAAGCTCCATGACGCATGTCATCACAATGTTCCATGACCTTCGCCTCACAATGCTCCATGCCCTTGTCATCACAATGCTTCAAGACCCCCGTAATCACAATGCTCCATGCCCCTTTTCATAAGAATGCTCCATTAGACTTGTCATCACAAGTCTCCATGTTCAAATCATCACAATGCTCCAAGACCTTGTCATCAACATGCTCCATTCCCTTGTCATCACAATGCTCCATGACCCCTGTCATCACAATACTCCATGCACATTTTTAGCCCAATGCTCCATGACCCTTGTCATCACAATGATCCATGCCCTTGTCATCACAATGCTCCATGCACTTGTCAGCACAATGCTCCCTGATCCTTGTCATCACAATGCTCCAAACCATTGTCACCACAATGCTCCATTACCTTTGTCATCAGAATCCTCCATGACACTTGGCATCACAATGCTCCATGCCATTGTCATCACAATGCTCCATGACCCCTGTCATCACAATGCTCCGTGACTACAGTCATCACAATGCTTCATAACGTTTGTCATCACAACAATCCATGCCCGCGTCATCACAAGGCTCTGTGACCTTTGTAACCACAATGCTCCATGAACTTTTCATCACAATGCTCCGTGACCCTTGTCATCACAATGCTCCATGCCTTTGTCAGAACAATGCTCCATGACCCTTGTCATCAAATTGTGCCATGCGCTTTTCACCACAATGATTCACAACCTTGTCATCGCTATGCTCCATAAACCTTGTAATCACAATGCTCCATGCACTTCTCATCCAAATACTCTCTCACATGAGATATCACAATGTTCCATCACTAGTCATCTCAATCCTCCCTCACCCCTGTTATCACAATGTTCCATGACCCCTGTCATCACAATGCTACATCCCCTTATCAGCACAATGTTCCATGATCCCTGACATCACAATGTTACATAACCCTTGTCATCAAAATGCTCCATGACCCTTTTCATCCCAAAGCTCCATGACCACTGGCATCACAATGTTCTATAACCCCTGGCATCAAAATTTTCCATTACATTTTTCATCAAATTGCTGCATGACCCTGTCCTCAAAATGCTCCCTGCCCTTCTCATCACAATGCACCACACACTTGTCATCAAAATGCTCCATGACCTTTGTCATCACAAAGCTCCATGACCCTTGGCATCACAATGCTCCATGTCATTGTCATCACAATGCTCCATGAACCCTCTCATCACATTGCTCCATGTCCTTGTCATCACAAAGCTCCATGACACTTGTCATCACAATGCTCGATGCCATTCTCATCACAATGCTCCATGACCTTGTCATTACAATCCTCCATGACCCATGTATCACAGTGTACCGTGCCCTTGTCATGACAAACCGCCATGCCCACTCTCATCACAGTAATCCATGAAACATTTCCGATCAATGCTCAATGCCCTTCTCATCACAATGCTCCGTTACCTCTGTCGTAACAATGCTCCATGACACCTGCCATCATAATATTCCACGGCCTTGTCATCACAAGGCTCCATGACCCTTGTCATCACAATGCTCCAAGATCCATGTAATCACAATGCTCCATGCCCTTGTCATCACAAAGCTCCATGACGCATGTCATCAGAATGTTCCATGGTCTTCTCCTCACAATGCTCCATGCCCTTGTCATCACAATGCTCGAAGACTCCAGTAATCACAATGTTCCATTCCCTTTTTCATCAGAATGCTCCATTAGATTTGTCATCACAAGTCTCCATGGTCATCTCCTCACAATGCTCCAAGACCTTGTCATCACCATGCTCCATTCCCTTGTCATCACAATGCTCCATGACCCCTGTCATCACAATACTCCATGAACATTTTCAGCCCAATTCTCTATGACCTTCTCATCACAATGCTCCATGACCAGTATCATCACAATGCTCCATGACCACTGTCATCACAACACTCCATGACACCTGACAACACAATGATCCGGGACTCTTGTCATCACAATGCTCCAAGACCCCTGTAATCACAATGCTCCATGACCCCTGTCATCACAATACTCCATGAACATTTTCAGCCCAATGCTCCATGACCATTGTCATCACAATGATCCATGCCCTTGTCATCCCAATGTTCCATGACACTTGTTTTCACAAGGCTCTGTGACGCTTGTCACCACAGTGCTCCATGACACCTGTCATCACAATGCTCCATTCCTTTGTCAGCAAAATGCTACATGGCCTTTTCATTAAAATGCGCTAGGCGCTTGTCATCACAATACTCCATTACTGTTGTCATCACAATTTCCCATGAACCTTGGGATCACATTGCTTCATGCCCTTGTCATCACAATGCTCCATGCTCCTTGAAATCAAAATGATCCATGACCTCTGTCATCACAATGCTCAAAACACTTGTGATCACAATGTTCCATAACACTTGTCCTCACAACGCTCCATGATGCCTGTCATCACAATACTCCATGCCCTTTTCATCACAATGTTCCATGACCTTTGTCATCACAATTCTCAATACACTTGTCATCACAATGCTCCCTGACACTTGTCGTCAGCATGCTCCTTGAAACCTGTCACCAAAAGGCTACACGACTTTTTCATCACAAAGCCCCATGCCGTTTTCATCCCAATGCTCCATGCCATTGTCATCAAAATATTCCACAAGCTTGTCATCAGAAAGCTCCATGACCCTTGTCATCACAATGCTCCATGCACTTGTCAGAACAACGCTCCCTGACCCTTGTCATCACAATGCTCCAAGCCATTGTCATTCACAATGCTCCATTAACTTTGTCATCAGAATCCTCCATGACACTTGGCATCACAATGCTCCATGACATTGTCATCACAATGGGCCATTACATATGTCATCACAATGCTCCCTGACACCTATCTTCACAATACTGCATGACCTTTGTCATCACAAAGCTCCATGACCCTTGGCATCACAATCTTCATGTCATTGTCATCACAATGCTCCATGAACCCTCTCATCACATTGCTCCATGCCCTTGTCATCACAAAGCTCCATGGCACTTGTCATCACAATGCTCGATGCCCTTCTCATCACAATGCTCCATGCCCTTGTCATTACAATCCTCCATGACCCATGTATCACAGTGTACCGTGCCCTTGTCATCACAATGCGCCATGCCCACTCTCATCACAATAATCCATGAAATATTTCAGACCAATGCTCAATGCACTTCTCATCACAATGCTCCATTACCTCTGTCATAACAAGCTCCATGACCCCTGCCATCACAATGTTCCACGGCCTTGTCATCACAAGGCTCCAGGACCCTTGTCAGCACAATGCTCCAAGACCCATGTAATCACAATGCTCCATGCCCTTGTCATCACAAAGCTCCATGACGCATGTCATCACAATGTTCCATGACCTTCGCCTCACAATGCTCCATGCCCTTGTCATCACAATGCTTCAAGACCCCCGTAATCACAATGCTCCATGCCCCTTTTCATAAGAATGCTCCATTAGACTTGTCATCACAAGTCTCCATGTTCATCTCATCACAATGCTCCAAGACCTTGTCATCAACATGCTCCATTCCCTTGTCATCACAATGCTCCATGACCCCTGTCATCACAATACTCCATGCACATTTTTAGCCCAATGCTCCATGACCCTTGTCATCACAATGATCCATGCCCTTGTCATCACAATGCTCCATGCACTTGTCAGCACAATGCTCCCTGATCCTTGTCATCACAATGCTCCAAACCATTGTCACCACAATGCTCCATTACCTTTGTCATCAGAATCCTCCATGACACTTGGCATCACAATGCTCCATGCCATTGTCATCACAATGCTCCATGACCCCTGTCATCACAATGCTCCGTGACTACAGTCATCACAATGCTTCATAACGTTTGTCATCACAACAATCCATGCCCGCGTCATCACAAGGCTCTGTGACCTTTGTAACCAAAATGCTCCATGAACTTTTCATCACAATGCTCCGTGACCCTTGTCATCACAATGCTCCATGCCTTTGTCAGAACAATGCTCCATGACCTTTGTCATCAAATTGTGCCATGCGCTTTTTACCACAATGATCCACAACCTTGTCATCGCTATGCTCCATAAACCTTGTAATCACAATGCTCCATGCACTTCTCATCCAAATACTCTCTCACATGAGATATCACAATGTTCCATCACTAGTCATCACAATCCTCCCTCACCCCTGTTATCACAATGTTCCATGACCCCTGTCATCACAATGCTACATCCCCTTATCAGCACAATGTTCCATGATCCCTGACATCACAATGTTCCATAACCCTTGTCATCAAAATGCTCCATGACCCTTTTCATCCCAAAGCTCCATGACCACTGGCATCACAATGTTCTATAACCCCTGGCATCAAAATATTCCATTACACTTTTCATCAAATTGCTGCATGACCCTGTCCTCAAAATGCTCCCTGCCCTTCTCATCACAATGCACCACACACTTGTCATCAAAATGCTCCATGACCTTTGTCATCACAAAGCTCCATGACCCTTGGCATCACAATGCTCCATGTCATTGTCATCACAATGCTCCATGAACCCTCTCATCACATTGCTCCATGTCCTTGTCATCACAAAGCTCCATGACACTTGTCATCACAATGCTCGATGCCATTCTCATCACAATGCTCCATGACCTTGTCATTACAATCCTCCATGACCCATGTATCACAGTGTACCGTGCCCTTGTCATGACAAACCGCCATGCCCACTCTCATCACAGTAATCCATGAAACATTTCAGATCAATGCTCAATGCCCTTCTCATCACAATGCTCCGTTACCTCTGTCGTAACAATGCTCCATGACACCTGCCATCATAATATTCCACGGCCTTGTCATCACAAGGCTGCATGACCCTTGTCATCACAATGCTCCAAGATCCATGTAATCACAAAGCTCCATGCCCTTGTCATCACAAAGCTCCATGACGCATGTCATCAGAATGTTCCATGGTCTTCTCCTCACAATGCTCCTTGCCCTTGTCTTCACAATGCTCGAAGAGTCCAGTAATCACAATGTTCCATTCCCTTTTTCATCAGAATGCTCCATTAGATTTGTCATCACAAGTCTCCATGGTCATCTCCTCACAATGCTCCAAGACCTTGTCATCACCATGCTCCATTCCCTTGTCATCACAATGCTCCATGACCCCTGTCATCACAATACTCCATGAACATTTTCAGCCCAATTCTCTATGACCTTCTCATCCCAATGCTCCATGACCAATATCATCACAATGCTCCATGACCATTGCCATCACAACACTCCATGACACCTGACAACACAATGATCCGGGACTCTTGTCATCACAATGCTCCAAGACCCCTGTAATCACAATGCTCCATGACCCCTGTCATCACAATACTCCATGAACATTTTCAGCCCAATGCTCCATGACCCTTGTCATCACAATGATCCATGCCCATGTTATCCCAATGTTCCATGACCCATGTATTCACAATGCTCCATGACGCTTGTCATCACAGTGCTCCATGACACCTGTCATCACAATGCTCCATGCCTTTGTCAGCAAAATGCTACATGACCTTGTCATTACAATGCTCTATGCACTTGTCATCACAATACTCCATTTCCATTGTCATCACAATCCTCCATGAAATTTGGGATCACATTGCTTCATGCCCTTGTCATCACAATGCTCCATGCTCCTTGAAATCAAAATGATCCATGACCTCTGTCATCACAATGCTCCAAACCCTTGTGATCACAATGTTCCATAACACTTGTCCTCACAACGCTCCATGATGCCTGTCATCACAATAATCCATGCCCTTTTCATCACAATGCTCCATGACCTTTGTCATCACAATTCTCAATACACTTGTCATCACAATGCTCCCTGACACTTGTCGTCAGAATGCTCCTTGAACCCTGTCACGAAATGGCTCCATGCCTTTTTCATCACAAAGCCCCATGCCCTTTTCATGCCAATGCTCCATGCCCTTGTCATCAAAATACTCCACAAGCTTGTCATCAGAATGCTCCATGACCCTTGTCATCACAATTCTCCATGCACTTGTCAGCACAATGCTCCCTGACACTTGTCATCACAATGCTCCAAGCCATTGTCATCACAATGCTCCATTACCTTTGTGATCAGAATCCTCAATTGAAGTTTACATCACAATGCTCCATGTCATTGTCATCACAATGGGCCATTACATATGTCATCACAATGCTCCCTGACACCTCTCTTTACAATACTGCATTACCTGGTCATCACAATGCTCCCTGCCGTTCTCATCACAATGTACCACACCCTTCTCATCAAAATGCTCCATGACCTTTGTCATCACAAAGCTCCATGACCCTTGGCATCACAATGCTCCATGTCATTGTCATCACAATGCTCCATGAACCCTCTCATCACATTGCTCCATGCCCTTGTCATCACAAAGCTCCATGGCACTTGTCATCACAATGCTCGATGCCCTTCTCATCACAATGCTCCATGCCCTTGTCATTACAATCCTCCATGACCCATGTATCACAGTGTACCGTGCCCTTGTCATCACAATGCGCCATGCCCACTCTCATCACAATAATCCATGAAATATTTCAGACCAATGCTCAATGCACTTCTCATCACAATGCTCCATTACCTCTGTCATAACAAGCTCCATGACCCCTGCCATCACAATGTTCCACGGCCTTGTCATCACAAGGCTCCAGGACCCTTGTCAGCACAATGCTCCAAGACCCATGTAATCACAATGCTCCATGCCCTTGTCATCACAATGCTCGAAGACTCCAGTAATCACAATGTTCCATTCCCTTTTTCATCAGAATGCTCCATTAGATTTGTCATCACAAGTCTCCATGGTCATCTCCTCACAATGCTCCAAGACCTTGTCATCACCATGCTCCATTCCCTTGTCATCACAATGCTCCATGACCCCTGTCATCAAAATACTCCATGAACATTTTCAGCCCAATTCTCTATGACCTTCTCATCACAATGCTCCATGACCAGTATCATCACAATGCTCCATGACCACTGTCATCACAACACTCCATGACACCTGACAACACAATGATCCGGGACTCTTGTCATCACAATGCTCCAAGACCCCTGTAATCACAATGCTCCATGACCCCTGTCATCACAATACTCCATGAACATTTTCAGCCCAATGCTCCATGACCATTGTCATCACAATGATCCATGCCCTTGTCATCCCAATGTTCCATGACACTTGTTTTCACAAGGCTCTGTGACGCTTGTCACCACAGTGCTCCATGACACCTGTCATCACAATGCTCCATTCCTTTGTCAGCAAAATGCTACATGGCCTTTTCATTAAAATGCGCTAGGCGCTTGTCATCACAATACTCCATTACTGTTGTCATCACAATTTCCCATGAACCTTGGGATCACATTGCTTCATGCCCTTGTCATCACAATGCTCCATGCTCCTTGAAATCAAAATGATCCATGACCTCTGTCATCACAATGCTCAAAACACTTGTGATCACAATGTTCCATAACACTTGTCCTCACAACGCTCCATGATGCCTGTCATCACAATACTCCATGCCCTTTTCATCACAATGTTCCATGACCTTTGTCATCACAATTCTCAATACACTTGTCATCACAATGCTCCCTGACACTTGTCGTCAGCATGCTCCTTGAAACCTGTCACCAAAAGGCTACACGCCTTTTTCATCACAAAGCCCCATGCCGTTTTCATCTCAATGCTCCATGCCATTGTCATCCAAATATTACACAAGCTTGTCATCAGAAAGCTCCATGACCCTTGTCATCACAATGCTCCATGCACTTGTCAGAACAACGCTCCTAGACCCTTGTCATCACAATGCTCCAAGCCATTGTCATTCACAATGCTCCATTACCTTTGTCATCAGAATCCTCCATGACACTTGGCATCACAATGCTCCATGACATTGTCATCACAATGGGCCATTACATATGTCATCACAATGCTCCCTGACACCTATCTTCACAATACTGCATGACCTTTGTCATCACAAAGCTCCATGACCCTTGGCATCACAATCTCCATGTCATTGTCATCACAATGCTCCATGAACCCTCTCATCACATTGCTCCATGCCCTTGTCATCACAAAGCTCCATGGCACTTGTCATCACAATGCTCGATGCCCTTGTCATCACAACGCTCCATGCCCTTGTCATTACAATCCTCCATGACCCATGTATCACAGTGTACCGTGCCCTTGTCATCACAATGCGCCATGCCCACTCTCATCACAATAATCCATGAAATATTTCAGACCAATGCTCAATGCACTTCTCATCACAATGCTCCATTACCTCTGTCATAACAAGCTCCATGACCCCTGCCATCACAATGTTCCACGGCCTTGTCATCACAAGGCTCCAGGACCCTTGTCAGCACAATGCTCCAAGACCCATGTAATCACAATTCTCCATGCCCTTGTCATCACAAAGCTCCATGACGCATGTCATCACAATGTTCCATGACCTTCGCCTCACAATGCTCCATGCCCTTGTCATCACAATGCTTCAAGACCCCCGTAATCACAATGCTCCATGCCCCTTTTCATAAGAATGCTCCATTAGATTTGTCATCACAAGTCTCCATGTTCATCTCATCACAATGCTCCAAGACCTTGTCATCAACATGCTCCATTCCCTTGTCATCACAATGCTCCATGACCCCTGTCATCACAATACTCCATGCACATTTTTAGCCCAATGCTCCATGACCCTTGTCATCACAATGATCCATGCCCTTGTCATCACAATGCTCCATGCACTTGTCAGCACAATGCTCCCTGATCCTTGTCATCACAATGCTCCAAACCATTGTCACCACAATGCTCCATTACCTTTGTCATCAGAATCCTCCATGACACTTGGCATCACAATGCTCCATGCCATTGTCATCACAATGCTCCATGACCCTTGTCATCACAATGCTCCGTGACTACAGTCATCACAATGCTTCATAACGTTTGTCATCACAACAATCCATGCCCGCGTCATCACAAGGCTCTGTGACCTTTGTAACCAAAATGCTCCATGAACTTTTCATCACAATGCTCCGTGACCCTTGTCATCACAATGCTCCATGCATTTGTCAGAACAATGCTCCATGACCCTTGTCATCAAATTGTGCCATGCGCTTTTCACCACAATGATCCACAACCTTGTCATCGCTATGCTCCATAAACCTTGTAATCACAATGCTCCATGCACTTCTCATCCAAATACTCTCTCACATGAGATATTACAATGTTCCATCACTAGTCATCACAATCCTCCCTCACCCCTGTTATCACAATGTTCCATGACCCCTGTCATCACAATGCTACATCCCCTTTTCATCCCAAAGCTCCATGACCACTGGCATCACAATGTTCTATAACCCCTGGCATCAAAATTTTCCATTACACTTTTCATCAAATTGCTGCATGACCCTGTCCTCAAAATGCTCCCTGCCCTTCTCATCACAATGCACCACACACTTGTCATCAAAATGCTCCATGACCTTTGTCATCACAAAGCTCCATGACCCTTGGCATCACAATGCTCCATGTCATTGTCATCACAATGCTCCATGAACCCTCTCATCACATTGCTCCATGTCCTTGTCATCACAAAGCTCCATGACACTTGTCATCACAATGCTCGATGCCATTCTCATCACAATGCTCCATGACCTTGTCATTACAATCCTCCATGACCCATGTATCACAGTGTACCGTGCCCTTGTCATGACAAACCGCCATGCCCACTCTCATCACAGTAATCCATGAAAAATTTCAGATCAATGCTCAATGCCCTTCTCATCACAATGCTCCGTTACCTCTGTTGTAACAATGCTCCATGACACCTGCCATCATAATATTCCACGGCCTTGTCATCACAAGGCTGCATGACCCTTGTCATCACAATGCTCCAAGATCCATGTAATCACAAAGCTCCATACCCTTGTCATCACAAAGCTCCATGATGCATGTCATCAGAATGTTCCATGGTCTTCTCCTCACAATGCTCCTTGCCCTTGTCTTCACAATGCTCGAAGAGTCCAGTAATCACAACGTTCCATTCCCTTTTTCATCAGAATGCTCCATTAGATTTGTCATCACAAGTCTCCATGGTCATCTCCTCACAATGCTCCAAGACCTTGTCATCACCATGCTCCATTCCCTTGTCATCACAATGCTCCATGACCCCTGTCATCACAATACTCCATGAACATTTTCAGCCCAATTCTCTATGACCTTCTCATCACAATGCTCCATGACCAATATCATCACAATGCTCCATGACCATTGCCATCACAACACTCCATGACACCTGACAACACAATGATCCGGGACTCTTGTCATCACAATGCTCCAAGACCCCTGTAATCACAATGCTCCATGACCCCTGTCATCACAATACTCCATGAACATTTTCAGCCCAATGCTCCATGACCCTTGTCATCACAATGATCCATGCCCATGTTATCCCAATGTTCCATGACCCATGTATTCACAATGCTCCATGACGCTTGTCATCACAGTGCTCCATGACACCTGTCATCACAATGCTCCATGCCTTTGTCAGCAAAATGCTACATGACCTTGTCATTACAATGCTCTATGCACTTGTCATCACAATACTCCATTTCCATTGTCATCACAATCCTCCATGAACTTTGGGATCACATTGCTTCATGCCCTTGTCATCACAATGCTCCATGCTCCTTGAAATCAAAATGATCCATGACCTCTGTCATCACAATGCTCCAAACCCTTGTGATCACAATGTTCCATAACACTTGTCCTCACAACGCTCCATGATGCCTGTCATCACAATAATCCATGCCCTTTTCATCACAATGCTCCATGACCTTTGTCATCACAATTCTCAATACACTTGTCATCACAATGCTCCCTGACACTTGTCGTCAGAATGCTCCTTGAACCCTGTCACGAAATGGCTCCATGCCTTTTTCATCACAAAGCCCCATGCCCTTTTCATGCCAATGCTCCATGCCATTGTCATCAAAATACTCCACAAGCTTGTCATCAGAATGCTCCATGACCCTTGTCATCACAATTCTCCATGCACTTGTCAGCACAATGCTCCCTGACACTTGTCATCACAATGCTCCAAGCCATTGTCATCACAATGCTCCATTACCTTTGTGATCAGAATCCTCAATTGAAGTTTGCATCACAATGCTCCATGTCATTGTCATCACAATGGGCCATTACATATGTCATCACAATGCTCCCTGACACCTCTCTTTACAATACTGCATTACCTGGTCATCACAATGCTCCCTGCCGTTCTCATCACAATGTACCACACCCTTCTCATCAAAATGCTTCATGATCTTTGTCATCACAAAGCTCCATGACCCTTGGCATCACAATGCTCCATGTCATTGTCATCACAATGCTCCATGAACCCTCTCATCACATTGCTCCATGCCCTTGTCATCACAAAGCTCCATGGCACTTGTCATCACAATGCTCGATGCCCTTCTCATCACAATGCTCCATGCCCTTGTCATTACAATCCTCCATGACCCATGTATCACAGTGTACCGTGCCCTTGTCATCACAATGCGCCATGCCCACTCTCATCACAATAATCCATGAAATATTTCAGACCAATGCTCAATGCACTTCTCATCACAATGCTCCATTACCTCTGTCATAACAAGCTCCATGATCCCTGCCATCACAATGTTCCACGGCCTTGTCATCACAAGGCTCCAGGACCCTTGTCAGCACAATGCTCCAAGACCCATGTAATCACAATGCTCCATGCCCTTGTCATCACAAAGCTCCAGGACGCATGTCATCAGAATGTTCCATGGTCTTCTCCTCACAATGCTCCATGCCCTTGTCATCACAATGCTCGAAGACTCCAGTAATCACAATGTTCCATTCCCTTTTTCATCAGAATACTCCATTAGATTTGTCATCACAAGTCTCCATGGTCATCTCCTCACAATGCTCCAAGACCTTGTCATCACCATGCTCCATTCCCTTGTCATCACAATGCTCCAGGACCCCTGTCATCGCAATACTCCATGAACATTTTCAGCCCAATTCTCTATGACCTTCTCATCACAATGCTTCATGACCAATATCATCACAATGCTCCATGACCACTGTCATCACAACACTCCATGACACCTGACAACACAGTGATCCGGGACTGTTGTCATCACAATGCTCCAAGACCCCTGTAATCACAATGCTCCATGACCCCTGTCATCACAATACTCCATGAACATTTTCAGCCCAATGCTCCATGACCCTTGTCATCACAATGATCCATGCCCATGTTATCCCAATGTTCCATGACCCATGTATTCACAATGCTTCATGACGCTTGTCATCACAGTGCTCCATGACACCTTTCATCACAATACTCCATGCCTTTGTCAGCAAAATGCTACATGACCTTGTCATTACAATGCTCTATGCACTTGTCATCACAATACTCCATTTCCATTGTCATCACAATCCTCCATGAACTTTGGGATCACATTGCTTCATGCCCTTGTCATCACAATGCTCCATGCTCCTTGAAATCAAAATGATCCATGACCTCTGTCATCACAATGCTCCAAATCCTTGTGATCACAATGTTCCATAACACTTGTCCTCACAACGCTCAGTGATGCCTGTCATCACAATAATCCATGCCCTTTTCATCACAATGCTCCATGACCTTTGTCATCACAATTCTCAATACACTTGTCATCACAATGCTCCCTGACACTTGTCGTCAGAATGCTCCTTGAAACCTGTCACGAAAAGGCTCCATGCCTTTTTCATCACAAAGCCCCATGCACTTTTCATCCCAATGCTCCATGCCATTGTCATCAAAATACTCCACAATCTTGTCATCAGAATGCTCCATGACCCTTGTCATCACAATTCTCCATGCACTTGACAGCACAATGCTCCCTGACATTTGTCATCACAATGCTCCAAGCCATTGTCATCACAATGCTCCATTACCTTTGTGATCAGAATCCTCAATGGAAGTTTTCATCACAATGCTCCATGCTATTGTCATCACAATGGGCCATTACATATGTCATCACAATTCTCCCTGACACCTCTCTTTACAATACTGCATTACCTGGTCATCACAATGCTCCCTGCCGTTCTCATCACAATGCACCACACCCTTGTCATCAAAATGCTCCATGACCTTTGTCATCACAAAGCTCCATGACCCTTGGCATCACATTGCTCCATGTCATTGTCATCACAATGCTCCATGAAACCTCTCATCACATTGCTCCATGTCCTTGTCATCACAAAGCTCCATGGCACTTGTCATCACAATGCTCGATGCCCTTCTCATCACAATGCTCCATGCCCTTGTCATTACAATCCTCCATGACCCATGTATCACAGTGTACCGTGCCCTTGTCATCACAATGTGCCATGCCCACTCTCATCACAATAATCCATGAAATATTTCAGACCAATGCTCAATGCACTTCTCATCACAATGCTCCATTACCTCTGTCATAACAAGCTCCATGACACCTGCCATCACAATGTTCCACGGCCTTGTCATCACAAGGCTCCAGGACCCTTGTCAGCACAATGCTCCAAGACCCATGTAATCACAATGCTCCATGCCCTTGTCATCACAAAGCTCCATGACGCATGTCATCACAATGTTCCATGGCCTTCGCCTCACAATGCTCCATTCCCTTGTCATCACAATGCTTCAATACCCCCGTAATCACAATGCTCCATGCCCCTTTTCATAAGAATGCTCCATTAGACTTGTCATCACAAGTCTTCATGTTCATCTCATCACAATGCTCCAAGACCTTGTCATCAACATGCTCCATTCCCTTGTCATCACAATGCTCCATGACCCCTGTCATCACAATACTCCATGCACATTTTTAGCCCAATGCTCCATGACCCTTGTCATCACAATGATCCATGCCCTTGTCATCACAATGCTCCATGCACTTGTCAGCACAATGCTCCCTGATCCTTGTCATCACAATGCTCCAAACCATTGTCACCACAATGCTCCATTACCTTTGTCATCAGAATCCTCCATGACACTTGGCATCACAATGCTCCATGCCATTGTCATCACAATGCTCCATGACCCCAGTCATCACAATGCTCCGTGACTACAGTCATCACAATGCTTCATAACGTTTGTCATCACAACAATCCATGCCCGCGTCATCACAAGGCTCTGTGACCTTTGTAACCACAATGCTCCATGAACTTTTCATCACAATGCTCCGTGACCCTTGTCATCACAATGCTCCATGCCTTTGTCAGAACAATGCTCCATGACACTTGTCATCAAATTGTGCCATGCATTTTTCACCACAATGATCCACAACCTTGTCATCGCTATGCTCCATAAACCTTGTAATCACAATGCTCCATGCACTTCTCATCCAAATACTCTCTCACATGAGATATCACAATGTTCCATCACTAGTCATCACAATCCTCCCTCACCCCTGTTATCACAATGTTCCATGACCCCTGTCATCACAATGCTACATCCCCTTATCAGCACAATGTTCCATGATCCCTGACATCACAATGTTCCATAACCCTTGTCATCAAAATGCTCCATGACCCTTTTCATCCCAAAGGTCCATGACCCCTGGCATCACAATGTTCTATAACCCATGGCATCAAAATGTTCCATTACACTTTTCATCAAATTGCTGCATGACCCTGTCCTCAAAATGCTCCCTGCCCTTCTCATCACAATGCACCACACACTTGTCATCAAAATGCTCCATGACTTTTGTCATCACAAAGCTCCATGACCCTTGGCATCACAATGATCCATGTCATTGTCATCACAATGCTCCATGAACCCTCTCATCACATTGCTCCATGTCCTTGTCATCACAAAGCTCCATGACACTTGTCATCACAATGCTCGATGCCATTCTCATCACAATGCTCCATGACCTTGTCATTACAATCCTCCATGACCCATGTATCACAGTGTACCGTGCCCTTGTCATGACAAACCGCCATGCCCACTCTCATCACAGTAATCCATGAAACATTTCAGATCAATGCTCAATGCCCTTCTCATCACAATGCTCCGTTACCTCTGTCGTAACAATGCTCCATGACACCTGCCATCATAATATTCCACGGCCTTGTCATCACAAGGCTCCATGACCCTTGTCATCACAATGCTCCAAGATCCATGTAATCACAATGCTCCATGCCCTTGTCATCACAAAGCTCCATGACGCATGTCATCAGAATGTTCCATGGACTTCTCCTCACAATGCTCCATGCCCTTGTCATCACAATGCTCGAAGACTCCAGTAATCACAATGTTCCATTCCCTTTTTCATCAGAATGCTCCATTAGATTTGTCATCACAAGTCTCCATGGTCATCTCCTCACAATGCTCCAAGACCTTGTCATCACCATGCTCCATTCCCTTGTCATCACAATGCTCCATGACCCCTGTCATCACAATACTCCATGAACATTTTCAGCCCAATGCTCCATGACACTTGTCATCACAATGATCCATGCCCATGTTATCCCAATGTTCCATGACCCATGTATTCACAATGCTCCATGACGCTTGTCATCACAGTGCTCTATGACACCTGTCATCACAATGCTCCATGCCTTTGTCAGCAAAATGCTACATAACCTTGTCATTACAATGCTCTATGCACTTGTCATCACAATACTCCATTTCCATTGTCATCACAATCCTCCATGAACTTTGGGATCACATTGCTTCATGCCCTTGTCATCACAATGCTCCATGCTCCTTGAAATCAAAATGATCCATGACCTCTGTCATCACAATGCTCCAAACCCTTGTGATCACAATGTTCCATAACACTTGTCCTCACAACGCTCCATGATGCCTGTCATCACAATAATCCATGCCCTTTTCATCACAATGCTCCATGACCTTTGTCATCACAATTCTCAATACACTTGTCATCACAATGCTCCCTGACACTTGTGGTCAGAATGCTCCTTGAACCCTGTCACGAAAAGGCTCCATGCCTTTTTCATCACAAAGCCCCATGCCCTTTTCATCCCAATGCTCCATGCCATTGTCATCAAAATACTCCACAAGCTTGTCATCAGAATGCTCCATGACCCTTGTCATCACAATTCTCCATGCACTTGTCAGCACAATGCTCCCTGACACTTGTCATCACAATGCTCCAAGCCATTGTCATCACAATGCTCCATTACCTTTGTGATCAGAATCCTCAATGGAAGTTTGCATCACAATGCTCCATGCCATTGTCATCACAATGGGCCATTACATATGTCATCACAATGCTCCCTGACACCTCCCTTTACAATACTGCATTACCAGGTCATCACAATGCTCCCTGCCATTCTCATCACAATGCACCACACACTTGTCATCAAAATGCTCCATGACCTTTGTCATCAAAAAGCTCCATGACCCTTGGCATCACAATGCTCCATGTCATTGTCATCACAATGCTCCATGAACCCTCTCATCACATTGCTCCATGCCCTTGTCATCACAAAGCTCCATGGCACTTGTCATCACAATGCTCGATGCCCTTCTCATCACAATGCTCCATGCCCTTGTCATTACAATCCTCCATGACCCATGTATCACAGTGTACCGTGCCCTTGTCATCACAATGCGCCATGCCCACTCTCATCACAATAATCCATGAAATATTTCAGACCAATGCTCAATGCACTTCTCATCACAATGCTCCATTACCTCTGTCATAACAAGCTCCATGACCCCTGCCATCACAATGTTCCACGGCCTTGTCATCACAAGGCTCCAGGACCCTTGTCAGCACAATGCTCCAAGACCCATGTAATCACAATGCTCCATGCCCTTGTCATCACAAAGCTCCATGACGCATGTCATCACAATGTTCCATGGCCTTCGCCTCACAATGCTCCATGCCCTTGTCATCACAATGCTTCAAGACCCCCGTAATCACAATGCTCCATGCCCCTTTTCATAAGAATGCTCCATTAGACTTGTCATCACAAGTCGCCATGGTCATCTCATCACAATGCTCCAAGACCTTGTCATCAACATGCTCCATTCCCTTGTCATCACAATGCTCCATGACCCCTGTCATCACAATACTCCATGCACATTTTTAGCCCAATGCTCCATGACCCTTGTCATCACAATGATCCATGCCCTTGTCATCACAATGCTCCATGCACTTGTCAGCACAATGCTCCCTGATCCTTGTCATCACAATGCTCCAAACCATTGTCACCACAATGCTCCATTACCTTTGTCATCAGAATCCTCCATGACACTTGGCATCACAATGCTCCATGCCATTGTCATCACAATGCTCCATGACCCCTGTCATCACAATGCTCCGTGACTACAGTCATCACAATGCTTCATAACGTTTGTCATCACAACAATCCATGCCCGCGTCATCACAAGGCTCTGTGACCTTTGTAACCACAATGCTCCATGAACTTTTCATCACAATGCTCCGTGACCCTTGTCATCACAATGCTCCATGCCTTTGTCAGAACAATGCTCCATGACCCTTGTCATCAAATTGTGCCTTGCGCTTTTCACCACAATGATCCACAACCTTGTCATCGCTATGCTCCATAAACCTTGTAATCACAATTCTCCATGCACTTCTCATCCAAATACTCTCTCACATGAAATATCACAATGTTCCATCACTAGTCATCACAATCCTCCCTCACCCCTGTTATCACAATGTTCCATGACCCCTGTCATCACAATGCTACATCCCCTTATCAGCACAATGTTCCATAACCCTTGTCATCAAAATGCTCCATGACCGTTTTCATCCCAAAGCTCCATGACCCCTGGCATCACAATGTTCTGTAACCCCTGGCATCAAAATGTTCCATTACACTTTTCATCAAATTGCTGCATGACCCTGTCCTCAAAATGCTCCCTGCCTTTCTCATCACAATGCACCACACACTTGTCATCAAAATGCTCCATGACCTTTGTCATCACAAAGCTCCATGACCCTTGGCATCACAATGCTCCATGTCATTGTCATCACAATGCTCCATGAACCCTCTCATCACATTGCTCCATGTCCTTGTCATCACAAAGCTCCATGACACTTGTCATCACAATGCTCGATGCCATTCTCATCACAATGCTCCATGACCTTGTCATTACAATCCTCCATGACCTATGTATCACAGTGTACCGTGCCCTTGTCATGACAAACCGCCATGCCCACTCTCATCACAGTAATCCATGAAACATTTCAGATCAATGCTCAATGCCCTTCTCATCACAATGCTCCGTTACCTCTGTCGTAACAATGCTCCATGACACCTGCCATCATAATATTCCAAGGCCTTGTCATCCCAAGGCTCCATGACCCTTGTCATCACAATGCTCCAAGATCCATGTAATCACAATGCTCCATGCCCTTGTCATCACAAAGCTCCATGACGCATGTCATCAGAATGTTCCATGGTCTTCTCCTCACAATGCTCCTTGCCCTTGTCATCACAATACTCGAAGACTCCAGTAATCACAATGTTCCATTCCCTTTTTCATCAGAATGCTCCATTAGATTTGTCATCACAAGTCTCCATGGTCATCTCCTCACAATGCTCCAAGACCTTGTCATCACCATGCTCCATTCCCTTGTCATCACAATGCTCCATGACCCCTGTCATCACAATACTCCATGAACATTTTCAGCCCAATTCTCTATGACCTTCTCATCACAATGCTCCATGACCAATATCATCACAATGCTCCATGACCATTGCCATCACAACACTCCATGACACCTGACAACACAATGATCCGGGACTCTTGTCATCACAATGCTCCAAGACCCCTGTAATCACAATGCTCCATGACCCCTGTCATCACAATACTCCATGAACATTTTCAGCCCAATGCTCCATGACCCTTGTCATCACAATGATCCATGCCCATGTTATCCCAATGTTCCATGACCCATGTATTCACAATGCTCCATGACGCTTGTCATCACAGTGCTCCATGACACCTGTCATCACAATGCTCCATGCCTTTGTCAGCAAAATGCTACATGACCTTGTCATTACAATGCTCTATGCACTTGTCATCACAATACTCCATTTCCATTGTCATCACAATCCTCCATGAACTTTGGGATCACATTGCTTCATGCCCTTGTCATCACAATGCTCCATGCTCCTTGAAATCAAAATGATCCATGACCTCTGTCATCACAATGCTCCAAACCCTTGTGATCACAATGTTCCATAACACTTGTCCTCACAACGCTCCATGATGCCTGTCATCACAATAATCCATGCCCTTTTCATCACAATGCTCCATGACCTTTGTCATCACAATTCTCAATACACTTGTCATCACAATGCTCCCTGACACTTGTCGTCAGAATGCTCCTTGAACCCTGTCACGAAATGGCTCCATGCCTTTTTCATCACAAAGCCCCATGCCCTTTTCATGCCAATGCTCCATGCCATTGTCATCAAAATACTCCACAAGCTTGTCATCAGAATGCTCCATGACCCTTGTCATCACAATTCTCCATGCACTTGTCAGCACAATGCTCCCTGACACTTGTCATCACAATGCTCCAAGCCATTGTCATCACAATGCTCCATTACCTTTGTGATCAGAATCCTCAATTGAAGTTTGCATCACAATGCTCCATGTCATTGTCATCACAATGGGCCATTACATATGTCATCACAATGCTCCCTGACACCTCTCTTTACAATACTGCATTACCTGGTCATCACAATGCTCCCTGCCGTTCTCATCACAATGTACCACACCCTTCTCATCAAAATGCTCCATGACCTTTGTCATCACAAAGCTCCATGACCCTTGGCATCACAATGCTCCATGTCATTGTCATCACAATGCTCCATGAACCCTCTCATCACATTGCTCCATGCCCTTGTCATCACAAAGCTCCATGGCACTTGTCATCACAATGCTCGATGCCCTTCTCATCACAATGCTCCATGCCCTTGTCATTACAATCCTCCATGACCCATGTATCACAGTGTACCGTGCCCTTGTCATCACAATGCGCCATGCCCACTCTCATCACAATAATCCATGAAATATTTCAGACCAATGCTCAATGCACTTCTCATCACAATGCTCCATTACCTCTGTCATAACAAGCTCCATGATCCCTGCCATCACAATGTTCCACGGCCTTGTCATCACAAGGCTCCAGGACCCTTGTCAGCACAATGCTCCAAGACCCATGTAATCACAATGCTCCATGCCCTTGTCATCACAAAGCTCCAGGACGCATGTCATCAGAATGTTCCATGGTCTTCTCCTCACAATGCTCCATGCCCTTGTCATCACAATGCTCGAAGACTCCAGTAATCACAATGTTCCATTCCCTTTTTCATCAGAATACTCCATTAGATTTGTCATCACAAGTCTCCATGGTCATCTCCTCACAATGCTCCAAGACCTTGTCATCACCATGCTCCATTCCCTTGTCATCACAATGCTCCAGGACCCCTGTCATCGCAATACTCCATGAACATTTTCAGCCCAATTCTCTATGACCTTCTCATCACAATGCTCCATGACCAATATCATCACAATGCTCCATGACCACTGTCATCACAACACTCCATGACACCTGACAACACAGTGATCCGGGACTGTTGTCATCACAATGCTCCAAGACCCCTGTAATCACAATGCTCCATGACCCCTGTCATCACAATACTCCATGAACATTTTCAGCCCAATGCTCCATGACCCTTGTCATCACAATGATCCATGCCCATGTTATCCCAATGTTCCATGACCCATGTATTCACAATGCTTCATGACGCTTGTCATCACAGTGCTCCATGACACCTTTCATCACAATACTCCATGCCTTTGTCAGCAAAATGCTACATGACCTTGTCATTACAATGCTCTATGCACTTGTCATCACAATACTCCATTTCCATTGTCATCACAATCCTCCATGAACTTTGGGATCACATTGCTTCATGCCCTTGTCATCACAATGCTCCATGCTCCTTGAAATCAAAATGATCCATGACCTCTGTCATCACAATGCTCCAAATCCTTGTGATCACAATGTTCCATAACACTTGTCCTCACAACGCTCCGTGATGCCTGTCATCACAATAATCCATGCCCTTTTCATCACAATGCTCCATGACCTTTGTCATCACAATTCTCAATACACTTGTCATCACAATGCTCCCTGACACTTGTCGTCAGAATGCTCCTTGAAACCTGTCACGAAAAGGCTCCATGCCTTTTTCATCACAAAGCCCCATGCACTTTTCATCCCAATGCTCCATGCCATTGTCATCAAAATACTCCACAATCTTGTCATCAGAATGCTCCATGACCCTTGTCATCACAATTCTCCATGCACTTGACAGCACAATGCTCCCTGACATTTGTCATCACAATGCTCCAAGCCATTGTCATCACAATGCTCCATTACCTTTGTGATCAGAATCCTCAATGGAAGTTTTCATCACAATGCTCCATGCTATTGTCATCACAATGGGCCATTACATATGTCATCACAATTCTCCCTGACACCTCTCTTTACAATACTGCATTACCTGGTCATCACAATGCTCCCTGCCGTTCTCATCACAATGCACCACACCCTTGTCATCAAAATGCTCCATGACCTTTGTCATCACAAAGCTCCATGACCCTTGGCATCACATTGCTCCATGTCATTGTCATCACAATGCTCCATGAAACCTCTCATCACATTGCTCCATGTCCTTGTCATCACAAAGCTCCATGGCACTTGTCATCACAATGCTCGATGCCCTTCTCATCACAATGCTCCATGCCCTTGTCATTACAATCCTCCATGACCCATGTATCACAGTGTACCGTGCCCTTGTCATCACAATGTGCCATGCCCACTCTCATCACAATAATCCATGAAATATTTCAGACCAATGCTCAATGCACTTCTCATCACAATGCTCCATTACCTCTGTCATAACAAGCTCCATGACACCTGCCATCACAATGTTCCACGGCCTTGTCATCACAAGGCTCCAGGACCCTTGTCAGCACAATGCTCCAAGACCCATGTAATCACAATGCTCCATGCCCTTGTCATCACAAAGCTCCATGACGCATGTCATCACAATGTTCCATGGCCTTCGCCTCACAATGCTCCATTCCCTTGTCATCACAATGCTTCAATACCCCAGTAATCACAATGCTCCATGCCCCTTTTCATAAGAATGCTCCATTAGACTTGTCATCACAAGTCTTCATGTTCATCTCATCACAATGCTCCAAGACCTTGTCATCAACATGCTCCATTCCCTTGTCATCACAATGCTCCATGACCCCTGTCATCACAATACTCCATGCACATTTTTAGCCCAATGCTCCATGACCCTTGTCATCACAATGATCCATGCCCTTGTCATCACAATGCTCCATGCACTTGTCAGCACAATGCTCCCTGATCCTTGTCATCACAATGCTCCAAACCATTGTCACCACAATGCTCCATTACCTTTGTCATCAGAATCCTCCATGACACTTGGCATCACAATGCTCCATGCCATTGTCATCACAATGCTCCATGACCCCAGTCATCACAATGCTCCGTGACTACAGTCATCACAATGCTTCATAACGTTTGTCATCACAACAATCCATGCCCGCGTCATCACAAGGCTCTGTGACCTTTGTAACCACAATGCTCCATGAACTTTTCATCACAATGCTCCGTGACCCTTGTCATCACAATGCTCCATGCCTTTGTCAGAACAATGCTCCATGACACTTGTCATCAAATTGTGCCATGCATTTTTCACCACAATGATCCACAACCTTGTCATCGCTATGCTCCATAAACCTTGTAATCACAATGCTCCATGCACTTCTCATCCAAATACTCTCTCACATGAGATATCACAATGTTCCATCACTAGTCATCACAATCCTCCCTCACCCCTGTTATCACAATGTTCCATGACCCCTGTCATCACAATGCTACATCCCCTTATCAGCACAATGTTCCATGATCCCTGACATCACAATGTTCCATAACCCTTGACATCAAAATGCTCCATGACCCTTTTCATCCCAAAGCTCCATGACCCCTGGCATCACAATGTTCTATAACCCATGGCATCAAAATGTTCCATTACACTTTTCATCAAATTGCTGCATGACCCTGTCCTCAAAATGCTCCCTGCCCTTCTCATCACAATGCACCACACACTTGTCATCAAAATGCTCCATGACTTTTGTCATCACAAAGCTCCATGACCCTTGGCATCACAATGCTCCATGTCATTGTCATCACAATGCTCCATGAACCCTCTCATCACATTGCTCCATGTCCTTGTCATCACAAAGCTCCATGACACTTGTCATCACAATGCTCGATGCCATTCTCATCACAATGCTCCATGACCTTGTCATTACAATCCTCCATGACCCATGTATCACAGTGTACCGTGCCCTTGTCATGACAAACCGCCATGCCCACTCTCATCACAGTAATCCATGAAACATTTCAGATCAATGCTCAATGCCCTTCTCATCACAATGCTCCGTTACCTCTGTCGTAACAATGCTCCATGACACCTGCCATCATAATATTCCACGGCCTTGTCATCACAAGGCTCCATGACCCTTGTCATCACAATGCTCCAAGATCCATGTAATCACAATGCTCCATGCCCTTGTCATCACAAAGCTCCATGACGCATGTCATCAGAATGTTCCATGGTCTTCTCCTCACAATGCTCCATGCCCTTGTCATCACAATGCTCGAAGACTCCAGTAATCACAATGTTCCATTCCCTTTTTCATCAGAATGCTCCATTAGATTTGTCATCACAAGTCTCCATGGTCATCTCCTCACAATGCTCCAAGACCTTGTCATCACCATGCTCCATTCCCTTGTCATCACAATGCTCCATGACCCCTGTCATCACAATACTCCATGAACATTTTCAGCCCAATTCTCTATGAACTTCTCATCACAATGCTCCATGACCAATATCATCAAAATGCTCCATGACCACTGTCATCACAACACTCCATGACACCTGACAACACAATGATCCGGGACTCTTGTCATCACAATGCTCCAAGACCCCTGTAATCTCAATGCTCCATGACCCCTGTCATCACAATACTCCATGAACATTTTCAGCCCAATGCTCCATGACCCTTGTCATCACAATGATCCATGCCCATGTTATCCCAATGTTCCATGACCCATGTATTCACAATGCTCCATGACGCTTGTCATCACAGTGCTCTATGACACCTGTCATCACAATGCTCCATGCCTTTGTCAGCAAAATGCTACATAACCTTGTCATTACAATGCTCTATGCACTTCTCATCACAATACTCCATTTCCATTGTCATCACAATCCTCCATGAACTTTGGGATCACATTGCTTCATGCCCTTGTCATCACAATGCTCCATGCTCCTTGAAATCAAAATGATCCATGACCTCTGTCATCACAATGCTCCAAACCCTTGTGATCACAATGTTCCATAACACTTGTCCTCACAACGCTCCATGATGCCTCTCATCACAATAATCCATGCCCTTTTCATCACAATGCTCCATGACCTTTGTCATCACAATTCTCAATACACTTGTCATCACAATGCTCCCTGACACTTGTCGTCAGAATGCTCCTTGAACCCTGTCACGAAAAGGCTCCATGCCTTTTTCATCACAAAGCCCCATGCCCTTTTCATCCCAATGCTCCATGCCATTGTCATCAAAATACTCCACAAGCTTGTCATCAGAATGCTCCATGACCCTTGTCATCACAATTCTCCATGCACTTGTCAGCACAATGCTCCCTGACACTTGTCATCACAATGCTCCAAGCCATTGTCATCACAATGCTCCATTACCTTTGTGATCAGAATCCTCAATGGAAGTTTGCATCACAATGCTCCATGCCATTGTCATCACAATGGGCCATTACATATGTCATCACAATGCTCCCTGACACCTCCCTTTACAATACTGCATTACCAGGTCATCACAATGCTCCCTGCCATTCTCATCACAATGCACCACACACTTGTCATCAAAATGCTCCATGACCTTTGTCATCACAAAGCTCCATGACCCTTGGCATCACAATGCTCCATGTCATTGTCATCACAATGCTCCATGAACCCTCTCATCACATTGCTCCATGCCCTTGTCATCACAAAGCTCCATGGCACTTGTCATCACAATGCTCGATGCCCTTCTCATCACAATGCTCCATGCCCTTGTCATTACAATCCTCCATGACCCATGTATCACAGTGTACCGTGCCCTTGTCATCACAATGCGCCATGCCCACTCTCATCACAATAATCCATGAAATATTTCAGACCAATGCTCAATGCACTTCTCATCACAATGCTCCATTACCTCTGTCATAACAAGCTCCATGACCCCTGCCATCACAATGTTCCACGGCCTTGTCATCACAAGGCTCCAGGACCCTTGTCAGCACAATGCTCCAAGACCCATGTAATCACAATGCTCCATGCCCTTGTCATCACAAAGCTCCATGACGCATGTCATCACAATGTTCCATGGCCTTCGCCTCACAATGCTCCATGCCCTTGTCATCACAATGCTTCAAGACCCCCGTAATCACAATGCTCCATGCCCCTTTTCATAAGAATGCTCCATTAGACTTGTCATCACAAGTCTTCATGTTCATCTCATCACAATGCTCCAAGACCTTGTCATCAACATGCTCCATTCCCTTGTCATCACAATGCTCCATGACCCCTGTCATCACAATACTCCATGCACATTTTTAGCCCAATGCTCCATGACCCTTGTCATCACAATGATCCATGCCCTTGTCATCACAATGCTCCATGCACTTGTCAGCACAATGCTCCCTGATCCTTGTCATCACAATGCTCCAAACCATTGTCACCACAATGCTCCATTACCTTTGTCATCAGAATCCTCCATGACACTTGGCATCACAATGCTCCATGCCATTGTCATCACAATGCTCCATGACCCCAGTCATCACAATGCTCCGTGACTACAGTCATCACAATGCTTCATAACGTTTGTCATCACAACAATCCATGCCCGCGTCATCACAAGGCTCTGTGACCTTTGTAACCACAATGCTCCATGAACTTTTCATCACAATGCTCCGTGACCCTTGTCATCACAATGCTCCATGCCTTTGTCAGAACAATGCTCCATGACACTTGTCATCAAATTGTGCCATGCATTTTTCACCACAATGATCCACAACCTTGTCATCGCTATGCTCCATAAACCTTGTAATCACAATGCTCCATGCACTTCTCATCCAAATACTCTCTCACATGAGATATCACAATGTTCCATCACTAGTCATCACAATCCTCCCTCACCCCTGTTATCACAATGTTCCATGACCCCTGTCATCACAATGCTACATCCCCTTATCAGCACAATGTTCCATGATCCCTGACATCACAATGTTCCATAACCCTTGTCATCAAAATGCTCCATGACCCTTTTCATCCCAAAGGTCCATGACCCCTGGCATCACAATGTTCTATAACCCATGGCATCAAAATGTTCCATTACACTTTTCATCAAATTGCTGCATGACCCTGTCCTCAAAATGCTCCCTGCCCTTCTCATCACAATGCACCACACACTTGTCATCAAAATGCTCCATGACTTTTGTCATCACAAAGCTCCATGACCCTTGGCATCACAATGATCCATGTCATTGTCATCACAATGCTCCATGAACCCTCTCATCACATTGCTCCATGTCCTTGTCATCACAAAGCTCCATGACACTTGTCATCACAATGCTCGATGCCATTCTCATCACAATGCTCCATGACCTTGTCATTACAATCCTCCATGACCCATGTATCACAGTGTACCGTGCCCTTGTCATGACAAACCGCCATGCCCACTCTCATCACAGTAATCCATGAAACATTTCAGATCAATGCTCAATGCCCTTCTCATCACAATGCTCCGTTACCTCTGTCGTAACAATGCTCCATGACACCTGCCATCATAATATTCCACGGCCTTGTCATCACAAGGCTCCATGACCCTTGTCATCACAATGCTCCAAGATACATGTAATCACAATGCTCCATGCCCTTGTCATCACAAAGCTCCATGACGCATGTCATCAGAATGTTCCATGGTCTTCTCCTCACAATGCTCCATGCCCTTGTCATCACAATGCTCGAAGACTCCAGTAATCACAATGTTCCATTCCCTTTTTCATCAGAATGCTCCATTAGATTTGTCATCACAAGTCTCCATGGTCATCTCCTCACAATGCTCCAAGACCTTGTCATCACCATGCTCCATTCCCTTGTCATCACAATGCTCCATGACCCCTGTCATCACAATACTCCATGAACATTTTCAGCCCAATGCTCCATGACACTTGTCATCACAATGATCCATGCCCATGTTATCCCAATGTTCCATGACCCATGTATTCACAATGCTCCATGACGCTTGTCATCACAGTGCTCTATGACACTTGTCATCACAATGCTCCATGCCTTTGTCAGCAAAATGCTACATAACCTTGTCATTACAATGCTCTATGCACTTGTCATCACAATACTCCATTTCCATTGTCATCACAATCCTCCATGAACTTTGGGATCACATTGCTTCATGCCCTTGTCATCACAATGCTCCATGCTCCTTGAAATCAAAATGATCCATGACCTCTGTCATCACAATGCTCCAAACCCTTGTGATCACAATGTTCCATAACACTTGTCCTCACAACGCTCCATGATGCCTGTCATCACAATAATCCATGCCCTTTTCATCACAATGCTCCATGACCTTTGTCATCACAATTCTCAATACACTTGTCATCACAATGCTCCCTGACACTTGTCGTCAGAATGCTCCTTGAACCCTGTCACGAAAAGGCTCCATGCCTTTTTCATCACAAAGCCCCATGCCCTTTTCATCCCAATGCTCCATGCCATTGTCATCAAAATACTCCACAAGCTTGTCATCAGAATGCTCCATGACCCTTGTCATCACAATTCTCCATGCACTTGTCAGCACAATGCTCCCTGACACTTGTCATCACAATGCTCCAAGCCATTGTCATCACAATGCTCCATTACCTTTGTGATCAGAATCCTCAATGGAAGTTTGCATCACAATGCTCCATGCCATTGTCATCACAATGGGCCATTACATATGTCATCACAATGCTCCCTGACACCTCCCTTTACAATACTGCATTACCAGGTCATCACAATGCTCCCTGCCATTCTCATCACAATGCACCACACACTTGTCATCAAAATGCTCCATGACCTTTGTCATCACAAAGCTCCATGACCCTTGGCATCACAATGCTCCATGTCATTGTCATCACAATGCTCCATGAACCCTCTCATCACATTGCTCCATGCCCTTGTCATCACAAAGCTCCATGGCACTTGTCATCACAATGCTCGATGCCCTTCTCATCACAATGCTCCATGCCCTTGTCATTACAATCCTCCATGACCCATGTATCACAGTGTACCGTGCCCTTGTCATCACAATGCGCCATGCCCACTCTCATCACAATAATCCATGAAATATTTCAGACCAATGCTCAATGCACTTCTCATCACAATGCTCCATTACCTCTGTCATAACAAGCTCCATGACCCCTGCCATCACAATGTTCCACGGCCTTGTCATCACAAGGTTCCAGGACCCTTGTCAGCACAATGCTCCAAGACCCATGTAATCACAATGCTCCATGCCCTTGTCATCACAAAGCTCCATGACGCATGTCATCACAATGTTCCATGGCCTTCGCCTCACAATGCTCCATGCCCTTGTCATCACAATGCTTCAAGACCCCCGTAATCACAATGCTCCATGCCCCTTTTCATAAGAATGCTCCATTAGACTTGTCATCACAAGTCGCCATGGTCATCTCATCACAATGCTCCAAGACCTTGTCATCAACATGCTCCATTCCCTTGTCATCACAATGCTCCATGACCCCTGTCATCACAATACTCCATGCACATTTTTAGCCCAATGCTCCATGACCCTTGTCATCACAATGATCCATGCCCTTGTCATCACAATGCTCCATGCACTTGTCAGCACAATGCTCCCTGATCCTTGTCATCACAATGCTCCAAACCATTGTCACCACAATGCTCCATTACCTTTGTCATCAGAATCCTCCATGACACTTGGCATCACAATGCTCCATGCCATTGTCATCACAATGCTCCATGACCCCTGTCATCACAATGCTCCGTGACTACAGTCATCACAATGCTTCATAACGTTTGTCATCACAACAATCCATGCCCGCGTCATCACAAGGCTCTGTGACCTTTGTAACCACAATGCTCCATGAACTTTTCATCACAATGCTCCGTGACCCTTGTCATCACAATGCTCCATGCCTTTGTCAGAACAATGCTCCATGACCCTTGTCATCAAATTGTGCCTTGCGCTTTTCACCACAATGATCCACAACCTTGTCATCGCTATGCTCCATAAACCTTGTAATCACAATTCTCCATGCACTTCTCATCCAAATACTCTCTCACATGAAATATCACAATGTTCCATCACTAGTCATCACAATCCTCCCTCACCCCTGTTATCACAATGTTCCATGACCCCTGTCATCACAATGCTACATCCCCTTATCAGCACAATGTTCCATAACCCTTGTCATCAAAATGCTCCATGACCGTTTTCATCCCAAAGCTCCATGACCCCTGGCATCACAATGTTCTGTAACCCCTGGCATCAAAATGTTCCATTACACTTTTCATCAAATTGCTGCATGACCCTGTCCTCAAAATGCTCCCTGCCTTTCTCATCACAATGCACCACACACTTGTCATCAAAATGCTCCATGACCTTTGTCATCACAAAGCTCCATGACCCTTGGCATCACAATGCTCCATGTCATTGTCATCACAATGCTCCATGAACCCTCTCATCACATTGCTCCATGTCCTTGTCATCACAAAGCTCCATGACACTTGTCATCACAATGCTCGATGCCATTCTCATCACAATGCTCCATGACCTTGTCATTACAATCCTCCATGACCCATGTATCACAGTGTACCGTGCCCTTGTCATGACAAACCGCCATGCCCACTCTCATCACAGTAATCCATGAAACATTTCCGATCAATGCTCAATGCCCTTCTCATCACAATGCTCCGTTACCTCTGTCGTAACAATGCTCCATGACACCTGCCATCATAATATTCCAAGGCCTTGTCATCCCAAGGCTCCATGACCCTTGTCATCACAATGCTCCAAGATCCATGTAATCACAATGCTCCATGCCCTTGTCATCACAAAGCTCCATGACGCATGTCATCAGAATGTTCCATGGTCTTCTCCTCACAATGCTCCTTGCCCTTGTCATCACAATACTCGAAGACTCCAGTAATCACAATGTTCCATTCCCTTTTTCATCAGAATGCTCCATTAGATTTGTCATCACAAGTCTCCATGGTCATCTCCTCACAATGCTCCAAGACCTTGTCATCACCATGCTCCATTCCCTTGTCATCACAATGCTCCATGACCCCTGTCATCACAATACTCCATGATCATTTTCAGCCCAATTCTCTATGACCTTCTCATCACAATGCTCCATGACAAATATCATCACAATGCTCCATGACCACTGTCATCACAACACTCCATGACACCTGACAACACAATGATCCGGGACTCTTGTCATCACAATGCTCCAAGACCCCTGTAATCACAATGCTCCATGACCCCTGTCATCACAATACTCCATGAACATTTTCAGCCCAATGCTCCATGACCCTTGTCATCACAATGATCCATGCCCATGTTATCCCAATGTTCCATGACCCATGTATTCACAATGCTCCATGACGCTTGTCATCACAGTGCTCCATGACACTTGTCATCACAATGCTCCATGCCTTTGTCAGCAAAATGCTACATGACCTTGTCATTACAATGCTCTATGCACTTGTCATCACAATACTCCATTTCCATTGTCATCACAATCCTCCATGAACTTTGGGATCACATTGCTTCATGCCCTTGTCATCACAAAGCTCCATGCTCCTTGAAATCAAAATGATCCATGACCTCTGTCATCACAATGCTCCAAACCCTTGTGATCACAATGTTCCATAACACTTGTCCTCACAACGCTCCATGATGCCTGTCATCACAATACTCCATGCCCTTTTCATCACAATGTTCCATGAACTTTGGCATCACAATTCTCAATACACTTGTCATCACAATGCTCCCTGACACTTGTCGTCAGCATGCTCCTTGAAACCTGTCACCAAAAGGCTACACGTCTTTTTCATCACAAAGCCCCATGCCGTTTTCATCCCAATGCTCCATGCCATTGTCATCAAAATATTCCACAAGCTTGTCATCAGAAAGCTCCATGACCCTTGTCATCACAATGCTCAATGCACTTGTCAGAACAACGCTCCCTGACCCTTGTCATCACAATGCTCCAAGCCATTGTCATCACAATGCTCCATTACCTTTGTGATCAGAATCCTCAATGGAAGTTTGCATCACAATGCTCCATGCCATTGTCATCACAATGGGCCATTACATATGTCATCACAATGCTCCCTGACACCTCCCTTTACAATACTGCATTACCTGGTCATCACAATGCTCCCTGCCATTCTCATCACATTGCACCACACACTTGTCATCAAAATGCTCCATGACCTTTGTCATCACAAAGCTCCATGACCCTTGGCATCACAATGCTCCATGTCATTGTCATCACAATGCTCCATGAACCCTCTCATCACATTGCTCCATGCCCTTGTCATCACAAAGCTCCATGGCACTTGTCATCACAATGCTCGATGCCCTTCTCATCACAATGCTCCATGCCCTTGTCATTACAATCCTCCATGACTCATGTATCACAGTGTACCGTGCCCTTGTCATCACAATGCGCCATGCCCACTCTCATCACAATAATCCATGAAATATTTCAGACCAATGCTCAATGCACTTCTCATCACAATGCTCCATTACCTCTGTCATAACAAGCTCCATGACCCCTGCCATCACAATGTTCCACGGCCTTGTCATCACAAGGCTCCAGGACCCTTGTCAGCACAATGCTCCAAGACCCATGTAATCACAATGCTCCATGCCCTTGTCATCACAAAGCTCCATGACGCATGTCATCACAATGTTCCATGGCCTTCGCCTCACAATGCTCCATGCCCTTGTCATCACAATGCTTCAAGACCCCCGTAATCACAATGCTCCATGCCCCTTTTCATAAGAATGCTCCATTAGACTTGTCATCACAAGTCTCCATGGTCATCTCATCACAATGCTCCAAGACCTTGTCATCAACATGCTCCATTCCCTTGTCATCACAATGCTCCATGACCCCTGTCATCACAATACTCCATGCACATTTTTAGCCCAATGCTCCATGACCCTTGTCATCACAATGATCCATGCCCTTGTCATCACAATGCTCCATGCACTTGTCAGCACAATGCTCCCTGATCCTTGTCATCACAATGCTCCAAACCATTGTCACCACAATGCTCCATTACCTTTGTCATCAGAATCCTCCATGACACTTGGCATCACAATGCTCCATGCCATTGTCATCACAATGCTCCATGACCCCTGTCATCACAATGCTCCGTGACTACAGTCATCACAATGCTTCATAACGTTTGTCATCACAACAATCCATGCCCGCGTCATCACAAGGCTCTGTGACCTTTGTAACCACAATGCTCCATGAACTTTTCATCACAATGCTCCGTGACCCTTGTCATCACAATGCTCCATGCCTTTGTCAGAACAATGCTCCATGACCCTTGTCATCAAATTGTGCCTTGCGCTTTTCACCACAATGATCCACAACCTTGTCATCGCTATGCTCCATAAACCTTGTAATCACAATGCTCCATGCACTTCTCATCCAAATACTCTCTCACATGAGATATCACAATGTTCCATCACTAGTCATCACAATCCTCCCTCACCCCTGTTATCACAATGTTCCATGACCCCTGTCATCACAATGCTACATCCCCTTATCAGCACAATGTTCCATGATCCCTGACATCACAATGTTCCATAACCCCTGTCATCAAAATGCTCCATGACCCTTTTCATCCCAAAGCTCCATGACCACTGGCATCACAATGTTCTATAAGCCCTGGCATCAAAATGTTCCATTACACTTTTCATCAAATTGCTGCATGACCCTGTCCTCAATGCTCCCTGCCCTTCTAATCACAATGCACCACACACTTGTCATCAAAATGCTCCATGACCTTTGTCATCACAAAGCTCCATGACCCTTGGCATCACAATGCTCCATGTCATTGTCATCACAATGCTCCATGAACCCTCTCATCACATTGCTCCATGTCCTTGTCATCACAAAGCTCCATGACACTTGTCATCACAATGCTCGATGCCATTCTCATCACAATGCTCCATGACCTTGTCATTACAATCCTCCATGACCCATGTATCACAGTGTACCGTGCCCTTGTCATGACAAACCGCCATGCCCACTCTCATCACAGTAATCCATGAAACATTTCCGATCAATGCTCAATGCGCTTCTCATCACAATGCTCCGTTACCTCTGTCGTAACAATGCTCCATGACACCTGCCATCATAATATTCCACGGCCTTGTCATCACAAGGCTCCATGACCCTTGTCATCACAATGCTCCAAGATCCATGTAATCACAATGCTCCATGCCCTTGTCATCACAAAGCTCCATGACGCATGTCATCAGAATGTTCCATGGTCTTCTCCTCACAATGCTCCATGCCCTTGTCATCACAATGCTCGAAGACTCCAGTAATCACAATGTTCCATTCCCTTTTTCATCAGAATGCTCCATTAGATTTGTCATCACAAGTCTCCATGGTCATCTCCTCACAATGCTCCAAGACCTTGTCATCACCATGCTCCATTCCCTTGTCATCACAATGCTCCATGACCCCTGTCATCACAATACTCCATGAACATTTTCAGCCCAATTCTCTATGACCTTCTCATCACAATGCTCCATGACCAATATCATCACAATGCTCCATGACCACTGTCATCACAACACTCCATGACACATGACAACACAATGATCCGGGACTCTTGTCATCACAATGCTCCAAGACCCCTGTAATCACAATGCTCCATGACCCCTGTCATCACAATACTCCATGAACATTTTCAGCCCAATGCTCCATGACCCTTGTCATCACAATGATCCATGCCCATGTTATCCCAATGTTCCATGACCCATGTATTCACAATGCTCCATGACGCTTGTCATCACAGTGCTCCATGACACCTGTCATCACAATGCTCCATGCCTTTGTCAGCAAAATGCTACATGACCTTGTCATTACAATGCTCTATGCACTAGTCATCACAATACTCCATTTCCATTGTCATCACAATCCTCCATGAACTTTGGGATCACATTGCTTCATGCCCTTGTCATCACAATGCTCCATGCTCCTTGAAATCAAAATGATCCATGACCTCTGTCATCACAATGCTCCAAACCCTTGTGATCACAATGTTCCATAACACTTGTCCTCACAACGCTCCATGATGCCTGTCATCACAATAATCCATGCACTTTTCATCACAATGCTCCATGACCTTTGTCATCACAATTCTCAATACACTTGTCATCACAATGCTCCCTGACACTTGTCGTCAGAATGCTCCTTGAACACTGTCATGAAAAGGCTCCATGCCTTTTTCATCACAAAGCCCCATGCCCTTTTCATCCCAATGCCCCATGCCATTTTCATCACAATGCTCCATGCCATTGTCATCAAAATACTCCACAAGCTTGTCATCAGAATGCTCCATGACCCTTGTCATCACAATTCTCCATGCACTTGTCAGCACAATGCTCCCTGACACTTGTCATCACAATGCTCCAAGCCATTGTCATCACAATGCTCCATTACCTTTTGATCAGAATCCTCAATGGAAGTTTGCATCACAATGCTCCATGTCATTGTCATCACAATGGGCCATTACATATGTCATCACAATGCTCCCTGACACCTCTCTTTACAATACTGCATTACCTGGTCATCACAATGCTCCCTGCCGTTCTCATCACAATGTACCACACCCTTGTCATCAAAATGCTCCATGACCCTTGGCATCACAATGCTCCATGTCATTGTCATCACAATGCTCCATGAACCCTCTCATCACATTGCTCCATGCCCTTGTCATCACAAAGCTCCATGGCACTTGTCATCACAATGCTCGATGCCCTTCTCATCACAATGCTCCATGCCCTTGTCATTACAATCCTCCATGACCCATGTATCACAGTGTACCATGCCCTTGTCATCACAATGCGCCATGCCCACTCTCATCACAATAATCCATGAAATATTTCAGACCAATGCTCAATGCACTTCTCATCACAATGCTCCATTACCTCTGTCATAACAAGCTCCATGACCCCTGCCATCACAATGTTCCACGGCCTTGTCATCACAAGGCTCCAGGACCCTTGTCAGCACAATGCTCCAAGACCCATGTAATCACAATGCTCCATGCCCTTGTCATCACAAAGCTCCATGACGCATGTCATCACAATGTTCCATGGCATTCGCCTCACAATGCTCCATGCCCTTGTCATCACAATGCTTCAAGACCCCCGTAATCACAATGCTCCATGCCCCTTTTCATAAGAATGCTCCATTAGACTTGTCATCACAAGTCTCCATGTTCATCTCATCACAATGCTCCAAGACCTTGTCATCAACATGCTCCATTCCCTTGTCATCACAATGCTCCATGACCCCTGTCATCACAATACTCCATGCACATTTTTAGCCCAATGCTCCATGACCCTTGTCATCACAATGATCCATGCCCTTTTCATCACAATGCTCCATGCACTTGTCAGCACAATGCTCCCTGATCCTTGTCATCACAATGCTCCAAACCATTGTCACCACAATGCTCCATTACCTTTGTCATCAGAATCCTCCATGACACTTGGCATCACAATGCTCCATGCCATTGTCATCACAATGCTCCATGACCCCTGTCATCACAATGCTCCGTGACTACAGTCATCACAATGCTTCATAACGTTTGTCATCACAACAATCCATGCCCGCGTCATCACAAGGCTCTGTGACCTTTGTAAACACAATGCTCCATGAACTTTTCATCACAATGCTCCGTGACCCTTGTCATCACAATGCTCCATGCCTTTGTCAGAACAATGCTCCATGACCCTTGTCATCAAATTGTGCCTTGCGCTTTTCACCACAATGATCCACAACCTTGTCATTGCTATGCTCCATAAACCTTGTAATCACAATGGTCCATGCACTTCTCATCCAAATACTCTCTCACATGAGATATCACAATGTTCCATCACTAGTCATCACAATCCTCCCTCACCCCTGTTATCACAATGTTCCATGACCCCTGTCATCACAATGCTACATCCCCTTATCAGCACAATGTTCCATGATCCCTGACATCACAATGTTCCATAACCCTTGTCATCAAAATGCTCCATGACCCTTTTCATCCCAAAGCTCCATGACCCCTGGCATCACAATGTTCTATAACCCCTGGCATCAAAATGTTCCATTACACTTTTCATCAAATTGCTGCATGACCCTGTCATCAAAATGCTCCCTGCCCTTCTCATCACAATGCACCACACCCTTGTCATCAAAATGCTCCATGACATTTGTCATCACAAAGCTCCATGACCCTTGGCATCACAATGCTCCATGTCATTGTCATCACAATGCTCCATGAACCCTCTCATCACACTGCTCCATGTCCTTGTCATCACAAAGCTCCATGACACTTGTCATCACAATGCTCGATGCCATTCTCATCACAATGCTCCATGAGCTTGTCATTACAATCCTCCATGACCCATGTATCACAGTGTACCGTGCCCTTGTCATGACAAACCGCCATGCCCACTCTCATCACAGTAATCCATGAAACATTTCCGATCAATGCTCAATGCGCTTCTCATCACAATGCTCCGTTACCTCTGTCGTAACAATGCTCCATGACACCTGCCATCATAATATTCCACGGCCTTGTCATCACAAGGCTCCATGACCCTTGTCATCACAATGCTCCAAGATCCATGTAATCACAATGCTCCACGCCCTTGTCATCACAAAGCTCCATGACGCATGTCATCAGAATGTTCCATGGTCTTCTCCTCACAATGCTCCATGCCCTTGTCATCACAATGCTCGAAGACTCCAGTAATCACAATGTTCCATTCCCTTTTTCATCAGAATGCTCCATTAGATTTGTCATCACAAGTCTCCATGGTCATCTCCTCACAATGCTCCAAGACCTTGTCATCACCATGCTCCATTCCCTTGTCATCACAATGCTCCATGACCCCTGTCATCACAATACTCCATGAACATTTTCAGCCCAATTCTCTATGACCTTCTCATCACAATGCTCCATGACCAATATCATCACAATGCTCCATGACCACTGTCATCACAACACTCCATGACACCTGACAACACAATGATCCGGGACTCTTGTCATCACAATGCTCCAAGACCCCTGTAATCACAATGCTCCATGACCCCTGTCATCACAATACTCCATGAACATTTTCAGCCCAATGCTCCATGACCCTTGTCATCACAATGATCCATGCCCATGTTATCCCAATGTTCCATGACCCATGTATTCACAATGCTCCATGACGCTTGTCATCACAGTGCTCCATGACACCTGTCATCACAATGCTCCATGCCTTTGTCAGCAAAATGCTACATGACCTTGTCATTACAATGCTCTATGCACTAGTCATCACAATACTCCATTTCCATTGTCATCACAATCCTCCATGAACTTTGGGATCACATTGCTTCATGCCCTTGTCATCACAATGCTCCATGCTCCTTGAAATCAAAATGATCCATGACCTCTGTCATCACAATGCTCCAAACACTTGTGATCACAATGTTCCATAACACTTGTCCTCACAACGCTCCATGATGCCTGTCATCACAATAATCCATGCACTTTTCATCACAATGCTCCATGACCTTTGTCATCACAATTCTCAATACACTTGTCATCACAATGCTCCCTGACACTTGTCGTCAGAATGCTCCTTGAACCCTGTCACGAAAAGGCTCCATGCCTTTTTCATCACAAAGCCCCATGCCCTTTTCATCCCAATGCCCCATGCCATTTTCATCACAATGCTCCATGACATTGTCATCAAAATACTCCACAAGCTTGTCATCAGAATGCTCCATGACCCTTGTCATCACAATTCTCCATGCACTTGTCAGCACAATGCTCCCTGACACTTGTCATCACAATGCTCCAAGCCATTGTCATCACAATGCTCCATTACCTTTTGATCCGAATCCTCAATGGAAGTTTGCATCACAATGCTCCATGTCATTGTCATCACAATGGGCCATTACATATGTCATCACAATGCTCCCTGACACCTCTCTTTACAATACTGCATTACCTGGTCATCACAATGCTCCCTGCCGTTCTCATCACAATGTACCACACCCTTGTCATCAAAATGCTCCATGACTTTTGTCATCACAAAGCTCCATGACCCTTGGCATCACAATGCTCCATGTAATTGTCATCACAATGCTCCATGAACCCTCTCATCACATTGCTCCATGCCCTTGTCATCACAAAGCTCCATGGCACTTGTCATCACAATGCTCGATGCCCTTCTCATCACAATGCTCCATGCCCTTGTCATTACAATCCTCCATGACCCATGTATCACAGTGTACCGTGCCCTTGTCATCACAATGCGCCATGCCCACTCTCATCACAATAATCCATGAAATATTTCAGACCAATGCTCAATGCACTTCTCATCACAATGCTCCATTACCTCTGTCATAACAAGCTCCATGACCCCTGCCATCACAATGTTCCACGGCCTTGTCATCACAAGGCTCCAGGACCCTTGTCAGCACAATGCTCCAAGACCCATGTAATCACAATGCTCCATGCCCTTGTCATCACAAAGCTCCATGACGCATGTCATCACAATGTTCCATGTCATTCGCCTCACAATGCTCCATGCCCTTGTCATCACAATGCTTCAAGACCCCCGTAATCACAATGCTCCATGCCCCTTTTCATAAGAATGCTCCATTAGACTTGTCATCACAAGTCTCCATGTTCATCTCATCACAATGCTCCAAGACCTTGTCATCAACATGCTCCATTCCCTTGTCATCACAATGCTCCATGACCCCTGTCATCACAATACTCCATGCACATTTTTAGCCCAATGCTCCATGACCCTTGTCATCACAATGATCCATGCACTTTTCATCACAATGCTCCATGCACTTGTCAGCACAATGCTCCCTGATCCTTGTCATCACAATGCTCCAAACCATTGTCACCACAATGCTCCATTACCTTTGTCATCAGAATCCTCCATGACACTTGGCATCACAATGCTCCATGCCATTGTCATCACAATGCTCCATGACCCCAGTCATCACAATGCTCCGTGACTACAGTCATCACAATGCTTCATAACGTTTGTCATCACAACAATCCATGCCCGCGTCATCACAAGGCTCTGTGACCTTTGTAAACACAATGCTCCATGAACTTTTCATCACAATGCTCCGTGACCCTTGTCATCACAATGCTCCATGCCTTTGTCAGAACAATGCTCCATGACCCTTGTCATCAAATTGTGCCTTGCGCTTTTCACCACAATGATCCACAACCTTGTCATCGCTATGCTCCATAAACCTTGTAATCACAATGCTCCATGCACTTCTCATCCAAATACTCTCTCACATGAGATATCACAATGTTCCATCACTAGTCATCACAATCCTCCCTCACCCCTGTTATCACAATGTTCCATGACCCCTGTCATCACAATGCTACATCCCCTTATCAGCACAATGTTCCATGATCCCTGACATCACAATGTTCCATAACCCTTGTCATCAAAATGCTCCATGACCCTTTTCATCCCAAAGCTCCATGACCCCTGGCATCACAATGTTCTATAACCCCTGGCATCAAAATGTTCCATTACACTTTTCATCAAATTGCTGCATGACCCTGTCATCAAAATGCTCCCTGCCCTTCTCATCACAATGCACCACACCCTTGTCATCAAAATGCTCCATGACATTTGTCATCACAAAGCTCCATGACCCTTGGCATCACAATGCTCCATGTCATTGTCATCACAATGCTCCATGAACCCTCTCATCACACTGCTCCATGTCCTTGTCATCACAAAGCTCCATGACACTTGTCATCACAATGCTCGATGCCATTCTCATCACAATGCTCCATGACCTTGTCATTACAATCCTCCATGACCCATGTATCACAGTGTACCGTGCCCTTGTCATGACAAACCGCCATGCCCACTCTCATCACAGTAATCCATGAAACATTTCAGATCAATGCTCAATGCCCTTCTCATCACAATGCTCCGTTACCTCTGTCGTAACAATGCTCCATGACACCTGCCATCATAATATTCCACGGCCTTGTCATCACAAGGCTCCATGACCCTTGTCATCACAATGCTCCAAGATCCATGTAATCACAATGCTCCATGCCCTTGTCATCACAAAGCTCCATGACGCATGTCATCAGAATGTTCCATGGTCTTCTCCTCACAATGCTCCATGCCCTTGTCATCACAATGCTCGAAGACTCCAGTAAGCACAATGTTCCATTCCCTTTTTCATCAGAATGCTCCATTAGATTTGTCATCACAAGTCTCCATGGTCATCTCCTCACAATGCTCCAAGACCTTGTCATCACCATGATCCATTCCCTTGTGATCACAATGCTCCATGACCCCTGTCATCACAATACTCCATGAACATTTTCAGCCCAATTCTCTATGACCTTCTCATCACAATGCTCCATGACCAATATCATCACAATGCTCCATGACCACTGTCATCACAACACTCCATGACACCTGAAAACACAATGATCCGGGACTCTTGTCATCACAATGCTCCATGACCCCTGTCATCACAATACTCCATGAACATTTTCAGCCCAATGCTCCATGACCCTTGTCATCACAATGATCCATGCCCATGTTATCCCAATGTTCCATGACCCATGTATTCACAATGCTCCATGACGCTTGTCATCACAGTGCTCCATGACACCTGTCATCACAATGCTCCATGCCTTTGTCAGCAAAATGCTACATGACCTTGTCATTACAATGCTCTATGCACTAGTCATCACAATACTCCATTTCCATTGTCATCACAATCCTCCATGAACTTTGGGATCACATTGCTTCATGCCCTTGTCATCACAATGCTCCATGCTCCTTGAAATCAAAATGATCCATGACCTCTGTCATCACAATTCTCCAAACCCTTGTGATCACAATGTTCCATAACACTTGTCCTCACAACGCTCCATGATGCCTGTCATCACAATAATCCATGCCCTTTTCATCACAATGCTCCATGACCTTTGTCATCACAATTCTCAATACACTTGTCATCACAATGCTCCCTGACACTTGTCGTCAGAATGCTCCTTGAACCCTGTCACAAAAAGGCTCCATGCCTTTTTCATCACAAAGCCCCATGCCCTTTTCATCCCAATGCTCCATGCCATTGTCATCAAAATACTCCACAAGCTTGTCATCAGAATGCTCCATGACCCTTGTCATCACAATTCTCCATGCACTTGTCAGCACAATGCTCCATGACACTTGTCATCACAATGCTCCAAGCCATTGTCATCACAATGCTCCATTACCTTTGTGATCAGAATCCTCAATGGAAGTTTGCATCACAATGCTCCATGCCATTGTCATCACAATGGGCCATTACATATGTCATCACAATGCTCCCTGACACCTCTCTTTACAATACTGCATTACCTGGTCATCACAATGCTCCCTGCCGTTCTCATCACAATGCACCACACCCTTGTCATCAAAATGCTCCATGACCTTTGTCATCACAAAGCTCCATGACCCTTGGCATCACAATGCTCCATGTCATTGTCATCACAATGCTCCATGAACCCTCTCATCACATTGCTCCATGCCCTTGTCATCACAAAGCTCCATGGCACTTGTCATCACAATGCTCGATGCCCTTCTCATCACAATGCTCCATGCCCTTGTCATTACAATCCTCCATGACCCATGTATCACAGTGTACCGTGCCCTTGTCATCACAATGCGCCATGCCCACTCTCATCACAATAATCCATGAAATATTTCAGACCAATGCTCAATGCACTTCTCATCACAATGCTCCATTACCTCTGTCATAACAAGCTCCATGACCCCTGCCATCACAATGTTCCACGGCCTTGTCATCACAAGGCTCCAGGACCCTTGTCAGCACAATGCTCCAAGACCCATGTAATCACAATGCTCCATGCCCTTGTCATCACAAAGCTCCATGACGCATGTCATCACAATGTTCCATGGCCTTCGCCTCACAATGCTCCATGCCCTTGTCATCACAATGCTTCAAGACCGCCGTAATCACAATGCTCCATGCCCCTTTTCATAAGAATGCTCCATTAGACTTGTCATCACAAGTCTCCATGTTCATCTCATCACAATGCTCCAAGACCTTGTCATCAACATGCTCCATTCCCTTGTCATCACAATGCTCCATGACCCCTGTCATCACAATACTCCATGCACATTTTTAGCCCAATGCTCCATGACCCTTGTCATCACAATGATCCATGCCCTTGTCATCACAATGCTCCATGCACTTGTCAGCACAATGCTCCCTGATCCTTGTCAGCACAATGCTCCAAACCATTGTCACCACAATGCTCCATTACCTTTGTCATCAGAATCCTCCATGACACTTGGCATCACAATGCTCCATGCCATTGTCATCACAATGCTCCATGACCCCTGTCATCACAATGCTCCGTGACTACAGTCATCACAATTCTTCATAACGTTTGTCATCACAACAATCCATGCCCGCGTCATCACAAGGCTCTGTGACCTTTGTAACCACAATGCTCCATGAACTTTTCATCACAATGCTCCGTGACCCTTGTCATCACAATGCTCCATGCCTTTGTCAGAACAATGCTCCATGACCCTTGTCATCAAATTGTGCCATGCGCTTTTCACCACAATGATCCACAACCTTGTCATCGCTATGCTCCATAAAACTTGTAATCACAATGCTCCATGCACTTCTCATCCAAATACTCTCTCACATGAGATATCACAATGTTCCATCACTAGTCATCACAATCCTCCCTCACCCCCGTTATCACAATGTTCCATGACCCCTGTCATCACAATGCTACATCCCCTTATCAGCACAATGTTCCATGACCCCTGACATCACAATGTTCCATAACCCCTGTCATCAAAATGCTCCATGACCCTTTTCATCCCAAAGCTCCATGACCCCTGGCATCACAATGTTCTATAACCCCTGGCATCAAAATGTTCCATTACACTTTTCATCAAATTGCTGCATGACCCTGTCATCAAAATGCTCCCTGCCCTTCTCATCACAATGCACCACACCCTTGTCATCAAAATGCTCCATGACATTTGTCATCACAAAGCTCCATGACCCTTGGCATCACAATGCTCCATGTCATTGTCATCACAATGCTCCATGAACCCTCTCATCACACTGCTCCATGTCCTTGTCATCACAAAGCTCCATGACACTTGTCATCACAATGCTCGATGCCATTCTCATCACAATGCTCCATGACCTTGTCATTACAATCCTCCATGACCCATGTATCACAGTGTACCGTGCCCTTGTCATGACAAACCGCCATGCCCACTCTCATCACAGTAATCCATGAAACATTTCAGATCAATGCTCAATGCCCTTCTCATCACAATGCTCCGTTACCTCTGTCGTAACAATGCTCCATGACACCTGCCATCATAATATTCCACGGCCTTGTCATCACAAGGCTCCATGACCCTTGTCATCACAATGCTCCAAGATCCATGTAATCACAATGCTCCATGCCCTTGTCATCACAAAGCTCCATGACGCATGTCATCAGAATGTTCCATGGTCTTCTCCTCACAATGCTCCATGCCCTTGTCATCACAATGCTCGAAGACTCCAGTAAGCACAATGTTCCATTCCCTTTTTCATCAGAATGCTCCATTAGATTTGTCATCACAAGTCTCCATGGTCATCGCCTCACAATGCTCCAAGACCTTGTCATCACCATGCTCCATTCCCTTGTCATCACAATGCTCCATGACCCCTGTCATCACAAAACTCCATGAACATTTTCAGCCCAATTCTCTATGACCTTCTCATCACAATGCTCCATGACCAATATCATCACAATGCTCCATGACCACTGTCATCACAACACTCCATGACACCTGACAACACAATGATCCGGGACTCTTGTCATCACAATGCTCCAAGACCCCTGTAATCACAATGCTCCATGACCCCTGTCATCACAATACTCCATGAACATTTTCAGCCCAATGCTCCATGACCCTTGTCATCACAATGATCCATGCCCATGTTATACCAATGTTCCATGACCCATGTATTCACAATGCTCCATGACGCTTGTCATCACAGTGCTCCATGACACATGTCATCACAATGCTCCATGCCTTTGTCAGCAAAATGCTACATGACCTTGTCATTACAATGCTCTATGCACTAGTCATCACAATACTCCATTTCCATTGTCATCACAATCCTCCATGAACTTTGGGATCACATTGCTTCATGCCCTTGTCATCACAATGCTCCATGCTCCTTGAAATCAAAATGATCCATGACCTCTGTCATCACAATGCTCCAAATCCTTGTGATCACAATGTTCCATAACACTTGTCCTCACAACGCTCCATGATGCCTGTCATCACAATAATCCATGCCCTTTTCATCACAATGCTCCATGACCTTTGTCATCACAATTCTCAATACACTTGTCATCACAATGCTCCCTGACACTTGTCGTCAGAATGCTCCTTGAACCCTGTCACAAAAAGGCTCCATGCCTTTTTCATCACAAAGCCCCATGCCCTTTTCATCCCAATGCTCCATGCCATTGTCATCAAAATACTCCACAAGCTTGTCATCAGAATGCTCCATGACCCTTGTCATCACAATTCTCCATGCACTTGTCAGCACAATGCTCCATGACACTTGTCATCACAATGCTCCAAGCCATTGTCATCACAATGCTCCATTACATTTGTGATCAGAATCCTCAATGGAAGTTTGCATCACAATGCTCCATGCCATTGTCATCACAATGGGCCATTACATATGTCATCACAATGCTCCCTGACACCTCTCTTTACAATACTGCATTACCTGGTCATCACAATGCTCCCTGCCGTTCTCATCACAATGCACCACACCCTTGTCATCAAAATGCTCCATGACCTTTGTCATCACAAAGCTCCATGACCCTTGGCATCACAATGCTCCATGTCATTGTCATCACAATGCTCCATGAACCCTCTCATCACATTGCTCCATGCCCTTGTCATCACAAAGCTCCATGGCACTTGTCATCACAATGCTCGATGCCCTTCTCATCACAATGCTCCATGCCCTTGTCATTACAATCCTCCATGACCCATGTATCACAGTGTACCGTGCCCTTGTCATCACAATGCGCCATGCCCACTCTCATCACAATAATCCATGAAATATTTCAGATCAATGCTCAATGCACTTCTCATCACAATGCTCCATTACCTCTGTCATAACAAGCTCCATGACCCCTGCCATCACAGTGTTCCACGGCCTTGTCATCACAAGGCTCCAGGACCCTTGTCAGCACAATGCTCCAAGACCCATGTAATCACAATGCTCCATGCCCTTGTCATCACAAAGCTCCATGACGCATGTCATCAGAATGTTCCATGGCCTTCGCCTCACAATGCTCCATGCCCTTGTCATCACAATGCTTCAAGACCGCCGTAATCACAATGCTCCATGCCCCTTTTCATAAGAATGCTCCATTAGACTTGTCATCACAAGTCTCCATGGTCATCTCATCACAATGCTCCAAGACCTTGTCATCAACATGCTCCATTCCCTTGTCATCACAATGCTCCATGACCCCTGTCATCACAATACTCCATGCACATTTTTAGCCCAATGCTCCATGACCCTTGTCATCACAATGATCCATGCCCTTGTCATCACAATGCTCCATGCACTTGTCAGCACAATGCTCCCTGATCCTTGTCATCACAATGCTCCAAACCATTGTCACCACAATGCTCCATTACCTTTGTCATCAGAATCCTCCATGACACTTGGCATCACAATGCTCCATGCCATTGTCATCACAATGCTCCATGACCCCTGTCATCACAATGCTCCGTGACTACAGTCATCACAATTCTTCATAACGTTTGTCATCACAACAATCCATGCCCGCGTCATCACAAGGCTCTGTGACCTTTGTAACCACAATGCTCCATGAACTTTTCATCACAATGCTCCGTGACCCTTGTCATCACAATGCTCCATGCCTTTGTCAGAACAATGCTCCATGACCCTTGTCATCAAATTGTGCCATGCGCTTTTCACCACAATGATCCACAACCTTGTCATCGCTATGCTCCATAAACCTTGTAATCACAATGCTCCATGCACTTCTCATCCAAATACTCTCTCACATGAGATATCACAATGTTCCATCACTAGTCATCACAATCCTCCCTCACCCCTGTTATCACAATGTTCCATGACCCCTGTCATCACAATACTACATCCCCTTATCAGCACAATGTTCCATGACCCCTGACATCACAATGTTCCATAACCCTTGTCATCAAAATGCTCCATGACCCTTTTCATCCCAAAGCACCATGACCCCTGGCATCACAATGTTCTATAACCCCTGGCATCAAAATGTTCCATTACACTTTTCATCAAATTGCTGCATGACCCTGTCCTCAAAATGCTCCCTGCCCTTCTCATCACAATGCACCACACACTTGTCATCAAAATGCTCCATGACCTTTGTCATCACAAAGCTCCATGACCCTTGGCATCACAATGCTCCATGTCATTGTCATCACAATGCTCCATGAACCCTCTCATCACATTGCTCCATGTCCTTGTCATCACAAAGCTCCATGACACTTGTCATCACAATGCTCGATGCCATTCTCATCACAATGCTCCATGACCTTGTCATTACAATCCTCCATGACCCATGTATCACAGTGTACCGTGCCCTTGTCATGACAAACCGCCATGCCCACTCTCATCACAGTAATCCATGAAACATTTCCGATCAATGCTCAATGCCCTTCTCATCACAATGCTCCGTTACCTCTGTCGTAACAATGCTCCATGACACCTGCCATCATAATATTCCACGGCCTTGTCATCACAAGGCTCCATGACCCTTGTCATCACAATGCTCCAAGATCCATGTAATCACAATGCTCCATGCCCTTGTCATCACAAAGCTCCATGACGCATGTCATCAGAATGTTCCATGGTCTTCTCCTCACAATGCTCCATGCCCTTGTCATCACAATGCTCGAAGACTCCAGTAATCACAATGTTCCATTCCCTTTTTCATCAGAATGCTCCATTAGATTTGTCATCACAAGTCTCCATGGTCATCTCCTCACAATGCTCCAAGACCTTGTCATCACGATGCTCCATTCCCTTGTCATCACAATGCTCCATGACCCCTGTCATCACAATACTCCATGAACATTTTCAGCCCAATTCTCTATGACTTTCTCATCACAATGCTCCATGACCAATATCATCAAAATGCTCCATGACCACTGTCATCACAACACTCCATGACACCTGACAACACAATGATCCGGGACTCTTGTCATCACAATGCTCCAAGACCCCTGTAATCACAATGCTCCATGACCCCTGTCATCACAATACTCCATGAGCATTTTCAGCCCAATGCTCCATGACCCTTGTCATCACAATGATCCATGCCCATGTTATCCCAATGTTCCATGACCCATGTATTCACAATGCTCCATGACGCTTGTCATCACAGTGCTCCATGACACCTGTCATCACAATGCTCCATGCCTTTGTCAGCAAAATGCTACATGACCTTGTCATTACAATGCTCTATGCATTTGTCATCACAATACTCCATTTCCATTGTCATCACAATCCTCCATGAACTTTGGGATCACATTGCTTCATGCCCTTGTCATCACAATGCTCCATGCTCCTTGAAATCAAAATGATCCATGACCTCTGTCATCACAATGCTCCAAACCCTTGTGATCACAATGTTCCATAACACTTGTCCTCACAACGCTCCATGATGCCTGTCATCACAATAATCCATGCCCTTTTCATCACAATGCTCCATGACCTTTGTCATCACAATTCTCAATACACTTGTCATCACAATGCTCCCTGACACTTGTCGTCAGAATGCTCCTTGAACCCTGTCACGAAAAGGCTCCATGCCTTTTTCATCACAAAGCCCCATGCCCTTTTCATCCCAATGCTCCATGCCATTGTCATCAAAATACTCCACAAGCTTGTCATCAGAATGCTCCATGACCCTTGTCATCACAATTCTCCATGCACTTGTCAGCACAATGCTCCCTGACACTTGTCATCACAATGCTCCAAGCCATTGTCATCACAATGCTCCATTACCTTTGTGATCAGAATCATCAATGGAAGTTTGCATCACAATGGTCCATGCCATTGTCATCACAATGGGCCATTACATATGTCATCACAATGCTCCCTGACACCTCCCTTTACAATACTGCATTACCTGGTCATCACAATGCTCCCTGCCATTCTCATCACAATGCACCACACACTTGTCATCAAAATGCTCCATGACCTTTGTCATCACAAAGCTCCATGACCCTTGGCATCACAATGCTCCATGTCATTGTCATCACAATGCTCCATGAACCCTCTCATCACATTGCCCCATGCCCTTGTCATCACAAAGCTCCATGGCACTTGTCATCACAATGCTCGATGCCCTTCTCATCACAAAGCTCCATGCCCTTGTCATTACAATCCTCCATGACCCATGTATCACAGTGTACCGTGCCCTTGTCATCACAATGCGCCATGCCCACTCTCATCACAATAATCCATGAAATATTTCAGACCAATGCTCAATGCACTTCTCATCACAATGCTCCATTACCTCTGTCATAACAAGCTCCATGACCCCTGCCATCACAATGTTCCACGGCCTTGTCATCACAAGGCTCCAGGACCCTTGTCAGCACAATGCTCCAAGACCCATGTAATCACAATGCTCCATGCCCTTGTCATCACAAAGCTCCATGACGCATGTCATCACAATGTTCCATGGCCTTCGCCTCACAATGCTCCATGCCCTTGTCATCACAATGCTTCAAGACCCCCGTAATCACAATGCTCCATGCCCCTTTTCATAAGAATGCTCCATTAGACTTGTCATCACAAGTCTCCATGGTCATCTCATCACAATGCTCCAAGACCTTGTCATCAACATGCTCCATTCCCTTGTCATCACAATGCTCCATGACCCCTGTCATCACAATACTCCATGCACATTTTTAGCCCAATGCTCCATGACCCTTGTCATCACAATGATCCATGCCCTTGTCATCACAATGCTCCATGCACTTGTCAGCACAATGCTCCCTGATTCTTGTCATCACAATGCTCCAAACCATTGTCACCACAATGCTCCATTACCTTTGTCATCAGAATCCTCCATGACACTTGGCATCACAATGCTCCATGCCATTGTCATCACAATGCTCCATGACCCCTGTCATCACAATGCTCCGTGACTACAGTCATCACAATTCTTCATAACGTTTGTCATCACAACAATCCATGCCCGCGTCATCACTAGGCTCTGTGACCTTTGTAACCACAATGCTCCATGAACTTTTCATCACAATGCTCCGTGACCCTTGTCATCACAATGCTCCATGCCTTTGTCAGAACAATGCTCCATGACCCTTGTCATCAAATTGTGCCATGCGCTTTTCACCACAATGATCCACAACCTTGTCATCGCTATGCTCCATAAACCTTGTAATCACAATGCTCCATGCACTTCTCATCCAAATACTCTCTCACATGAGATATCACAATGTTCCATCACTAGTCATCACAATCCTCCCTCACCCCTGTTATCACAATGTTCCATGACCCCTGTCATCACAATACTACATCCCCTTATCAGCACAATGTTCCATGACCCCTGACATCACAATGTTCCAAAACCCTTGTCATCAAAATGCTCCATGACCCTTTTCATCCCAAAGCACCATGACCCCTGGCATCACAATGTTCTATAACCCCTGGCATCAAAATGTTCCATTACACTTTTCATCAAATTGCTGCATGACCCTGTCCTCAAAATGCTCCCTGCCCTTCTCATCACAATGCACCACACACTTGTCATCAAAATGCTCCATGACCTTTGTCATCACAAAGCTCCATGACCCTTGGCATCACAATGCTCCATGTCATTGTCATCACAATGCTCCATGAACCCTCTCATCACATTGCTCCATGTCCTTGTCATCACAAAGCTCCATGACACTTGTCATCACAATGCTCGATGCCATTCTCATCACAATGCTCCATGAGCTTGTCATTACAATCCTCCATGACCCATGTATCACAGTGTACCGTGCCCTTGTCATGACAAACCGCCATGCCCACTCTCATCACAGTAATCCATGAAACATTTCAGATCAATGCTCAATGCCCTTCTCATCACAATGCTCCGTTACCTCTGTCGTAACAATGCTCCATGACACCTGCCATCATAATATTCCACGGCCTTGTCATCACAAGGCTCCATGACCCTTGTCATCACAATGCTCCAAGATCCATGTAATCACAATGCTCCATGCCCTTGTCATCACAAAGCTCCATGATGCATGTCATCAGAATGTTCCATTGTCTTCTCCTCACAATGTTCCATGCCCTTGTCATCACAATGCTCGAAGACTCCAGTAATCACAATGTTCCATTCCCTTTTTCATCAGAATGCTCCATTAGATTTGTCATCACAAGTCTCCATGGTCATCTCCTCACAATGCTCCAAGATCTTGTCATCACCATGCTCCATTCCCTTGTCATCACAATGCTCCATGACCCCTGTCATCACAATACTCCATGAACATTTTCAGCCCAATTCTCTATGACCTTCTCATCACAATGCTCCATGACCAATATCATCACAATGCTCCATGACCACTGTCATCACAACACTCCATGACACCTGACAACACAATGATCCGGGACTCTTGTCATCACAATGCTCCAAGACCCTTGTAATCACAATGCTCCATGACCCCTGTCATCACAATACTCCATGAACATTTTCAGCCCAATGCTCCATGACCCTTGTCATCACAATGATCCATGCCCATGTTATCCCAATGTTCCATGACCCATGTATTCACAATGCTCCATGACGCTTGTCATCACAGTGCTCTATGACACCTGTCATCACAATGCTCCATGCCTTTGTCAGCAAAATGCTACATGACCTTGTCATTACAATGCTCTATGCACTTGTCATCACAATACTCCATTTCCATTGTCATCACAATCCTCCATGAACTTTGGGATCACATTGCTTCATGCCCTTGTCATCACAATGCTCCATGCTCCTTGAAATCAAAATGATCCATGACCTCTGTCATCACAATGCTCCAAACCCTTGTGATCACAATGTTCCATAACACTTGTCGTCACAACACTCCATGATGCCTGTCATCACAATAATCCATGCCCTTTTCATCACAATGCTCCATGACCTTTGTCATCACAATTCTCAATACACTTGTCATCACAATGCTCCCTGACACTTGTCGTCAGAATGCTCCTTGAACCCTGTCACGAAAAGGCTCCATGCCTTTTTCATCACAAAGCCCCATGCCCTTTTCATCCCAATGCTCCATGCCATTGTCATCAAAATACTCCACAAGCTTGTCATCAGAATGCTCCATGACCCTTGTCATCACAATTCTCCATGCACTTGTCAGCACAATGCTCCCTGACACTTGTCATCACAATGCTCCAAGCCATTGTCATCACAATGCTCCATTACCTTTGTGATCAGAATCCTCAATGGAAGTTTGCATCACAATGCTCCATGCCATTGTCATCACAATGGGCCATTACATATGTCATCACAATGCTCCCTGACACCTCCCTTTACAATACTGCATTACCTGGTCATCACAATGCTCCCTGCCATTCTCATCACAATGCACCACACACTTGTCATCAAAATGCTCCATGACCTTTGTCATCACAAAGCTCCATGACCCTTGGCATCACATTGCTCCATGTCATTGTCATCACAATGCTCCATGAACCCTCTCATCACATTGCTCCATGCCCTTGTCATCACAAAGCTCCATGGCACTTGTCATCACAATGCTCGATGCCCTTCTCATCACAATGCTCCATGCCCTTGTCATTACAATCCTCCATGACCCATGTATCACAGTGTACCGTGCCCTTGTCATCACAATGCGCCATGCCCACTCTCATCACAATAATCCATGAAATATTTCAGACCAATGCTCAATGCACTTCTCATCACAATGCTCCATTACCTCTGTCATAACAAGCTCCATGACCCCTGCCATCACAATGTTCCACGGCCTTGTCATCACAAGGCTCCAGGACCCTTGTCAGCACAATGCTCCAAGACCCATGTAATCACAATGCTCCATGCCCTTGTCATCACAAAGCTCCATGACGCATGTCATCACAATGTTCCATGGCCTTCGCCTCACAATGCTCCATGCCCTTGTCATCACAATGCTTCAAGACCCCCGTAATCACAATGCTCCATGCCCCTTTTCATAAGAATGCTCCATTAGACTTGTCATCACAAGTCTCCATGGTCATCTCATCACAATGCTCCAAGACCTTGTCATCAACATGCTCCATTCCCTTGTCATCACAATGCTCCATGACCCCTGTCATCACAATACTCCATGCACATTTTTAGCCCAATGCTCCATGACCCTTGTCATCACAATGATCCATGCCCTTGTCATCACAATGCTCCATGCACTTGTCAGCACAATGCTCCCTGATCCTTGTCATCACAATGCTCCAAACCATTGTCACCACAATGCTCCATTACCTTTGTCATCAGAATCCTCCATGACACTTGGCATCACAATGCTCCATGCCATTGTCATCACAATGCTCCATGACCCCTGTCATCACAATGCTCCGTGACTACAGTCATCACAATGCTTCATAACGTTTGTCATCACAACAATCCATGCCCGCGTCATCACAAGGCTCTGTGACCTTTGTAACCACAATGCTCCATGAACTTTTCATCACAATGCTCCGTGACCCTTGTCATCACAATGCTCCATGCCTTTGTCAGAACAATGCTCCATGACCCTTGTCATCAAATTGTGCCATGCGCTTTTCACCACAATGATCCACAACCTTGTCATCGCTATGCTCCATAAACCTTGTAATCACAATGCTCCATGCACTTCTCATCCAAATACTCTCTCACATGAGATATCACAATGTTCCATCACTAGTCATCACAATCCTCCCTCACCCCTGTTATCACAATGTTCCATGACCCCTGTCATCACAATGCTACATCCCCTTATCAGCACAATGTTCCATGATCCCTGACATCACAATGTTCCATAACCCTTGTCATCAAAATGCTCCATGACCCTTTTCATCCCAAAGCTCCATGACCACTGGCATCACAATGTCTATAGCCCCTGGCATCAAAATGTTCCATTACACTTTTCATCAAATTGCTGCATGACCCTGTCCTCAAAATGCTCCCTGCCCTTCTCATCACAATGCACCACACACTTGTCATCAAAATGCTCCATGACCTTTGTCATCACAAAGCTCCATGACCCTTGGCATCACAATGCTCCATGTCATTGTCATCACAATGCTCCATGAATCCTCTCATCACATTGCTCCATGTCCTTGTCATCACAAAGCTCCATGACACTTGTCATCACAATGCTCGATGCCATTCTCATCACAATGCTCCATGACCTTGTCATTACAATCCTCCATGACCCATGTATCACAGTGTACCGTGTCCTTGTCATGACAAACCGCCATGCCCACTCTCATCACAGTAATCCATGAAACATTTCAGATCAATGCTCAATGCCCTTCTCATCACAATGCTCCGTTACCTCTGTCGTAACAATGCTCCATGACACCTGCCATCATAATATTCCACGGCCTTGTCATCACAAGGCTCCATGACCCTTGTCATCACAATGCTCCAAGATCCATGTAATCACAATGCTCCATGCCCTTGTCATCACAAAGCTCCATGACGCATGTCATCAGAATGTTCCATGGTCTTCTCCTCACAATGCTCCATGCCCTTGTCATCACAATGCTCGAAGACTCCAGTAATCACAATGTTCCATTCCCTTTTTCATCAGAATGCTCCATTAGATTTGTCATCACAAGTCTCCATGGTCATCGCCTCACAATGCTCCAAGACCTTGTCATCACCATGCTCCATTCCCTTGTCATCACAATGCTCCATGACCCCTGTCATCACAAAACTCCATGAACATTTTCAGCCCAATTCTCTATGACCTTCTCATCACAATGCTCCATGACCAATATCATCACAATGCTCCATGACCACTGTCATCACAACACTCCATGACACCTGACAACACAATGATCCGGGACTCTTGTCATCACAATGCTCCAAGACCCCTGTAATCACAATGCTCCATGACCCCTGTCATCACAATACTCCATGAACATTTTCAGCCCAATGCTCCATGACCCTTGTCATCACAATGATCCATGCCCATGTTATACCAATGTTCCATGACCCATGTATTCACAATGCTCCATCACGCTTGTCATCACAGTGCTCCATGACACATGTCATCACAATGCTCCATGCCTTTGTCAGCAAAATGCGACATGACCTTGTCATTACAATGCTCTATGCACTTGTCATCACAATACTCCATTTCCATTGTCATCACAATCCTCCATGAACTTTGGGATCACATTGCTTCATGCCCTTGTCATCACAATGCTCCATGCTCCTTGAAATCAAAATGATCCATGACCTCTGTCATCACAATGCTCCAAACCCTTGTGATCACAATGTTCCATAACACTTGTCCTCACAACGCTCCATGATGCCTGTCATCACAATAATCCATGCCCTTTTCATCACAATGCTCCATGACCTTTGTCATCACAATTCTCAATACACTTGTCATCACAATGCTCCCTGACACTTGTCGTCAGAATGCTCCTTGAACCCTGTCACGAAAAGGCTCCATGCCTTTTTCATCACAAAGCCCCATGCCCTTTTCATCCCAATGCTCCATGCCATTGTCATCAAAATACTCCACAAGCTTGTCATCAGAATGCTCCATGACCCTTGTCATCACAATTCTCCATGCACTTGTCAGCACAATGCTCCCTGACATTTGTCATCACAATGCTCCAAGCCATTGTCATCACAATGCTCCATTACCTTTGTGATCAGAATCCTCAATGGAAGTTTGCATCACAATGCTCCATGCCATTGTCATCACAATGGGCCATTACATATGTCATCACAATGCTCCCTGACACCTCTCTTTACAATACTGCATTACCTGGTCATCACAATGCTCCCTGCCGTTCTCATCACAATGCACCACACCCTTGTCATCAAAATGCTCCATGACCTTTGTCATCACAAAGCTCCATGACCCTTGGCATCACAATGCTCCATGTCATTGTCATCACAATGCTCCATGAACCCTCTCATCACATTGCTCCATGCCCTTGTCATCACAAAGCTCCATGGCACTTGTCATCACAATGCTCGATGCCCTTCTCATCACAATGCTCCATGCCCTTGTCATTACAATCCTCCATGACCCATGTATCACAGTGTACCGTGCCCTTGTCATCACAATGCGCCATGCCCACTCTCATCACAATAATCCATGAAATATTTCAGACCAATGCTCAATGCACTTCTCATCACAATGCTCCATTACCTCTGTCATAACAAGCTCCATGACCCCTGCCATCACAATGTTCCACGGCCTTGTCATCACAAGGCTCCAGGACCCTTGTCAGCACAATGCTCCAAGACCCATGTAATCACAATGCTCCATGCCCTTGTCATCACAAAGCTCCATGACGCATGTCATCACAATGTTCCATGGCCTTCACCTCACAATGCTCAATGCCCTTGTCATCACAATGCTTCAAGACCCCCGTAATCACAATGCTCCATGCCCCTTTTCATAAGAATGCTCCATTAGACTTGTCATCACAAGTCTCCATGGTCATCTCATCACAATGCTCCAAGACCTTGTCATCAACATGCTCCATTCCCTTGTCATCACAATGCTCCATGACCCCTGTCATCACAATACTCCATGCACATTTTTAGCCCAATGCTCCATGACCCTTGTCATCACAATGATCTATGCCCTTGTCATCACAATGCTCCATGCACTTGTCAGCACAATGCTCCCTGATCCTTGTCATCACAATGCTCCAAACCATTGTCACCACAATGCTCCATTACCTTTGTCATCAGAATCCTCCATGACACTTGGCATCACAATGCTCCATGCCATTGTCATCACAATGCTCCATGACCCCTGTCATCACAATGCTCCGTGACTACAGTCATCACAATGCTTCATAACGTTTGTCATCACAACAATCCATGCCCGCGTCATCACAAGGCTCTGTGACCTTTGTAACCACAATGCTCCATGAACATTTCATCACAATGCTCCGTGACCCTTGTCATCACAATGCTCCATGCCTTTGTCAGAACAATGCTCCATGACCCTTGTCATCAAATTGTGCCATGCGCTTTTCACCACAATGATCCACAACCTTGTCATCGCTATGCTCCATAAACATTGTAATCACAATGCTCCATGCACTTCTCATCCAAATACTCTCTCACATGAGATATCACAATGTTCCATCACTAGTCATCACAATCCTCCCTCACCCCTGTTATCACAATGTTCCATGACCCCTATCATCACAATACTACATCCCCTTATCAGCACAATGTTCCATGACCCCTGACATCACAATGTTCCAAAACCCTTGTCATCAAAATGCTCCATGACCCTTTTCATCCCAAAGCACCATGACCCCTGGCATCACAATGTTCTATAACCCCTGGCATCAAAATGTTCCATTAAAATTTTCATCAAATTGCTGCATGACCCTGTCCTCAAAATGCTCCCTGCCCTTCTCATCACAATGCACCACACACTTGTCATCAAAATGCTCCATGACCTTTGTCATCACAAAGCTCCATGACCCTTGGCATCACAATGCTCCATGTCATTGTCATCACAATGCTCCATGAACCCTCTCATCACATTGCTCCATGTCCTTGTCATCACAAAGCTCCATGACACTTGTCATCACAATGCTCGATGCCATTCTCATCACAATGCTCCATGACCTTGTCATTACAATCCTCCATGACCCATGTATCACAGTGTACCGTGCCCTTGTCATGACAAACCGCCATGCCCACTCTCATCACAGTAATCCATGAAACATTTCAGATCAATGCTCAATGCCCTTCTCATCACAATGCTCCGTTACCTCTGTTGTAACAATGCTCCATGACACCTGCCATCATAATATTCCACGGCCTTGTCATCACAAGGCTCCATGACCCTTGTCATCACAATGCTCCAAGATCCATGTAATCACAATGCTCCATGCACTTGTCATCACAAAGCTCCATGACGCATGTCATCAGAATGTTCCATTGTCTTCTCCTCACAATGCTCCATGCCCTTGTCATCACAATGCTCGAAGACTCCAGTAATCACAATGTTCCATTCCCTTTTTCATCAGAATGCTCCATTAGATTTGTCATCACAAGTCTCCATGGTCATCTCCTCACAATGCTCCAAGACCTTGTCATCACCATGCTCCATTCCCTTGTCATCACAATGCTCCATGACCCCTGTCATCACAATACTCCATGAACATTTTCAGCCCAATTCTCTATGACCTTCTCATCACAATGCTCCATGACCAATATCATCACAATGCTCCATGACCACTCTCATCACAACACTCCATGACACCTGACAACACAATGATCCGGGACTCTTGTCATCACAATGCTCCAAGACCCCTGTAATCACAATGCTCCATGACCCCTGTCATCACAATACTCCATGAACATTTTCAGCCCAATGCTCCATGACCCTTGTCATCACAATGATCCATGCCCATGTTATCCCAATGTTCCATGACCCATGTATTCACAATGCTCCATCACGCTTGTCATCACAGTGCTCCATGACACATGTCATCACAATGCTCCATGCCTTTGTCAGCAAAATGCTACATGACCTTGTCATTACAATGCTCTATGCACTTGTCATCACAATACTCCATTTCCATTGTCATCACAATCCTCCATGAACTTTGGGATCACATTGCTTCATGCCCTTGTCATCACAATGCTCCATGCTCCTTGAAATCAAAATGATCCATGACCTCTGTCATCACAATGCTCCAAACCCTTGTGATCACAATGTTCCATAACACTTGTCCTCACAACGCTCCATGATGCCTGTCATCACAATAATCCATGCCCTTTTCATCACAATGCTCCATGACCTTTGTCATCACAATTCTCAATACACTTGTCATCACAATGCTCCCTGACACTTGTCGTCAGAATGCTCCTTGAACCCTGTCACGAAAAGGCTCCATGCCTTTTTCATCACAAAGCCCCATGCCCTTTTCATCCCAATGCTCCATGCCATTGTCATCAAAATACTCCACAAGCTTGTCATCAGAATGCTCCATGACCCTTGTCATCACAATTCTCCATGCACTTGTCAGCACAATGCTCCCTGACACTTGTCATCACAATGCTCCATGCCATTGTCATCACAATGGGCCATTACATATGTCATCACAATGCTCCCTGACACCTCCCTTTACAATACTGCATTACCTGGTCATCACAATGCTCCCTGCCATTCTCATCACAATGCACCACACACTTGTCATCAAAATGCTCCATGACCTTTGTCATCACAAAGCTCCATGACCCTTGGCATCACATTGCTCCATGTCATTGTCATCACAATGCTCCATGAACCCTCTCATCACATTGCTCCATGCCCTTGTCATCACAAAGCTCCATGGCACTTGTCATCACAATGCTCGATGCCCTTCTCATCACAATGCTCCATGCCGTTGTCATTACAATCTTCCATGACCCATGTATCACAGTGTACCGTGCCCTTGTCATCACAATGCGCCATGCCCACTCTCATCACAATAATCCTTGAAATATTTCAGACCAATGCTCAATGCACTTCTCATCACAATGCTCCATTACCTCTGTCATAACAAGCTCCATGACCCCTGCCATCACAATGTTCCACGGCCTTGTCATCACAAGGCTCCAGGACCCTTGTCAGCACAATGCTCCAAGACCCATGTAATCACAAGGCTCCATGCCCTTGTCATCACAAAGCTCCATGACGCATGTCATCACAATGTTCCATGGCCTTCGCCTCACAATGCTCCATGCCCTTGTCATCACAATGCTTCAAGACCCCCGTAATCACAATGCTCCATGCCCCTTTTCATAAGAATGCTCCATTAGACTTGTCATCACAAGTCTCCATGGTCATCTCATCACAATGCTCCAAGACCTTGTCATCAACATGCTCCATTCCCTTGTCATCACAATGCTCCATGACCCCTGTCATCACAATACTCCATGCACATTTTTAGCCCAATGCTCCATGACCCTTGTCATCACAATGATCCATGCCCTTGTCATCACAATGCTCCATGCACTTGTCAGCACAATGCTCCCTGATCCTTGTCATCACAATGCTCCAAACCATTGTCACCACAATGCTCCATTACCTTTGTCATCAGAATCCTCCATGACACTTGGCATCACAATGCTCCATGCCATTGTCATCACAATGCTCCATGCCATTGTCATCACAATGCTCCATGACCCCTGTCATCACAATGCTCCGTGACTACAGTCATCACAATGCTTCATAACTTTTGTCATCACAACAATCCATGCCCGCGTCATCACAAGGCTCTTTGACCTTTGTAACCACAATGCTCCATGAACTTTTCATCACAATGCTCCGTGACCCTTGTCATCACAATGCTCCATGCCTTTGTCAGAACAATGCTCCATGACCCTTGTCATCAAATTGTGCCATGCGCTTTTCACCACAATGATCCACAACCTTGTCATCGCTATGCTCCATAAACCTTGTAATCACAATGCTCCATGCACTTCTCATCCAAATACTCTCTCACATGAGATATCACAATGTTCCATCACTAGTCATCACAATCCTCCCTCACCCCTGTTATCACAATGTTCCATGACCCCTGTCATCACAATGCTACATCCCCTTATCAGCACAATGTTCCATGATCCCTGACATCACAATGTTCCATAACCCTTGTCATCAAAATGCTCCATGACCCTTTTCATCCCAAAGCTCCATGACCACTGGCATCACAATGTCTATAACCCCTGGCATCAAAATGTTCCATTACACTTTTCATCAAATTGCTGCATGACCTTGTCCTCAAAATGCTCCCTGCCCTTCTCATCACAATGCACCACACACTTGTCATCAAAATGCTCCATGACCTTTGTCATCACAAAGCTCCATGACCCTTGGCATCACAATGCTCCATGTCATTGTCATCACAATGCTCCATGAATCCTCTCATCACATTGCTCCATGTCCTTGTCATCACAAAGCTCCATGACACTTGTCATCACAATGCTCGATGCCATTCTCATCACAATGCTCCATGACCTTGTCATTACAATCCTCCATGACCCATGTATCACAGTGTATCGTGTCCTTGTCATGACAAACCGCCATGCCCACTCTCATCACAGTAATCCATGAAACATTTCAGATCAATGCTCAATGCCCTTCTCATCACAATGCTCCGTTACCTCTGTCGTAACAATGCTCCATGACACCTGCCATCATAATATTCCACGGCCTTGTCATCACAAGGCTGCATGACCCTTGTCATCACAATGCTCCAAGATCCATGTAATCACAATGCTCCATGCCCTTGTCATCACAAAGCTCCATGACGCATGTCATCAGAATGTTCCATGGTCTTCTCCTCACAATGCTCCATGCCCTTGTCATCACAATGCTCGAAGACTCCAGTAATCACAATGTTCCATTCCCTTTTTCATCAGAATGCTCCATTAGATTTGTCATCACAAGTCTCCATGGTCATCGCCTCACAATGCTCCAAGACCTTGTCATCACCATGCTCCATTCCCTTGTCATCACAATGCTCCATGACCCCTGTCATCACAAAACTCCATGAACATTTTCAGCCCAATTCTCTATGACCTTCTCATCACAATGCTCCATGACCAATATCATCAAAATGCTCCATGACCACTGTCATCACAACACTCCATGACACCTGACAACACAATGATCCGGGACTCTTGTCATCACAATGCTCCAAGACCCCTGTAATCACAATGCTCCATGACCCCTGTCATCACAATACTCCATGAGCATTTTCAGCCCAATGCTCCATGACCCTTGTCATCACAATGATCCATGCCCATGTTATCCCAATGTTCCATGACCCATGTATTCACAATGCTCCATGACGCTTGTCATCACAGTGCTCCATGACACCTGTCATCACAATGCTCCATGCGTTGTCAGCAAAATGCTACATGACCTTGTCATTACAATGCTCTATGCACTTGTCATCACAAAACTCCATTTCCATTGTCATCACAATCCTCCATGAACTTTGGGATCACATTGCTTCATGCCCTTGTCATCACAATGCTCCATGCTCCTTGAAATCAAAATGATCCATGACCTCTGTCATCACAATGCTCCAAACCCTTGTGATCACAATGTTCCATAACACTTGTCCCCACAACGCTCCATGATGCCTGTCATCACAATAATCCATGCCCTTTTCATCACAATGCTCCGTGACCTTTGTCATCACAATTCTCAATACACTTGTCATCACAATGCTCCCTGACACTTGTCGTCAGAATGCTCCTTGAACCCTGTCACGAAAAGGCTCCATGCCTTTTTCATCACAAAGCCCCATGCCCTTTTCATCCCAATGCTCCATGCCATTGTCATCAAAATACTCCACAAGCTTGTCATCAGAATGCTCCATGACCCTTGTCATCACAATTCTCCATGCACTTGTCAGCACAATGCTCCCTGACATTTGTCATCACAATGCTCCAAGCCATTGTCATCACAATGCTCCATTACCTTTGTGATCAGAATCCTCAATGGAAGTTTGCATCACAATGCTCCATGCCATTGTCATCACAATGGGCCATTACATATGTCATCACAATGCTCCCTGACACCTCTCTTTACAATACTGCATTACCTGGTCATCACAATGCTCCCTGCCGTTCTCATCACAATGCACCACACCCTTGTCATCAAAATGCTCCATGACCTTTGTCATCACAAAGCTCCATGACCCTTGGCATCACAATGCTCCATGTCATTGTCATCACAATGCTCCATGAACCCTCTCATCACATTGCTCCATGCCCTTGTCATCACAAAGCTCCATGGCACTTGTCATCACAATGCTCGATGCCCTTCTCATCACAATGCTCCATGCCCTTGTCATTACAATCCTCCATGACCCATGTATCACAGTGTACCGTGCCCTTGTCATCACAATGCGCCATGCCCACTCTCATCACAATAATCCATGAAATATTTCAGACCAATGCTCAATGCACTTCTCATCACAATGCTCCATTACCTCTGTCATAACAAGCTCCATGACCCCTGCCATCACAATGTTCCACGGCCTTGTCATCACAAGGCTCCAGGACCCTTGTCAGCACAATGCTCCAAGACCCATGTAATCACAATGCTCCATGCCCTTGTCATCACAAAGCTCCATGACGCATGTCATCACAATGTTCCATGGCCTTCACCTCACAATGCTCCATGCCCTTGTCATCACAATGCTTCAAGACCCCCGTAATCACAATGCTCCATGCCCCTTTTCATAAGAATGCTCCATTAGACTTGTCATCACAAGTCTCCATGGTCATCTCATCACAATGCTCCAAGACCATGTCATCAACATGCTCCATTCCCTTGTCATCACAATGCTCCATGACCCCTGTCATCACAATACTCCATGCACATTTTTAGCCCAATGCTCCATGACCCTTGTCATCACAATGATCCATGCCCTTGTCATCACAATGCTCCATGCACTTGTCAGCACAATGCTCCCTGATCCTTGTCATCACAATGCTCCAAACCATTGTCACCACAATGCTCCATTACCTTTGTCATCAGAATCCTCCATGACACTTGGCATCACAATGCTCCATGCCATTGTCATCACAATGCTCCATGACCCCTGTCATCACAATGCTCCGTGACTACAGTCATCACAATGCTTCATAACGTTTGTCATCACAACAATCCATGCCCGCGTCATCACAAGGCTCTGTGACCTTTGTAACCACAATGCTCCATGAACATTTCATCACAATGCTCCGTGACCCTTGTCATCACAATGCTCCATGCCTTTGTCAGAACAATGCTCCATGACCCTTGTCATCAAATTGTGCCATGCGCTTTTCACCACAATGATCCACAACCTTGTCATCGCTATGCTCCATAAACATTGTAATCACAATGCTCCATGCACTTCTCATCCAAATACTCTCTCACATGAGATATCACAATGTTCCATCACTAGTCATCACAATCCTCCCTCACCCCTGTTATCACAATGTTCCATGACCCCTGTCATCACAATACTACATCCCCTTATCAGCACAATGTTCCATGACCCCTGACATCACAATGTTCCAAAACCCTTGTCATCAAAATGCTCCATGACCCTTTTCATCCCAAAGCACCATGACCCCTGGCATCACAATGTTCTATAACCCCTGGCATCAAAATGTTCCATTACACTTTTCATCAAATTGCTGCATGACCCTGTCCTCAAAATGCTCCCTGCCCTTCTCATCACAATGCACCACACACTTGTCATCAAAATGCTCCATGACCTTTGTCATCACAAAGCTCCATGACCCTTGGCATCACAATGCTCCATGTCATTGTCATCACAATGCTCCATGAACCCTCTCATCACATTGCTCCATGTCCTTGTCATCACAAAGCTCCATGACTCTTGTCATCACAATGCTCGATGCCATTCTCATCACAATGCTCCATGAGCTTGTCATTACAATCCTCCATGACCCATGTATCACAGTGTACCGTGCCCTTGTCATGACAAACCGCCATGCCCACTCTCATCACAGTAATCCATGAAACATTTCAGATCAATGCTCAATGCCCTTCTCATCACAATGCTCCGTTACCTCTGTCGTAACAATGCTCCATGACACCTGCCATCATAATATTCCACGGCCTTGTCATCACAAGGCTCCATGACCCTTGTCATCACAATGCTCCAAGATCCATTTAATCACAATGCTCCATGCCCTTGTCATCACAAAGCTCCATGACGCATGTCATCAGAATGTTCCATTGTCTTCTCCTCACAATGCTCCATGCCCTTGTCATCACAATGCTCGAAGACTCCAGTAATCACAATGTTCCATTCCCTTTTTCATCAGAATGCTCCATTAGATTTGTCATCACAAGTCTCCATGGTCATCTCCTCACAATGCTCCAAGACCTTGTCATCACCATGCTCCATTCCCTTGTCATCACAATGCTCCATGACCCCTGTCATCACAATACTCCATGAACATTTTCAGCCCAATTCTCTATGACCTTCTCATCACAATGCTCCATGACCAATATCATCACAATGCTCCATGACCACTGTCATCACAACACTCCATGACACCTGACAACACAATGATCCGGGACTCTTGTCATCACAATGCTCCAAGACCCCTGTAATCACAATGCTCCATGACCCCTGTCATCACAATACTCCATGAACATTTTCAGCCCAATGCTCCATGACCCTTGTCATCACAATGATCCATGCCCATGTTATCCCAATGTTCCATGACCCATGTATTCACAATGCTCCATGACGCTTGTCATCACAGTGCTCCATGACACCTGTCATCACAATGCTCCATGCCTTTGTCAGCAAAATGCTACATGACCTTGTCATTACAATGCTCTATGCACTTGTCATCACAATACTCCATTTCCATTGTCATCACAATCCTCCATGAACTTTGGGATCACATTGCTTCATGCCCTTGTCATCACAATGCTCCATGCTCCTTGAAATCAAAATGATCCATGACCTCTGTCATCACAATGCTCCAAACCCTTGTGATCACAATGTTCCATAACACTTGTCCTCACAACACTCCATGTTGCCTGTCATCACAATAATCCATGCCCTTTTCATCACAATGCTCCATGACCTTTGTCATCACAATTCTCAATACACTTGTCATCACAATGCTCCCTGACACTTGTCGTCAGAATGCTCCTTGAACCCTGTCACGAAAAGGCTCCATGCCTTTTTCATCACAAAGCCCCATGCCCTTTTCATCCCAATGCTCCATGCCATTGTCATCAAAATACTCCACAAGCTTGTCATCAGAATGCTCCATGACCCTTGTCATCACAATTCTCCATGCACTTGTCAGCACAATGCTCCCTGACACTTGTCATCACAATGCTCCAAGCCATTGTCATCACAATGCTCCATTACCTTTGTGATCAGAATCCTCAATGGAAGTTTGCATCACAATGGTCCATGCCATTGTCATCACAATGGGCCATTACATATGTCATCACAATGCTCCCTGACACCTCCCTTTACAATACTGCATTACCTGGTCATCACAATGCTCCCTGCCATTCTCATCACAATGCACCACACACTTGTCATCAAAATGCTCCATGACCTTTGTCATCACAAAGCTCCATGACACTTGGCATCACATTGCTCCATGTCATTGTCATCACAATGCTCCATGAACCCTCTCATCACATTGCTCCATGCCCTTGTCATCACAAAGCTCCATGGCACTTGTCATCACAATGCTCGATGCCCTTCTCATCACAATGCTCCATGCCCTTGTCATTACAATCCTCCATGACCCATGTATCACAGTGTACCGTGCCCTTGTCATCACAATGCGCCATGCCCACTCTCATCACAATAATCCATGAAATATTTCAGACCAATGCTCAATGCACTTCTCATCACAATGCTCCATTACCTCTGTCATAACAAGCTCCATGACCCCTGCCATCACAATGTTCCACGGCCTTGTCATCACAAGGCTCCAGGACCCTTGTCAGCACAATGCTCCAAGACCCATGTAATCACAAGGCTCCATGCCCTTGTCATCACAAAGCTCCATGACGCATGTCATCACAATGTTCCATGGCCTTCGCCTCACAATGCTCCATGCCCTTGTCATCACAATGCTTCAAGACCCCCGTAATCACAATGCTCCATGCCCCTTTTCATAAGAATGCTCCATTAGGGCCTCCCTGGTGGCGCAGTGGTTAAGAGTCCGCCTGCCGATGCAGGGGATGCGGGTTCGTGCCCCGGTCTGGGAGGATCCCATATGCCGCGGAGCGGCTGGGCCCGTGAGCCATGGCCGCTGGGCCTGCGCGTCCGGAGCCTGTGCTCCGCAGCGGGAGAGGCCACAACAGTGAGAGGCCCACATACCGCAAAAAGAAAAAAAAAAAAAAAAAAAAAAAAAAAAAAAAGAATGCTCCATTAGACTTGTCATCACAAGTCTCCATGGTCATCTCATCACAATGCTCCAAGACCTTGTCATCAACATGCTCCATTCCCTTGTCATCACAATGCTCCATGACCCCTGTCATCACAATACTCCATGCACATTTTTAGCCCAATGCTCCATGACCCTTGTCATCACAATGATCCATGCCCTTGTCATCACAATGCTCCATGCACTTGTCAGCACAATGCTCCCTGATCCTTGTCATCACAATGCTCCAAACCATTGTCACCACAATGCTCCATTACCTTTGTCATCAGAATCCTCCATGACACTTGGCATCACAATGCTCCATGCCATTGTCATCACAATGCTCCATGACCCCTGTCATCACAATGCTCCGTGACTACAGTCATCACAATGCTTCATAACGTTTGTCATCACAACAATCCATGCCCGCGTCATCACAAGGCTCTGTGACCTTTGTAACCAAAATGCTCCATGAACTTTTCATCACAATGCTCCGTGACCCTTGTCATCACAATGCTCCATGCCTTTGTCAGAACAATGCTCCATGACCCTTGTCATCAAATTGTGCCATGCGCTTTTCACCACAATGATCCACAACCTTGTCATGCTATGCTCCATAAACCTTGTAATCACAATGCTCCATGCACTTCTCATCCAAATACTCTCTCACATGAGATATCACAATGTTCCATCACTAGTCATCACAATCCTCCCTCACCCCTGTTATCACAATGTTCCATGACCCCTGTCATCACAATGCTACATCCCCTTATCAGCACAATGTTCCATGACCCCTGACATCACAATGTTCCATAACCCCTGTCATCAAAATGCTCCATGACCCTTTTCATCCCAAAGCTCCATGACCCCGGCATCACAATGTTCTATAACCCCTGGCATCAAAATGTTCCATTACACTTTTCATCAAATTGCTGCATGACCTTGTCATCAAAATGCTCCCTGCCCTTCTCATCACAATGCACCACACACTTGTCATCAAAATGCTCCATGACCTATGTCATCACAAAGCTCCATGACCCTTGGCATCACAATGCTCCATGTTATTGTCATCACAATGCTCCATGAACCCTCTCATCACATTGCTCCATGTCCTTGTCATCACAAAGCTCCATGACACTTGTCATCACAATGCTCGATGCCATTCTCATCACAATGCTCCATGACCTTGTCATTACAATCCTCCATGACCCATGTATCACAGTGTACCGTGCCCTTGTCATGACAAACCGCCATGCCCACTCTCATCACAGTAATCTATGAAACATTTCAGATCAATGCTCAATGCCTTTCTCATCACAATGCTCTGTTACCTCTGTCGTAACAATGCTCCATGACACCTGCCATCATAATATTCCACGGCCTTGTCATCACAAGGCTCCATGACCCTTGTCATCACAATGCTCCAAGATCCATGTAATCACAATGCTCCATGCCCTTGTCATCACAAAGCTCCATGACGCATGTCATCAGAATGTTCCATGGTCATCTCCTCACAATGCTCCATGCCCTTGTCATCACAATGCTCGAAGACTCCAGTAATCACAATGTTCCATTCCCTTTTTCATCAGAATGCTCCATTAGATTTGTCATCACAAGTCTCCATGGTCATCTCCTCACAATGCTCCAAGACCTTGTCATCACCATGCTCCATTCCCTTGTCATCACAATGCTCCATGACCCCTGTCATCACAATACTCCATGAACATTTTCAGCCCAATACTCTATGACCTTCTCATCACAATGCTCCATGACCAATATCATCACAATTCTCCATGACCACTGTCATCACAACACTCCATGACACCTGACAACACAATGATCTGGGACTCTTGTCATCACAATGCTCCAAGACCCCTGTAATCTCAATGCTCCATGACCCCTGTCATCACAATACTCCATGAACATTTTCAGCCCAGTGCTCCATGACCCTTGTCATCACAATGATCCATGCCCATGTTATCCCAATATTCCATGACCCATGTATTCACAATGCTCCATGACGCTTGTCATCACAGTGCTCCATGACACCTGTCATCACAATGCTCCATTCCTTTGTCAGCAAAATGCTACATGACATTGTCATTACAATGCTCTATGCACTTGTCATCACAATACTCCATTTCCATTGTCATCACAATCCTCCATGAACTTTGGGATCACATTGCTTCATGCCCTTGTCATCACAATGCTCCATGCTCCTTGAAATCAAAATGATCCATGACCTCTGTCATCACAATGCTCCAAACACTTGTGATCACAATGTTCCATAACACTTGTCCTCACAACGCTCCATGATGCCTGTCATCACAATACTCCATGCCCTTTTCATCACAATGTTCCATGACCTTTGTCATCACAATTCTCAATACACTTGTCATCACAATGCTCCCTGACACTTGTCGTCAGCATGCTCCTTGAAACCTGTCACCAAAAGGCTACACGACTTTTTCATCACAAAGCCCCATGCCGTTTTCATCCCAATGCTCCATGCCATTGTCATCAAAATATTCCACAAGCTTGTCATCAGAAAGCTCCATGACCCTTGTCATCACAATGCTCCATGCACTTGTCAGAACAATGCTCCCTGACCCTTGTCATCACAATGCTCCAAGCCATTGTCATTCACAATGCTCCATTACCTTTGTCATCAGAATCCTCCATGACACTTGGCATCACAATGCTCCATGACATTGTCATCACAATGGGCCATTACATATGTCATCACAATGCTCCCTGACACCTATCTTCACAATACTGCATGACCTTTGTCATCACAAAGCTCCATGACCCTTGGCATCACAATGCTCCATGTCATTGTCATCACAATGCTCCATGAACCCTCTCATCACATTGCTCCATGCCCTTGTCATCACAAAGCTCCATGGCACTTGTCATCACAATGCTCGATGCCTTTCTCATCACAATGCTCCATGCCCTTGTCATTACAATCCTCCATGACCCATGTATCACAGTGTACCGTGCCCTTGTCATCACAATGCGCCATGCCCACTCTCATCAAAATAATCCATGAAATATTTCAGACCAATGCTCAATGCACTTCTCATCACAATGCTCCATTACCTCTGTCATAACAAGCTCCATGACCCATGCCATCACAATGTTCCACGGCCTTGTCATCACAAGGCTCCAGGACCCTTGTCAGCACAATGCTCCAAGACCCATGTAATCACAATGCTCCATGCCCTTGTCATCACAAAGCTCCATGACGCATGTCATCACAATGTTCCATGGCCTTCGCCTCACAATGCTCCATGCCCTTGTCATCACAATGCTTCAAGACCCCCGTAATCACAATGCTCCATGCCCCTTTTCATAAGAATGCTCCATTAGACTTGTCATCACAAGTCTCCATGGTCATCTCATCACAATGCTCCAAGACCTTGTCATCAACATGCTCCATTCCCTTGTCATCACAATGCCCCATGACCCCTGTCATCACAATACTCCATGCACATTTTTAGCCCAATGCTCCTTGACCCTTGTCATCACAATGATCCATGCCCTTGTCATCACAATGCTCCATGCACTTGTCAGCACAATGCTCCCTGATCCTTGTCATCACAATGCTCCAAGCCATTGTCATTCACAATGCTCCATTACCTTTGTCATCAGAATCCTCCATGACACTTGGCATCACAATGCTCCATGACATTGTCATCACAATGGGCCATTACATATGTCATCACAATGCTCCCGGACACCTATCTTCACAATACTGCATGACCTTTGTCATCACAAAGCTCCATGACCCTTGGCATCACAATGCTCCATGTCATTGTCATCACAATGCTCCATGAACCCTCTCATCACATTGCTCCAGGCCCTTGTCATCACAAAGCTCCATGGCACTTGTCATCACAATGCTCGATGCCCTTCTCATCACAATGCTCCATGCCCTTGTCATTACAATCCTCCATGACCCATGTATCACAGTGTACCGTGCCCTTGTCATCACAATGTGCCATGCCCACTCTCATCAAAATAATCCATGAAATATTTCAGACCAATGCTCAATGCACTTCTCATCACAATGCTCCATTACCTCTGTCATAACAAGCTCCATGACACATGCCATCACAATGTTCCACGGCCTTGTCATCACAAGGCTCCAGGACCCTTGTCAGCACAATGCTCCAAGACCCATGTAATCACAATGCTCCATGCCCTTGTCAACACAAAGCTCCATGACGCATGTCATCACAATGTTCCATGGCCTTCGCCTCACAATGCTCCATGCCCTTGTCATCACAATGCTTCAAGACCCCCGTAATCACAATGCTCCATGCCCCTTTTCATAAGAATGCTCCATTAGACTTGTCATCACAAGTCTCCATGGTCATCTCATCACAATGCTCCAAGACCTTGTCATCAACATGCTCCATTCCCTTGTCATCACAATGCCCCATTACCCCTGTCATCACAATACTCCATGCACATTTTTAGCCCAATGCTCCATGACCCTTGTCATCACAATGATCCATGCCCTTGTCATCACAATGCTCCATGCACTTGTCAGCACAATGCTCCCTGATCCTTGTCATCACAATGCTCCAAACCATTGTCACCACAATGCTCCATTACCTTTGTCATCAGAATCCTCCATGACACTTGGCATCACAATGCTCCATGCCATTGTCATCACAATGCTCCATGACCCCTGTCATCACAATGCTCCGTGACTACAGTCATCACAATGCTTCATAACGTTTGTCATCACAACAATCCATGCCCACGTCATCACAAGGCTCTGTGAACTTTGTAACCACAATGCTCCATGAACTTTTCATCACAATGCTCCGTGACCCCTGTCATCACAATGCTCCATGCCTTTGTCAGAACAATGCTCCATGACCCTTGTCATCAAATTGTGCCATGCGCTTTTCACCACAATGATCCACAACCTTGTCATGCTATGCTCCATAAACCTTGTAATCACAATGCTCCATGCACTTCTCATCCAAATACTCTCTCACATGAGATATCACAATGTTCCATCACTAGTCATCACAATCCTCCCTCACCCCTGTTATCACAATGTTCCATGACCCCTGTCATCACAATGCTACATCCCCTTATCAGCACAATGTTCCATGACCCCTGACATCACAATGTTCCATAACCCCTGTCATCAAAATGCTCCATGACCCTTTTCATCCCAAAGCTCCATGACCCCTGGCATCACAATGTTCTATAACCCCTGGCATCAAAATGTTCCATTACACTTTTCATCAAATTGCTGCATGACCCTGTCATCAAAATGCTCCCTGCCCTTCTCATCACAATGCACCACACACTTGTCATCAAAATGCTCCATGACCTTTGTCATCACAAAGCTCCATGACCCTTGGCATCACAATGCTCCATGTTATTGTCATCACAATGCTCCATGAACCCTCTCATCACATTGCTCCATGTCCTTGTCATCACAAAGCTCCATGACACTTGTCATCACAATGCTCGATGCCATTCTCATCACAATGCTCCATGACCTTGTCATTACAATCCTCCATGACCCATGTATCACAGTGTACCGTGCCCTTGTCATGACAAACCGCCATGCCCACTCTCATCACAGTAATCTATGAAACATTTCAGATCAATGCTCAATGCCTTTCTCATCACAATGCTCCATTACCTCTGTCGTAACAATGCTCCATGACACCTGCCATCATAATATTCCACGGCCTTGTCATCACAAGGCTCCATGACCCTTGTCATCACAATGCTCTAAGTTCCATGTAATCACAATGCTCCATACCCTTGTCATCACAAAGCTCCATGACGCATGTCATCAGAATGTTCCATGGTCTTCTCCTCACAATGCTCCATGCCCTTGTCATCACAATTCTCGAAGACTCCAGTAATCACAATGTTCCATTCCCTTTTTCATCAGAATGCTCCATTAGATTTGTCATCACAAGTCTCCATGGTCATCTCCTCACAATGCTCCAAGACCTTGTCATCACCATGCTCCATTCCCTTGTCATCACAATGCTCCATGATCCCTGTCATCACAATACTCCATGAACATTTTCAGCCCAATACTCTATGACCTTCTCATCACAATGCTCCATGACCAATATCATCACAATTCTCCATGACCACTGTCATCACAACACTCCATGACACCTGACAACACAGTGATCTGGGACTCTTGTCATCACAATGCTCCAAGACCCCTGTAATCTCAATGCTCCATGACCCCTGTCATCACAATACTCCATGAACATTTTCAGCCCAATGCTCCATGACCCTTGTCATCACAATGATCCATGCCCATGATATTCCAATGTTCCATGACCCATGTATTCACAATGCTCCATGACGCTTGTCATCACAGTGCTCCATGACACCTGTCATCACAATGCTCCATTCCTTTGTCAGCAAAATGCTACATGACATTGTCATTACAATGCTCTATGCACTTGTCATCACAATACTCCATTTCCATTGTCATCACAATCCTCCATGAACTTTGGGATCACATTGCTTCATGCCCTTGTCATCACAATGCTCCATGCTCCTTGAAATCAAAATGATCCATGACCTCTGTCATCACAATGCTCCAAACCCTTGTGATCACAATGTTCCATAACACTTGTCCTCACAACGCTCCATGATGCCTGTCATCACAATACTCCATGCCCTTTTCATCACAATGTTCCATGACCTTTGTCATCACAATTCTCAATACACTTGTCATCACAATACTCCCTGACACTTGTCGTCAGCATGCTCCTTGAAACCTGTCACCAAAAGGCTACACGACTTTTTCATCACAAAGCCCCATGCCGTTTTCATCCCAATGCTCCATACCATTGTCATCAAAATATTCCACAAGCTTCTCATCAGAAAGCTCCATGACACTTGTCATCACAATGCTCCATGCACTTGTCAGAACAATGCTCCCTGACCCTTGTCATCACAATGCTCCAAGCCATTGTCATTCACAATGCTCCATTACCTTTGTCATCAGAATCCTCCATGACACTTGGCATCACAATGCTCCATGACATTGTCATCACAATGGGCCATTACATATGTCATCACAATGCTCCCTGACACCTATCTTCACAATACTGCATGACCTTTGTCATCACAAAGCTCCATGACCCTTGGCATCACAATGCTCCATGTCATTGTCATCACAATGCTCCATGAACCCTCTCATCACATTGCTCCAGGCCCTTGTCATCACAAAGCTCCATGGCACTTGTCATCACAATGCTCGATGCCCTTCTCATCACAATGCTCCATGCCCTTGTCATTACAATCCTCCATGACCCATGTATCACAGTGTACTGTGCCCTTGTCATCACAATGCGCCATGCCCACTCTCATCAAAATAATCCATGAAATATTTCAGACCAATGCTCAATGCACTTCTCATCACAATGCTCCATTACCTCTGTCATAACAAGCTCCATGACCCATGCCATCACAATGTTCCACGGCCTTGTCATCACAAGGCTCCAGGACCCTTGTCAGCACAATGCTCCAAGACCCATGTAATCACAATGCTCCATGCCCTTGTCATCACAATGCTTCAAGACCCCCGTAATCACAATGCTCCATGCCCCTTTTCATAAGAATGCTCCATTAGACTTGTCATCACAAGTCTCCATGGTCATCTCAACACAATGATCCAAGACCTTGTCATCAACATGCTCCATTCCCTTGTCATCACAATGCCCCATTACCCCTGTCATCACAATACTCCATGAACATTTTCAGCCCAGTGCTCCATGACCCTTGTCATCACAATGATCCATGCCCATGTTATCCCAATGTTCCATGACCCATGTATTCACAATGCTCCATGACGCTTGTCATCACAGTGCTCCATGACACCTGTCATCACAATGCTCCATTCCTTTGTCAGCAAAATGCTACATGACATTGTCATTACAATGCTCTATGCACTTGTCATCACAATACTCCATTTCCATTGTCATCACAATCCTCCATGAACTTTGGGATCACATTGCTTCATGCCCTTGTCATCACAATGCTCCATGCTCCTTGAAATCAAAATGATCCATGACCTCTGTCATCACAATGCTCCAAACCCTTGTGATCACAATGTTCCATAACACTTGTCCTCACAACGCTCCATGATGCCTGTCATCACAATACTCCATGCCCTTTTCATCACAATGTTCCATGACCTTTGTCATCACAATTCTCAATACACTTGTCATCACAATGCTCCCTGACACTTGTCGTCAGCATGCTCCTTGAAACCTGTCACCAAAAGGCTACACGACTTTTTCATCACAAAGCCCCATGCCGTTTTCATCCCAATGCTCCATGCCATTGTCATCAAAATATTCCACAAGCTTGTCATCAGAAAGCTCCATGACCCTTGTCATCACAATGCTCCATGCACTTGTCAGAACAATGCTCCCTGACCCTTGTCATCACAATGCTCCAAGCCATTGTCATTCACAATGCTCCATTACCTTTGTCATCAGAATCCTCCATGACACTTGGCATCACAATGCTCCATGACATTGTCATCACAATGGGCCATTACATATGTCATCACAATGCTCCCTGACACCTATCTTCACAATACTGCATGACCTTTGTCATCACAAAGCTCCATGACCCTTGGCATCACAATGCTCCATGTCATTGTCATCACAATGCTCCATGAACCCTCTCATCACATTGCTCCATGCCCTTGTCATCACAAAGCTCCATGGCACTTGTCATCACAATGCTCGATGCCTTTCTCATCACAATGCTCCATGCCCTTGTCATTACAATCCTCCATGACCCATGTATCACAGTGTACCGTGCCCTTGTCATCACAATGCGCCATGCCCACTCTCATCAAAATAATCCATGAAATATTTCAGACCAATGCTCAATGCACTTCTCATCACAATGCTCCATTACCTCTGTCATAACAAGCTCCATGACCCATGCCATCACAATGTTCCACGGCCTTGTCATCACAAGGCTCCAGGACCCTTGTCAGCACAATGCTCCAAGACCCATGTAATCACAATGCTCCATGCCCTTGTCATCACAAAGCTCCATGACGCATGTCATCACAATGTTCCATGGCCTTCGCCTCACAATGCTCCATGCCCTTGTCATCACAATGCTTCAAGACCCCCGTAATCACAATGCTCCATGCCCCTTTTCATAAGAATGCTCCATTAGACTTGTCATCACAAGTCTCCATGGTCATCTCATCACAATGCTCCAAGACCTTGTCATCAACATGCTCCATTCCCTTGTCATCACAATGCCCCATTACCCCTGTCATCACAATACTCCATGCACATTTTTAGCCCAATGCTCCTTGACCCTTGTCATCACAATGATCCATGCCCTTGTCATCACAATGCTCCATGCACTTGTCAGCACAATGCTCCCTGATCCTTGTCATCACAATGCTCCAAACCATTGTCACCACAATGCTCCATTACCTTTGTCATCAGAATCCTCCATGACACTTGGCATCACAATGCTCCATGCCATTGTCATCACAATGCTCCATGACCCCTGTCATCACAATGCTCCGTGACTAGTCATCACAATGCTTCATAACGTTTGTCATCACAACAATCCATGCCCACGTCATCACAAGGCTCTGTGACCTTTGTAACCAAAATGCTCCATGAACTTTTCATCACAATGCTCCGTGACCCTTGTCATCACAATGCTCCATGCCTTTGTCAGAACAATGCTCCATGACCCTTGTCATCAAATTGTGCCATGCGCTTTTCACCACAATGATCCACAACCTTGTCATTGCTATGCTCCATGAACCTTGTAATCACAATGCTCCATGCACTTCTCATCCAAATACTCTCTCACATGAGATATCACAATGTTCCATCACTAGTCATCACAATCCTCCCTCACCCCTGTTATCACAATGTTCCATGACCCCTGTCATCACAATGCTACATCCCATTATCAGCACAATGTTCCATGACCCCTGACATCACAATGTTCCATAACCCCTGTCATCAAAATGCTCCATGACCCTTTTCATCCCAAAGCTCCATGACCCCTGGCATCACAATGTTCTATAACCCCTGGCATCAAAATGTTCCATTACACTTTTCATCAAATTGCTGCATGACCCTGTCATCAAAATGCTCCCTGCCCTTCTCATCACAATGCACCACACACTTGTCATCAAAATGCTCCATGACCTTTGTCATCACAAAGCTCCATGACCCTTGGCATCACAATGCTCCATGTTATTGTCGTCACAATGCTCCATGAACCCTCTCATCACATTGCTCCATGTCCTTGTCATCACAAAGCTCCATGACACTTGTCATCACAATGCTCGATGCCATTCTCATCACAATGCTCCATGATCTTGTCATTACAATCCTCCATGACCCATGTATCACAGTGTACCGTGCCCTTGTCATGACAAACCGCCATGCCCACTCTCATCACAGTAATCCATGAAACATTTCAGATCAATGCTCAATGCCCTTCTCATCACAATGCTCCATTACCTCTGTCGTAACAATGCTCCATGACACCTGCCATCATAATATTCCACGGCCTTGTCATCATAAGACTCCATGACCCTTGTCATCACAATGCTCCAAGATCCATGTAATCACAATGCTCCATGCCCTTGTCATCACAAAGCTCCATGACGCATGTCATCAGAATGTTCCATGGTCTTCTCCTCACAATGCTCCATGCCCTTGTCATCACAATGCTCGAAGACTCCAGTAATCACAATGTTCCATTCCCTTTTTCATCAGAATGCTCCATTAGATTTGTCATCACAAGTCTCCATGGTCATCTCCTCACAATGCTCCAAGACCTTGTCATCACCATGCTCCATTCCCTTGTCAACACAATGCTCCATGACCCCTGTCATCACAATACTCCATGAACATTTTCATCCCAATTCTCTATGACCTTCTCATCACAATGCTCCATGACCACTGTCATCACAACACTCCATGACACCTGACAACACAATGATCCGGGACTCTTGTCATCACAATGCTCCAAGACCCCTGTAATCACAATGCTCCATGACCCCTGTCATCACAATACTCCATGAACATTTTCAGCCCAATGCTCCATGACCATTGTCATCAAAATGATCCATGCCCTTGTCATCCCAATGTTCCATGACACTTGTTTTCACAAGGCTCTGAGACGCTTGTCACCACAGTGCTCCATGACACCTGTCATCACAATGCTCCATTCCTTTGTCAGCAAAATGCTAAATGGCCTTGTCATTACAATGCGCTAGGGGATTGTCATCACAATACTCCATTACTGTTGTCATCACAATTTCCCATAAACCTTGGGATCACATTGCTTCATGCCCTTGTCATCACAATGCTCCATGCTCCTTGAAATCAAAATGATCCATGACCTCTGTCATCACAATGCTCAAAACCCTTGTGATCACAATGTTCCATAACACTTGTCCTCACAACGCTCCATGATGCCTGTCATCACAATACTCCATGCCCTTTTCATCACAATGTTCCATGACCTTTGTCATCACAATTCTCAATACACTTGTCATCACAATGCTCCCTGACACTTGTCGTCAGCATGCTCCTTGAAACCTGTCACCAAAAGGCTACACGACTTTTTCATCACAAAGCCCCATGCCGTTTTCATCCCAATGCTCCATGCCATTGTCATCAAAATATTCCACAAGCTTGTCATCAGAAAGCTCCATGACCCTTGTCATCACAATGCTCCATGCACTTTTCAGAACAATGCTCCCTGACCCTTGTCATCACAATGCTCCAAGCCACTGTCATTCACAATGCTCCATTACCTTTGTCATCAGAATCCTCCATGACACTTGGCATCACAATGCTCCATGACATTGTCATCACAATGGGCCATTACATATGTCTTCACAATGCTCCCTGACACCTATCTTCACAATACTGCATGACCTTTGTCATCACAAAGCTCCATGACGCTTGGCATCACAATGCTCCATGTCATTGTCATCACAATGCTCCATGAAACCTCTCATCACATTGCTCCATGCCCTTGTCATCACAAAGCTCCATGGCACTTGTCATCACAATGCTCGATGCCCTTCTCATCACAATGCTCCATGCCCTTGTCATTACAATCCTCCATGACCCATGTATCACAGTGTACCGTGCCCTTGTCATCACAATGCGCCATGCCCACTCTCATCACAATAATCCATGAAATATTTCAGACCAATGCTCAATGCACTTCTCATCACAATGCTCCATTACCTCTGTCATAACAAGCTCCATGACCCCTGCCATCACAATGTTCCACGGCCTTGTCATCACAAGGCTCCAGGACCCTTGTCAGCACAATGCTCCAAGACCCATGTAATCACAATGCTCCATGCCCTTGTCATCACAAAGCTCCATGACGCATGTCATCACAATGTTCCATGGCCTTCGCCTCACAATGCTCCATGCCCTTGTCATCACAATGCTTCAAGACCCCCGTAATCACAATGCTCCATGCCCCTTTTCATAAGAATGCTCCATTAGACTTGTCATCACAAGTCTCCATGGTCATCTCATCACAATGCTCCAAGACCTTGTCATCAACATGCTCCATTCCCTTGTCATCACAATGCCCCATGACCCCTGTCATCACAATACTCCATGCACATTTTTAGCCCAATGCTCCTTGACCCTTGTCATCACAATGATCCATGCCCTTGTCATCACAATGCTCCATGCACTTGTCAGCACAATGCTCCCTGATCCTTGTCATCACAATGCTCCAAACCATTGTCACCACAATGCTCCATTACCTTTGTCATCAGAATCCTCCATGACACTTGGCATCACAATGCTCCATGCCATTGTCATCACAATGCTCCATGACCCCTGTCATCACAATGCTCCGTGACTACAGTCATCACAATGCTTCATAACGTTTGTCATCACAACAATCCATGCCCACGTCATCACAAGGCTCTGTGACCTTTGTAACCAAAATGCTCCATGAACTTTTCATCACAATGCTCCGTGACCCTTGTCATCACAATGCTCCATGCCTTTGTCAGAACAATGCTCCATGACCCTTGTCATCAAATTGTGCCATGCGCTTTTCACCACAATGATCCACAACCTTGTCATTGCTATGCTCCATGAACCTTGTAATCACAATGCTCCATGCACTTCTCATCCAAATACTCTCTCACATGAGATATCACAATGTTCCATCACTAGTCATCACAATCCTCCCTCACCCCTGTTATCACAATGTTCCATGACCCCTGTCATCACAATGCTACATCCCATTATCAGCACAATGTTCCATGACCCCTGACATCACAATGTTCCATAACCCCTGTCATCAAAATGCTCCATGTCCCTTTTCATCCCAAAGCTCCATGACCCCTGGCATCACAATGTTCTATAACCCCTGGCATCAAAATGTTCCATTACACTTTTCATCAAATTGCTGCATGACCCTGTCATCAAAATGCTCCCTGCCCTTCTCATCACAATGCACCACACACTTGTCATCAAAATGCTCCATGACCTTTGTCATCACAAAGCTCCATGACCCTTGGCATCACAATGCTCCATGTTATTGTCGTCACAATGCTCCATGAACCCTCTCATCACATTGCTCCATGTCCTTGTCATCACAAAGCTCCATGACACTTGTCATCACAATGCTCGATGCCATTCTCATCACAATGCTCCATGACCTTGTCATTACAATCCTCCATGACCCATGTATCACAGTGTACCGTGCCCTTGTCATGACAAACCGCCATGCCCACTCTCATCACAGTAATCCATGAAACATTTCAGATCAATGCTCAATGCCCTTCTCATCACAATGCTCCGTTACCTCTGTCGTAACAATGCTCCATGACACCTGCCATCATAATATTCCACGGCCTTGTCATCATAAGGCTCCATGACCCTTGTCATCACAATGCTCCAAGATCCATGTAATCACAATGCTCCATGCCCTTGTCATCACAAATCTCCATGACGCATGTCATCAGAATGTTCCATGGTCTTCTCCTCACAATGCTCCATGCCCTTGTCATCACAATGCTCGAAGACTCCAGTAATCACAATGTTCCATTCCCTTTTTCATCAGAATGCTCCATTAGATTTGTCATCACAAGTCTCCATGGTCATCTCCTCACAATGCTCCAAGACCTTGTCATCACCATGCTCCATTCCCTTGTCATCACAATGCTCCATGACCCCTGTCATCACAATACTCCATGAACATTTTCAGCCCAATTCTCTATGACCTTCTCATCACAATGCTCCATGACCAATATCATCACAATGCTCCATGACCACTGTCATCACAACACTCCATGATACCTGACAACACAATGATCCGGGACTCTTGTCATCACAATGCTCCAAGACCCCTGTAATCACAATGCTCCATGACCCATGTCATCACAATACTCCATGAACATTTTCAGCCCAATGCTCCATGACACTTGTCACACAATGATCCATGCCCATGTTATCCCAATGTTCCATGACCCATGTATTCACAATGCTCCATGACGCTTGTCATCACAGTGCTCCATGACACCTGTCATCACAATGCTCCATTCCTTTGTCAGCAAAATGCTACATGACCTTGTCATTACAATGCTCTATGCACTTGTCATCACAATACTCCATTTCCATTGTCATCACAATCCTCCATGAACTTTGGGATCACATTGCTTCATGCCCTTGTCATCACAATGCTCCATGCTCCTTGAAATCAAAATGATCCATGACTTCTGTCATCACAATGCTCCAAACCCTTGTGATCACAATGTTCCATAACACTTGTCCTCACAACGCTCCATGATGCCTGTCATCACAATAATCCATGCCCTTTTCATCACAATGCTCCATGACCTTTGTCATCACAATTCTCAATACACTTGTCATCACAATGCTCCCTGACACTTGTCGTCAGCATGCTCCTTGAAACCTGTCACCAAAAGGCTACACGCCTTTTTCATCAGAAAGCCCCATGCCGTTTTCATCCCAATGCTCCATGCCATTGTCATCAAAATATTCCACAAGCTTGTCATCAGAAAGCTCCATGACCCTTGTCATCACAATGCTCCATGCACTTGTCAGAACAACGCTCCCTGACCCTTGTCATCACAATGCTCCAAGCCATTGTCATTCACAATGCTCCATTACCTTTGTCATCAGAAATCTCCATGACACTTGGCATCACAATGCTCCATGACATTGTCATCACAATGGGCCATTACATATGTCATCACAATGCTCCCTGACACCTATCTACACAATACTGCATGACCTTTGTCATCACAAAGCTCCATGACACTTGGCATCACAATGCTCCATGTCATTGTCATCACAATGCTCCATGAACCCTCTCATCACATTGCTCCATGCCCTTGTCATCACAAAGCTCCATGGCACTTGTCATCACAATGCTCGATGCCCTTCTCATCACAATGCTCCATGCCCTTGTCATTACAATCCTCCATGACCCATGTATCACAGTGTACCGTGCCCTTGTCATCACAATGCGCCATGCCCACTCTCATCACAATAATCCATGAAATATTTCAGACCAATGCTCAATGCACTTCTCATCACAATGCTCCATTACCTCTGTCATAACAAGCTCCATGACCCCTGCCATCACAATGTTCCACGGCCTTGTCATCACAAGGCTCCAGGACCCTTGTCAGCACAATGCTCCAAGACCCATGTAATCACAATGCTCCATGCCCTTGTCATCACAAAGCTCCATGACGCATGTCATCAGAATGTTCCATGGCCTTCGCCTCACAATGCTCCATGCCCTTGTCATCACAATGCTTCAAGACCCCCGTAATCACAATGCTCCATGCCCCTTTTCATAAGAATGCTCCATTAGACTTGTCATCACAAGTCTCCATGGTCATCTCATCACAATGCTCCAAGACCTTGTCATCAACATGCTCCATTCCCTTGTCATCACAATGCTCCATGACCCCTGTCATCACAATACTCCATGCACATTTTTAGCCCAATGCTCCATGACCCTTGTCATCACAATGATCCATGCCCTTGTCATCACAATGCTCCATGCACTTGTCAGCACAATGCTCCCTGATCCTTGTCATCACAATGCTCCAAACCATTGTCACCACAATGCTCCTTTACCTTTGTCATCAGAATCCTCCATGACACTTGGCATCACAATGCTCCATGCCATTGTCATCACAATGCTCCATGACCCCTGTCATCACAATGCTCCGTGACTACAGTCATCACAATGCTTCATAACGTTTGTCATCACAACAATCCATGCCCACGTCATCACAAGGCTCTGTGACCTTTGTAACCACAATGCTCCATGAACTTTTCATCACAATGCTCCGTGACCCTTGTCATCACAATGCTCCATGCCTTTGTCAGAACAATGCTCCATGACCCTTGTCATCAAATTGTGCCATGCGATTTTCACCACAATGATCCACAACCTTGTCATCGCTATGCTCCATAAACCTTGTAATCACAATGCTCCATGCACTTCTCATCCAAATACTCTCTCACATGAGATATCACAATGTTCCATCACTAGTCATCACAATCCTCCCTCACCCCTGTTATCACAATGTTCCATGACCCCTGTCATCACAATGCTACATCCCCTTATCAGCACAATGTTCCATGATCCCTGACATCACAATGTTCCATAACCCTTGTCATCAAAATGCTCCATGACCCTTTTCATCCCAAAGCTCCATGACCACTGGCATCACAATGTTCTATAACCCATGGCATCAAAATGTTCCATTACACTTTTCATCAAATTGCTGCATGACCCTGTCCTCAAAATGCTCCCTGCCCTTCTCATCACAATGCACCACACACTTGTCATCAAAATGCTCCATGACCTTTGTCATCACAAAGCTCCATGACCCTTGGCATCACAATGCTCCATGTCATTGTCATCACAATGCTCCATGAACCCTCTCATCACATTGCTCCATGTCCTTGTCATCACAAAGCTCCATGACACTTGTCATCACAATGCTCGATGCCATTCTCATCACAATGCTCCGTTACCGCTTTCGTAACAATGCTCCATGACACCTGCCATCATAATATTCCACGGCCTTGTCATCACAAGGCTCCATGACCCTTGTCATCACAATGCTCCAAAATCCATGTAATCACAATGCTCCATGCCCTTGTCATCACAAAGCTCCATGACGCATGTCATCAGAATATTCCATGGTCTTCTCCTCACAATGCTCCATGCCCTTGTCATCACAATGCTCGAAGACTCCAGTAATCACAATGTTCCATTCCCTTTTTCATCAGAATGCTCCATTAGATTTGTCATCACAAGTCTCCATGGTCATCTCCTCACAATGCTCCAAGACCTTATCATCACCATGCTCCATTCCCTTATCACAATGCTCCATGACCCCTGTCATCACAATACTCCATGAACATTTTCAGCCCAATTCTCTATGAACTTCTCATCACAATGCTCCATGACCAATATCATCACAATGCTCCATGACCACTGTCATCACAACACTCCATGACACCTGACAACACAATGATCCGGGACTCTTGTCATCACAATGCTCCAAGACCCCTGTAATCACAATGCTCCATGACCCCTGTCATCACAATACTCCATGAACATTTTCAGCCCAATGCTCCATGACCCTTGTCATCACAATGATCCATGCCCATGTTATCCCAATGTTCCATGACCCATGTATTCACAATGCTCCATGACGCTTGTCATCACAGTGCTCCATGACACCTGTCATCACAATGCTCCATTCCTTTGTCAGCAAAATGCTACATGACCTTGTCATTACAATGCTCTATGCACTTGTCATCACATTACTCCATTTCCATTGTCATCACAATCCTCCATGAACTTTGGGATCACATTGCTTCATGCCCTTGTCATCACAATGCTCCATGCTCCTTGAAATCAAAATGATCCATGACCTCTGTCATCACAATGCTCCAAACCCTTGTGATCACAATGTTCCATAACACTTGTCCTCACAACGCTCCATGATGCCTGTCATCACAATAATCCATGCCCTTTTCATCACAATGCTCCATGACCTTTTTCATCACAATTCTCAATACACTTGTCATCACAATGCTCCCTGACACTTGTCGTCAGAATGCTCCTTGAATCCTGTCACGAAAAGGCTCCATGCCTTTTTCATCACAAAGCCCCATGCCCTTTTCATCCCAATGCTCCATGCCATTGTAATCAAAATACTCCACAAGCTTGTCATCAGAATGCTCCATGACCCTTGTCATCACAATTCTCCATGCACTTGTCAGCACAATGCTCCCTGACACTTGTCATCACAATGCTCCAAGCCATTGTCATCACAATGCTCCATTACCTTTGTGATCAGAATCCTCAATGGAAGTTTGCATCACAATGCTCCATGCCCTTGTCATCACAATGCTTCAAGACCCCCGTAATCACAATGCTCCATGCCCCTTTTCATAAGAATGCTCCATTAGACTTGTCATCACAAGTCTCCATGGTCATCTCATCACAATGCTCCAAGACCTTGTCATCAACATGCTCCATTCCCTTGTCATCACAATGCTCCATGACCCCTGTCATCACAATACTCCATGCACATTTTTAGCCCAATGCTCCATGACCCTTGTCATCACAATGATCCATGCCCTTGTCATCACAATGCTCCATGCACTTGTCAGCACAATGCTCCCTGATCCTTGTCATCACAATGCTCCAAACCATTGTCACCACAATGCTCCATTACCTTTGTCATCAGAATCCTCCATGACACTTGGCATCACAATGCTCCATGCCATTGTCATCACAATGCTCCATGACCCCTGTCATCACAATGCTCCGTGACTACAGTCATCACAATGCTTCATAACGTTTGTCATCACAACAATCCATGCCCGCGTCATCACAAGGCTCTGTGATCTTTGTAACCACAATGCTCCATGAACTTTTCATCACAATGCTCCGTGACCCTTGTCATCACAATGCTCCATGCCTTTGTCAGAACAATGCTCCATGACCCTTGTCATCAAATTGTGCCATGCGCTTTTCACCACAATGATCCACAACCTTGTCATCGCTATGCTCCATAAACCTTGTAATCACAATGCTCCATGCACTTCTCATCCAAATACTCTCTCACATGAGATATCACAATGTTCCATCACTAGTCATCACAATCCTCCCTCACCCCTGTTATCACAATGTTCCATGACCCCTGTCATCACAATGCTACATCCCCTTATCAGCACAATGTTCCATGATCCCTGACATCACAATGTTCCATAACCCTTGTCATCAAAATGCTCCATGACCCTTTTCATCCCAAAGCTCCATGACCACTGGCATCACAATGTTCTATAACCCATGGCATCAAAATGTTCCATTACACTTTTCATCAAATTGCTGCATGACCCTGTCCTCAAAATGCTCCCTGCCCTTCTCATCACAATGCACCACACACTTGTCATCAAAATGCTCCATGACCTTTGTCATCACAAAGCTCCATGACCCTTGGCATCACAATGCTCCATGTCATTGTCATCACAATGCTCCATGAACCCTCTCATCACATTGCTCCATGTCCTTGTCATCACAAAGCTCCATGACACTTGTCATCACAATGCTCGATGCCATTCTCATCACAATGCTCCGTTACCGCTTTCGTAACAATGCTCCATGACACCTGCCATCATAATATTCCACGGCCTTGTCATCACAAGGCTCCATGACCCTTGTCATCACAATGCTCCAAAATCCATGTAATCACAATGCTCCATGCCCTTGTCATCACAAAGCTCCATGACGCATGTCATCAGAATATTCCATGGTCTTCTCCTCACAATGCTCCATGCCCTTGTCATCACAATGCTCGAAGACTCCAGTAATCACAATGTTCCATTCCCTTTTTCATCAGAATGCTCCATTAGATTTGTCATCACAAGTCTCCATGGTCATCTCCTCACAATGCTCCAAGACCTTATCATCACCATGCTCCATTCCCTTATCACAATGCTCCATGACCCCTGTCATCACAATACTCCATGAACATTTTCAGCCCAATTCTCTATGAACTTCTCATCACAATGCTCCATGACCAATATCATCACAATGCTCCATGACCACTGTCATCACAACACTCCATGACACCTGACAACACAATGATCCGGGACTCTTGTCATCACAATGCTCCAAGACCCCTGTAATCACAATGCTCCATGACCCCTGTCATCACAATACTCCATGAACATTTTCAGCCCAATGCTCCATGACCCTTGTCATCACAATGATCCATGCCCATGTTATCCCAATGTTCCATGACCCATGTATTCACAATGCTCCATGACGCTTGTCATCACAGTGCTCCATGACACCTGTCATCACAATGCTCCATTCCTTTGTCAGCAAAATGCTACATGACCTTGTCATTACAATGCTCTATGCACTTGTCATCACATTACTCCATTTCCATTGTCATCACAATCCTCCATGAACTTTGGGATCACATTGCTTCATGCCCTTGTCATCACAATGCTCCATGCTCCTTGAAATCAAAATGATCCATGACCTCTGTCATCACAATGCTCCAAACCCTTGTGATCACAATGTTCCATAACACTTGTCCTCACAACGCTCCATGATGCCTGTCATCACAATAATCCATGCCCTTTTCATCACAATGCTCCATGACCTTTTTCATCACAATTCTCAATACACTTGTCATCACAATGCTCCCTGACACTTGTCGTCAGAATGCTCCTTGAATCCTGTCACGAAAAGGCTCCATGCCTTTTTCATCACAAAGCCCCATGCCCTTTTCATCCCAATGCTCCATGCCATTGTAATCAAAATACTCCACAAGCTTGTCATCAGAATGCTCCATGACCCTTGTCATCACAATTCTCCATGCACTTGTCAGCACAATGCTCCCTGACACTTGTCATCACAATGCTCCAAGCCATTGTCATCACAATGCTCCATTACCTTTGTGATCAGAATCCTCAATGGAAGTTTGCATCACAATGCTCCATGCCCTTGTCATCACAATGCTTCAAGACCCCCGTAATCACAATGCTCCATGCCCCTTTTCATAAGAATGCTCCATTAGACTTGTCATCACAAGTCTCCATGGTCATCTCATCACAATGCTCCAAGACCTTGTCATCAACATGCTCCATTCCCTTGTCATCACAATGCTCCATGACCCCTGTCATCACAATACTCCATGCACATTTTTAGCCCAATGCTCCATGACCCTTGTCATCACAATGATCCATGCCCTTGTCATCACAATGCTCCATGAACTTGTCAGCACAATGCTCCCTGATCCTTGTCATCACAATGCTCCAAACCATTGTCACCACAATGCTCCATTACCTTTGTCATCAGAATCCTCCATGACACTTGGCATCACAATGCTCCATGCCATTGTCATCACAATGCTCCATGACCCCTGTCATCACAATGCTCCGTGACTACAGTCATCACAATGCTTCATAACGTTTGTCATCACAACAATCCATGCCCGCGTCATCACAAGGCTCTGTGATCTTTGTAACCACAATGCTCCATGAACTTTTCATCACAATGCTCCGTGACCCTTGTCATCACAATGCTCCATGCCTTTGTCAGAACAATGCTCCATGACCCTTGTCATCAAATTGTGCCATGCGCTTTTCACCACAATGATCCACAACCTTGTCATTGCTATGCTCCATAAACCTTGTAATCACAATGCTCCATGCACTTCTCATCCAAATACTCTCTCACATGAGATATCACAATGTTCCATCACTAGTCATCACAATCCTCCCTCACCCCTGTTATCACAATGTTCCATGACCCCTGTCATCACAATGCTACATCCCCTTATCAGCACAATGTTCCATGATCCCTGACATCACAATGTTCCATAACCCTTGTCATCAAAATGCTCCATGACCCTTTTCATCCCAAAGCTCCATGACCACTGGCATCACAATGTTCTATAACTCCTGGCATCAAAATGTTCCATTACACTTTTCATCAAATTGCTGCATGACCCTGTCCTCAAAATGCTCCCTGCCCTTCTCATCACAATGCACCACACACTTGTCATCAACATGCTCCATGACATTTGTCATCACAAAGCTCCATGACCCTTGGCATCACAATGCTCCATGTCATTGTCATCACAATGCTCCATGAACCCTCTCATCACACTGCTCCATGTCCTTATCATCACAAAGCTCCATGACACTTGTCATCACAATGCTCGATGCCATTCTCATCACAATGCTCCATGAGCTTGTCATTACAATCCTCCATGACCCATGTATCACAGTGTACCGTGTCCTTGTCATGACAAACCGCCATGCCCACTCTCATCACAGTAATCCATGAAACATTTCAGATCAATGCTCAATGCCCTTCTCATCACAATGCTCCGTTACCTCTGTCGTAACAATGCTCCATGACACCTGCCATCATAATATTCCACGGCCTTGTCATCACAAGGCTCCATGACCCTTGTCATCACAATGCTCCAAGATCCATGTAATCACAATGCTCCATGCCCTTGTCATCACAAAGCTCCATGACGCATGTCATCAGAATGTTCCATGGTCTTCTCCTCACAATGCTCCATGCCCTTGTCATCACAATGCTCGAAGACTCCAGTAATCACAATGTTCCATTCCCTTTTTCATCAGAATGCTCCATTAGATTTGTCATCACAAGTCTCCATGGTCATCTCCTCACAATGCTCCAAGACCTTGTCATCACCATGCTCCATTCCCTTGTCATCACAATGCTCCATGACCCCTGTCATCACAATACTCCATGAACATTTTCAGCCCAATTCTCTATGACCTTCTCATCACAATGCTCCATGACCAATATCATCACAATGCTCCATGACCACTGTCATCACAACACTCCATGACACCTGACAACACAATGATCCGGGACTCTTGTCATCACAATGCTCCAAGACCCCTGTAATCACAATGCTCCATGAACCCTGTCATCACAATACTCCATGAACATTTTCAGCCCAATGCTCCATGACCCTTGTCATCACACTGATCCATGCCCATGTTATCCCAATGTTCCATGACCCATGTATTCACAATGCTCCATGACGCTTGTCATCACAGTGCTCCATGACACCTGTCATCACAATGCTCCATTCCTTTGTCAGCAAAATGCTACATGACCTTGTCATTACAATGCTCTATGCACTTGTCATCACAATACTCCATTTCCATTGTCATCACAATCCTCCATGAACTTTGGGATCACATTGCTTCATGCCCTTGTCATCACAATGCTCCATGCTCCTTGAAATCAAAATGATCCATGACCTCTGTCATCACAATGCTCCAAACCCTTGTGATCACAATGTTCCATAACACTTGTCCTCACAACGCTCCATGATGCCTGTCATCACAATAATCCATGCCCTTTTCATCACAATGCTCCATGACCTTTGTCATCACAATTCTCAATACACTTGTCATCACAATGCTCCCTGACACTTGTCGTCAGAATGCTCCTTGAACCCTGTCACGAAAAGGCTCCATGCCTTTTTCATCACAAAGCCCCATGCCCTTTTCATCCCAATGCTCCATGCCATTGTCATCAAAATACTCCACAAGCTTGTCATCAGAATGCTCCATGACCCTTGTCATCACAATTCTCCATGCACTTGTCAGCACAATGCTCCCTGACACTTGTCATCACAATGCTCCAAGCCATTGTCATCACAATGCTCCATTACCTTTGTGATCAGAATCCTCAATGGAAGTTTGCATCACAATGCTCCATGTCATTGTCATCACAATGGGCCATTACATATGTCATCACAATGCTCCCTGACACCTCTCTTTACAATACTGCATTACCTGGTCATCACAATGCTCCCTGCCGTTCTCATCACAATGTACCACACCCTTGTCATCAAAATGCTCAATGACCTTTGTCATCACAAAGCTCCATGACCCTTGGCATCACAATGCTCCATGTCATTGTCATCACAATGCTCCATGAACCCTCTCATCACATTGCTCCATGCCCTTGTCATCACAAAGCTCCATGGCACTTGTCATCACAATGCTCGATGCCCTTCTCATCACAATGCTCCATGCCCTTGTCATTACAATCCTCCATGACCCATGTATCACAGTGTACCGTGCCCTTGTCATCACAATGCGCCATGCCCACTCTCATCACAATAATCCATGAAATATTTCAGACCAATGCTCAATGCACTTCTCATCACAATGCTCCATTACCTCTGTCATAACAAGCTCCATGACCCCTGCCATCACAATGTTCCACGGCCTTGTCATCACAGGGCTCCAGGACCCTTGTCAGCACAATGCTCCAAGACCCATGTAATCACAATGCTCCATGCCCTTGTCATCACAAAGCTCCATGACGCATTTCATCACAATGTTCCATGACCTTCGCCTCACAATGCTCCATGCCCTTGTCATCACAATGCTTCAAGACCCCCGTAATCACAATGCTCCATGCCCCTTTTCATAAGAATGCTCCATTAGACTTTTCATCACAAGTCTCCATGTTCAAATCATCACAATGCTCCAAGACCTTGTCATCAACATGCTCCATTCCCTTGTCATCACAATGCTCCATGACCCCTGTCATCACAATACTCCATGCACATTTTTAGCCCAATGCTCCATGACCCTTGTCATCACAATGATCCATGCCCTTGTCATCACAATGCTCCATGCACTTGTCAGCACAATGCTCCCTGATCCTTGTCATCACAATGCTCCAAACCATTGTCACCACAATGCTCCATTACCTTTGTCATCAGAATCCTCCATGACACTTGGCATCACAATGCTCCATGCCATTGTCATCACAATGCTCCATGACCCCTGTCATCACAATGCTCCGTGACTACAGTCATCACAATGCTTCATAACGTTTGTCATCACAACAATCCATGCCCGCGTCATCACAAGGCTCTGTGACCTTTGTAACCACAATGCTCCATGAACTTTTCATCACAATGCTCCGTGACCCTTGTCATCACAATGCTCCATGCCTTTGTCAGAACAATGCTCCATGACCCTTGTCATCAAATTGTGCCATGCGCTTTTCACCACAATGATCCACAACCTTGTCATCGCTATGCTCCATAAACCTTGTAATCACAATGCTCCATGCACTTCTCATCCAAATACTCTCTCACATGAGATATCACAATGTTCCATCACTAGTCATCTCAATCCTCCCTCACCCCTGTTATCACAATGTTCCATGACCCCTGTCATCACAATGCTACATCCCCTTATCAGCACAATGTTCCATGATCCCTGACATCACAATGTTACATAACCCTTGTCATCAAAATGCTCCATGACCCTTTTCATCCCAAAGCTCCATGACCACTGGCATCACAATGTTCTATAACCCCTGGCATCAAAATTTTCCATTACACTTTTCATCAAATTGCTGCATGACCCTGTCCTCAAAATGCTCCCTGCCCTTCTCATCACAATGCACCACACACTTGTCATCAACATGCTCCATGACATTTGTCATCACAAAGCTCCATGACCCTTGGCATCACAATGCTCCATGTCATTGTCATCACAATGCTCCATGAACCCTCTCATCACACTGCTCCATGTCCTTGTCATCACAAAGCTCCATGACACTTGTCATCACAATGCTCGATGCCATTCTCATCACAATGCTCCATGACCTTGTCATTACAATCCTCCATGACCCATGTATCACAGTGTACCGTGCCCTTGTCATGACAAACCGCCATGCCCACTCTCATCACAGTAATCCATGAAACATTTCAGATCAATGCTCAATGCCCTTCTCATCACAATGCTCCGTTACCTCTGTCGTAACAATGCTCCATGACACCTGCCATCATAATATTCCACGGCCTTGTCATCACAAGGCTCCATGACCCTTGTCATCACAATGCTCCAAGATCCATGTAATCACAATGCTCCATGCCCTTGTCATCACAAAGCTCCATGACGCATGTCATCAGAATGTTCCATGGTCTTCTCCTCACAATGCTCCATGCCCTTGTCATCACAATGCTCGAAGACTCCAGTAATCACAATGTTCCATTCCCTTTTTCATCAGAATGCTCCATTAGATTTGTCATCACAAGTCTCCATGGTCATCTCCTCACAATGCTCCAAGACCTTGTCATCACCATGCTCCATTCCCTTGTCATCACAATGCTCCATGACCCCTGTCATCACAATACTCCATGAACATTTTCAGCCCAATTCTCTATGACCTTCTCATCACAATGCTCCATGACCAATATCATCACAATGCTCCATGACCACTGTCATCACAACACTCCATGACACCTGACAACACAATGATCCGGGACTCTTGTCATCACAATGCTCCAAGACCCCTGTAATCACAATGCTCCATGAACCCTGTCATCACAATACTCCATGAACATTTTCAGCCCAATGCTCCATGACCCTTGTCATCACACTGATCCATGCCCATGTTATCCCAATGTTCCATGACCCATGTATTCACAATGCTCCATGAAGCTTGTCATCACAGTGCTCCATGACACCTGTCATCACAATGCTCCATTCCTTTGTCAGCAAAATGCTACATGACCTTGTCATTACAATGCTCTATGCACTTGTCATCACAATACTCCATTTCCATTGTCATCACAATCCTCCATGAACTTTGGGATCACATTGCTTCATGCCCTTGTCATCACAATGCTCCATGCTCCTTGAAATCAAAATGATCCATGACCTCTGTCATCACAATGCTCCAAACCCTTGTGATCACAATGTTCCATAACACTTGTCCTCACAACGCTCCATGATGCCTGTCATCACAATAATCCATGCCCTTTTCATCACAATGCTCCATGACCTTTGTCATCACAATTCTCAATACACTTGTCATCACAATGCTCCCTGACACTTGTCGTCAGAATGCTCCTTGAACCCTGTCACGAAAAGGCTCCATGCCTTTTTCATCACAAAGCCCCATGCCCTTTTCATCCCAATGCTCCATGCCATTGTCATCAAAATACTCCACAAGCTTGTCATCAGAATGCTCCATGACCCTTGTCATCACAATTCTCCATGCACTTGTCAGCACAATGCTCCCTGACACTTGTCATCACAATGCTCCAAGCCATTGTCATCACAATGCTCCATTACCTTTGTGATCAGAATCCTCAATGGAAGTTTGCATCACAATGCTCCATGTCATTGTCATCACAATGGGCCATTACATATGTCATCACAATGCTCCCTGACACCTCTCTTTACAATACTGCATTACCTGGTCATCACAATGCTCCCTGCCGTTCTCATCACAATGTACCACACCCTTGTCATCAAAATGCTCCATGACCTTTGTCATCACAAAGCTCCATGACCCTTGGCATCACAATGCTCCATGTCATTGTCATCACAATGCTCCATGAACCCTCTCATCACATTGCTCCATGCCCTTGTCATCACAAAGCTCCATGGCACTTGTCATCACAATGCTCGATGCCCTTCTCATCACAATGCTCCATGCCCTTGTCATTACAATCCTCCATGACCCATGTATCACAGTGTACCGTGCCCTTGTCATCACAATGCGCCATGCCCACTCTCATCACAATAATCCATGAAATATTTCAGACCAATGCTCAATGCACTTCTCATCACAATGCTCCATTACCTCTGTCATAACAAGCTCCATGACCCCTGCCATCACAATGTTCCACGGCCTTGTCATCACAGGGCTCCAGGACCCTTGTCAGCACAATGCTCCAAGACCCATGTAATCACAATGCTCCATGCCCTTGTCATCACAAAGCTCCATGACGCATGTCATCACAATGTTCCATGACCTTCGCCTCACAATGCTCCATGCCCTTGTCATCACAATGCTTCAAGACCCCCGTAATCACAATGCTCCATGCCCCTTTTCATAAGAATGCTCCATTAGACTTGTCATCACAAGTCTCCATGTTCAAATCATCACAATGCTCCAAGACCTTGTCATCAACATGCTCCATTCCCTTGTCATCACAATGCTCCATGACCCCTGTCATCACAATACTCCATGCACATTTTTAGCCCAATGCTCCATGACCCTTGTCATCACAATGATCCATGCCCTTGTCATCACAATGCTCCATGCACTTGTCAGCACAATGCTCCCTGATCCTTGTCATCACAATGCTCCAAACCATTGTCACCACAATGCTCCATTACCTTTGTCATCAGAATCCTCCATGACACTTGGCATCACAATGCTCCATGCCATTGTCATCACAATGCTCCATGACCCCTGTCATCACAATGCTCCGTGACTACAGTCATCACAATGCTTCATAACGTTTGTCATCACAACAATCCATGCCCGCGTCATCACAAGGCTCTGTGACCTTTGTAACCACAATGCTCCATGAACTTTTCATCACAATGCTCCGTGACCCTTGTCATCACAATGCTCCATGCCTTTGTCAGAACAATGCTCCATGACCCTTGTCATCAAATTGTGCCATGCGCTTTTCACCACAATGATCCACAACCTTGTCATCGCTATGCTCCATAAACCTTGTAATCACAATGCTCCATGCACTTCTCATCCAAATACTCTCTCACATGAGATATCACAATGTTCCATCACTAGTCATCTCAATCCTCCCTCACCCCTGTTATCACAATGTTCCATGACCCCTGTCATCACAATGCTACATCCCCTTATCAGCACAATGTTCCATGATCCCTGACATCACAATGTTACATAACCCTTGTCATCAAAATGCTCCATGACCCTTTTCATCCCAAAGCTCCATGACCACTGGCATCACAATGTTCTATAACCCCTGGCATCAAAATTTTCCATTACACTTTTCATCAAATTGCTGCATGACCCTGTCCTCAAAATGCTCCCTGCCCTTCTCATCACAATGCACCACACACTTGTCATCAACATGCTCCATGACATTTGTCATCACAAAGCTCCATGACCCTTGGCATCACAATGCTCCATGTCATTGTCATCACAATGCTCCATGAACCCTCTCATCACATTGCTCCATGTCCTTGTCATCACAAAGCTCCATGACACTTGTCATCACAATGCTCGATGCCATTCTCATCACAATGCTCCATGACCTTGTCATTACAATCCTCCATGACCCATGTATCACAGTGTACCGTGCCCTTGTCATGACAAACCGCCATGCCCACTCTCATCACAGTAATCCATGAAACATTTCAGATCAATGCTCAATGCCCTTCTCATCACAATGCTCCGTTACCTCTGTCGTAACAATGCTCCATGACACCTGCCATCATAATATTCCACGGCCTTGTCATCACAAGGCTCCATGACCCTTGTCATCACAATGCTCCAAGATCCATGTAATCACAATGCTCCATGCCCTTGTCATCACAAAGCTCCATGACGCATGTCATCAGAATGTTCCATGGTCTTCTCCTCACAATGCTCCATGCCCTTGTCATCACAATGCTCGAAGACTCCAGTAATCACAATGTTCCATTCCCTTTTTCATCAGAATGCTCCATTAGATTTGTCATCACAAGTCTCCATGGTCATCTCCTCACAATGCTCCAAGACCTTGTCATCACCATGCTCCATTCCCTTGTCATCACAATGCTCCATGACCCCTGTCATCACAATACTCCATGAACATTTTCAGCCCAATTCTCTATGACCTTCTCATCACAATGCTCCATGACCAATATCATCACAATGCTCCATGACCACTGTCATCACAACACTCCATGACACCTGACAACACAATGATCCGGGACTCTTGTCATCACAATGCTCCAAGACCCCTGTAATCACAATGCTCCATGAACCCTGTCATCACAATACTCCATGAACATTTTCAGCCCAATGCTCCATGACCCTTGTCATCACACTGATCCATGCCCATGTTATCCCAATGTTCCATGACCCATGTATTCACAATGCTCCATGACGCTTGTCATCACAGTGCTCCATGACACCTGTCATCACAATGCTCCATTCCTTTGTCAGCAAAATGCTACATGACCTTGTCATTACAATGCTCTATGCACTTGTCATCACAATACTCCATTTCCATTGTCATCACAATCCTCCATGAACTTTGGGATCACATTGCTTCATGCCCTTGTCATCACAATGCTCCATGCTCCTTGAAATCAAAATGATCCATGACCTCTGTCATCACAATGCTCCAAACCCTTGTGATCACAATGTTCCATAACACTTGTCCTCACAACGCTCCATGATGCCTGTCATCACAATAATCCATGCCCTTTTCATCACAATGCTCCATGACCTTTGTCATCACAATTCTCAATACACTTGTCATCACAATGCTCCCTGACACTTGTCGTCAGAATGCTCCTTGAACCCTGTCACGAAAAGGCTCCATGCCTTTTTCATCACAAAGCCCCATGCCCTTTTCATCCCAATGCTCCATGCCATTGTCATCAAAATACTCCACAAGCTTGTCATCAGAATGCTCCATGACCCTTGTCATCACAATTCTCCATGCACTTGTCAGCACAATGCTCCCTGACACTTGTCATCACAATGCTCCAAGCCATTGTCATCACAATGCTCCATTACCTTTGTGATCAGAATCCTCAATGGAAGTTTGCATCACAATGCTCCATGTCATTGTCATCACAATGGGCCATTACATATGTCATCACAATGCTCCCTGACACCTCTCTTTACAATACTGCATTACCTGGTCATCACAATGCTCCCTGCCGTTCTCATCACAATGTACCACACCCTTGTCATCAAAATGCTCCATGACCTTTGTCATCACAAAGCTCCATGACCCTTGGCATCACAATGCTCCATGTCATTGTCATCACAATGCTCCATGAACCCTCTCATCACATTGCTCCATGCCCTTGTCATCACAAAGCTCCATGGCACTTGTCATCACAATGCTCGATGCCCTTCTCATCACAATGCTCCATGCCCTTGTCATTACAATCCTCCATGACCCATGTATCACAGTGTACCGTGCCCTTGTCATCACAATGCGCCATGCCCACTCTCATCACAATAATCCATGAAATATTTCAGACCAATGCTCAATGCACTTCTCATCACAATGCTCCATTACCTCTGTCATAACAAGCTCCATGACCCCTGCCATCACAATGTTCCACGGCCTTGTCATCACAGGGCTCCAGGACCCTTGTCAGCACAATGCTCCAAGACCCATGTAATCACAATGCTCCATGCCCTTGTCATCACAAAGCTCCATGACGCATGTCATCACAATGTTCCATGACCTTCGCCTCATAATGCTCCATGCCCTTGTCATCACAATGCTTCAAGACCCCCGTAATCACAATGCTCCATGCCCCTTTTCATAAGAATGCTCCATTAGACTTTTCATCACAAGTCTCCATGTTCAAATCATCACAATGCTCCAAGACCTTGTCATCAACATGCTCCATTCCCTTGTCATCACAATGCTCCATGACCCCTGTCATCACAATACTCCATGCACATTTTTAGCCCAATGCTCCATGACCCTTGTCATCACAATGATCCATGCCCTTGTCATCACAATGCTCCATGCACTTGTCAGCACAATGCTCCCTGATCCTTGTCATCACAATGCTCCAAACCATTGTCACCACAATGCTCCATTACCTTTGTCATCAGAATCCTCCATGACACTTGGCATCACAATGCTCCATGCCATTGTCATCACAATGCTCTATGACCCCTGTCATCACAATGCTCCGTGACTACAGTCATCACAATGCTTCATAACGTTTGTCATCACAACAATCCATGCCCGCGTCATCACAAGGCTCTGTGACCTTTGTAACCACAATGCTCCATGAACTTTTCATCACAATGCTCCGTGACCCTTGTCATCACAATGCTCCATGCCTTTGTCAGAACAATGCTCCATGACCCTTGTCATCAAATTGTGCCATGCGCTTTTCACCACAATGATCCACAACCTTGTCATCGCTATGCTCCATAAACCTTGTAATCACAATGCTCCATGCACTTCTCATCCAAATACTCTCTCACATGAGATATCACAATGTTCCATCACTAGTCATCTCAATCCTCCCTCACCCCTGTTATCACAATGTTCCATGACCCCTGTCATCACAATGCTACATCCCCTTATCAGCACAATGTTCCATGATCCCTGACATCACAATGTTACATAACCCTTGTCATCAAAATGCTCCATGACCCTTTTCATCCCAAAGCTCCATGACCACTGGCATCACAATGTTCTATAACCCCTGGCATCAAAATTTTCCATTACACTTTTCATCAAATTGCTGCATGACCCTGTCCTCAAAATGCTCCCTGCCCTTCTCATCACAATGCACCACACACTTGTCATCAAAATGCTCCATGACGTTTGTCATCACAAAGCTCCATGACCCTTGGCATCACAATGCTCCATGTCATTGTCATCACAATGCTCCATGAACCCTCTCATCACATTGCTCCATGTCCTTGTCATCACAAAGCTCCATGACACTTGTCATCACAATGCTCGATGCCATTCTCATCACAATGCTCCATGACCTTGTCATTACAATCCTCCATGACCCATGTATCACAGTGTACCGTGCCCTTGTCATGACAAACCGCCATGCCCACTCTCATCACAGTAATCCATGAAACATTTCCGATCAATGCTCAATGCCCTTCTCATCACAATGCTCCGTTACCTCTGTCGTAACAATGCTCCATGACACCTGCCATCATAATATTCCACGGCCTTGTCATCACAAGGCTCCATGACCCTTGTCATCACAATGCTCCAAGATCCATGTAATCACAATGCTCCATGCCCTTGTCATCACAAAGCTCCATGACGCATGTCATCAGAATGTTCCATGGTCTTCTCCTCACAATGCTCCATGCCCTTGTCATCACAATGCTCGAAGACTCCAGTAATCACAATGTTCCATTCCCTTTTTCATCAGAATGCTCCATTAGATTTGTCATCACAAGTCTCCATGGTCATCTCCTCACAATGCTCCAAGACCTTGTCATCACCATGCTCCATTCCCTTGTCATCACAATGCTCCATGCCCTTGTCATCACAATGCTCCGTGACCCTTTTCATCCCATAGCTCCATGACCCCTGGCATCACAATGTTCTATAACACCTGGCATCAAAATGTTCCATTACACTTTTCATCAAATTGCTGCATGACCCTGTCCTCAAAATGCTCCCTGCCCTTCTCATCACAATGCACCACACACTTGTCATCAAAATGCTCCATGACCTTTGTCATCACAAACTCCATGACCCTTGGCATCACAATGCTCCATGTCATTGTCATCACAATGCTCCATGAACCCTCTCATCACATTGCTCCATGTCCTTGTCATCACAAAGCTCCATGACACTTGTCATCACAATGCTCGATGCCATTCTCATCACAATGCTCCATGACCTTGTCATTACAATCCTCCATGACCCATGTATCACAGTGTACCGTGCCCTTGTCATGACAAACCGCCATGCCCACTCTCATCACAGTAATCCATGAAACATTTCCGATCAATGCTCAATGCCCTTCTCATCACAATGCTCCGTTACCTCTGTCGTAACAATGCTCCATGACACCTGCCATCATAATATTCCACGGCCTTGTCATCACAAGGCTCCATGACCTTTGTCATCACAATGCTCCAAGATCCATGTAATCACAATGCTCCATGCCCTTGTCATCACAAAGCTCCATGACGCATGTCATCAGAATGTTCCATGGTCTTCTCCTCACAATGCTCCATGCCCTTGTCATCACAATGCTCGAAGACTCCAGTAATCACAATGTTCCATTCCCTTTTTCATCAGAATGCTCCATTAGATTTGTCATCACAAGTCTCCATGGTCATCTCCTCACAATGCTCCAAGACCTTGTCATCACCATGCTCCATTCCCTTGTCATCACAATGCTCCATGACCCCTGTCATCACAATACTCCATGAATATTTTCAGCCCAATTCTCTATGACCTTCTCATCACAGTGCTCCATGACCAATATCATCACAATGCTCCATGACCACTGTCATCACAACACTCCATGACACCTGACAACACAATGATCCGGGACTCTTGTCATCACAATGCTCCAAGACCCCTGTAATCACAATGCTCCATGACCCCTGTCATCACAATACTCCATGAACATTTTCAGCCCAATGCTCCATGACCATTGTCATCACAATGATCCATGCCCTTGTCATCCCAATGTTCCATGACACTTGTTTTCACAAGGCTCTGTGACGCTTGTCACCACAGTGCTCCATGACACCTGTCATCACAATGCTCCATTCCTTTGTCAGCAAAATGCTAAATGGCCTTGTCATTACAATGCGCTAGGGGCTTGTCATCACAATACTCCATTACTGTTGTCATCACAATTTCCCATGAACCTTGGGATCACATTGCTTCATGCCCTTGTCATCACAATGCTCCATGCTCCTTGAAATCAAAATGATCCATGACCTCTGTCATCACAATGCTCAAAACACTTGTGATCACAATGTTCCATAACACTTGTCCTCACAACGCTCCATGATGCCTGTCATCACAATACTCCATGCCCTTTTCATCACAATGTTCCATGACCATTGTCATCACAATTCTCAATACACTTGTCATCACAATGCTCCCTGACACTTGTCGTCAGCATGCTCCTTGAAACCTGTCACCAAAAGGCTACACGACTTTTTCATCACAAAGCCCCATGCCGTTTTCATCCCAATGCTCCATGCCATTGTCATCAAAATATTCCACAAGCTTGTCATCAGAAAGCTCCATGACCCTTGTCATCACAATGCTCCATGCACTTGTCAGAACAACGCTCCCTGACCTTTGTCATCACAATGCTCCAAGCCATTGTCATTCACAATGCTCCATTACCTTTGTCATCTGAATCTTCGATGACACTTGGCATCACAATGCTCCATGACATTGTCATCACAATGGGCCATTACATATGTCATCACAATGCTCCCTGACACCTATCTTCACAATACTGCATGACCTTTGTCATCACAAAGCTCCATGACCCTTGGCATCACAATGCTCCATGTCATTGTCATCACAATGCTCCATGAACCCTCTCATCACATTGCTCCATGCCCTTGTCATCACAAAGCTCCATGGCACTTGTCATCACAATGCTCGATGCCCTTCTCATCACAATGCTCCATGCCCTTGTCATTACAATCCTCCATGACCCATGTATCACAGTGTACCGTGCCCTTGTCATCACAATGCGCCATGCCCACTCTCATCACAATAATCCATGAAATATTTCAGACCAATGCTCAATGCACTTCTCATCACAATGCTCCATTACCTCTGTCATAACAAGCTCCATGACCCCTGCCATCACAATGTTCCACGGCCTTGTCATCACAGGGCTCCAGGACCCTTGTCAGCACAATGCTCCAAGACCCATGTAATCACAATGCTCCATGCCCTTGTCATCACAAAGCTCCATGACGCATGTCATCACAATGTTCCATGACCTTCGCCTCACAATGCTCCATGCCCTTGTCATCACAATGCTTCAAGACCCCCGTAATCACAATGCTCCATGCCCCTTTTCATAAGAATGCTCCATTAGACTTGTCATCACAAGTCTCCATGTTCAAATCATCACAATGCTCCAAGACCTTGTCATCAACATGCTCCATTCCCTTGTCATCACAATGCTCCATGACCCCTGTCATCACAATACTCCATGCACATTTTTAGCCCAATGCTCCATGACCCTTGTCATCACAATGATCCATGCCCTTGTCATCACAATGCTCCATGCACTTGTCAGCACAATGCTCCCTGATCCTTGTCATCACAATGCTCCAAACCATTGTCACCACAATGCTCCATTACCTTTGTCATCAGAATCCTCCATGACACTTGGCATCACAATGCTCCATGCCATTGTCATCACAATGCTCCATGACCCCTGTCATCACAATGCTCCGTGACTACAGTCATCACAATGCTTCATAACGTTTGTCATCACAACAATCCATGCCCGCGTCATCACAAGGCTCTGTGACCTTTGTAACCACAATGCTCCATGAACTTTTCATCACAATGCTCCGTGACCCTTGTCATCACAATGCTCCATGCCTTTGTCAGAACAATGCTCCATGACCCTTGTCATCAAATTGTGCCATGCGCTTTTCACCACAATGATTCACAACCTTGTCATCGCTATGCTCCATAAACCTTGTAATCACAATGCTCCATGCACTTCTCATCCAAATACTCTCTCACATGAGATATCACAATGTTCCATCACTAGTCATCTCAATCCTCCCTCACCCCTGTTATCACAATGTTCCATGACCCCTGTCATCACAATGCTACATCCCCTTATCAGCACAATGTTCCATGATCCCTGACATCACAATGTTACATAACCCTTGTCATCAAAATGCTCCATGACCCTTTTCATCCCAAAGCTCCATGACCACTGGCATCACAATGTTCTATAACCCCTGGCATCAAAATTTTCCATTACATTTTTCATCAAATTGCTGCATGACCCTGTCCTCAAAATGCTCCCTGCCCTTCTCATCACAATGCACCACACACTTGTCATCAAAATGCTCCATGACCTTTGTCATCACAAAGCTCCATGACCCTTGGCATCACAATGCTCCATGTCATTGTCATCACAATGCTCCATGAACCCTCTCATCACATTGCTCCATGTCCTTGTCATCACAAAGCTCCATGACACTTGTCATCACAATGCTCGATGCCATTCTCATCACAATGCTCCATGACCTTGTCATTACAATCCTCCATGACCCATGTATCACAGTGTACCGTGCCCTTGTCATGACAAACCGCCATGCCCACTCTCATCACAGTAATCCATGAAACATTTCCGATCAATGCTCAATGCCCTTCTCATCACAATGCTCCGTTACCTCTGTCGTAACAATGCTCCATGACACCTGCCATCATAATATTCCACGGCCTTGTCATCACAAGGCTCCATGACCCTTGTCATCACAATGCTCCAAGATCCATGTAATCACAATGCTCCATGCCCTTTTCATCACAAAGCTCCATGACGCATGTCATCAGAATGTTCCATGGTCTTCTCCTCACAATGCTCCATGCCCTTGTCATCACAATGCTCGAAGACTCCAGTAATCACAATGTTCCATTCCCTTTTTCATCAGAATGCTCCATTAGATTTGTCATCACAAGTCTCCATGGTCATCTCCTCACAATGCTCCAAGACCTTGTCATCACCATGCTCCATTCCCTTGTCATCACAATGCTCCATGACCCCTGTCATCACAATACTCCATGAACATTTTCAGCCCAATTCTCTATGACCTTCTCATCACAATGCTCCATGACCAGTATCATCACAATGCTCCATGACCACTGTCATCACAACACTCCATGACACCTGACAACACAATGATCCGGGACTCTTGTCATCACAATGCTCCAAGACCCCTGTAATCACAATGCTCCATGACCCCTGTCATCACAATACTCCATGAACATTTTCAGCCCAATGCTCCATGACCATTGTCATCACAATGATCCATGCCCTTGTCATCCCAATGTTCCATGACACTTGTTTTCACAAGGCTCTGTGACGCTTGTCACCACAGTGCTCCATGACACCTGTCATCACAATGCTCCATTCCTTTGTCAGCAAAATGCTACATGGCCTTTTCATTAAAATGCGCTAGGCGCTTGTCATCACAATACTCCATTACTGTTGTCATCACAATTTCCCATGAACCTTGGGATCACATTGCTTCATGCCCTTGTCATCACAATGCTCCATGCTCCTTGAAATCAAAATGATCCATGACCTCTGTCATCACAATGCTCAAAACACTTGTGATCACAATGTTCCATAACACTTGTCCTCACAACGCTCCATGATGCCTGTCATCACAATACTCCATGCCCTTTTCATCACAATGTTCCATGACCTTTGTCATCACAATTCTCAATACACTTGTCATCACAATGCTCCCTGACACTTGTCGTCAGCATGCTCCTTGAAACCTGTCACCAAAAGGCTACACGCCTTTTTCATCACAAAGCCCCATGCCGTTTTCATCCCAATGCTCCATGCCATTGTCATCAAAATATTCCACAAGCTTGTCATCAGAAAGCTCCATGACCCTTGTCATCACAATGCTCCATGCACTTGTCAGAACAACGCTCCCTGACCCTTGTCATCACAATGCTCCAAGCCATTGTCATTCACAATGCTCCATTAACTTTGTCATCAGAATCCTCCATGACACTTGGCATCACAATGCTCCATGACATTGTCATCACAATGGGCCATTACATATGTCATCACAATGCTCCCTGACACCTATCTTCACAATACTGCATGACCTTTGTCATCACAAAGCTCCATGACCCTTGGCATCACAATCTTCATGTCATTGTCATCACAATGCTCCATGAACCCTCTCATCACATTGCTCCATGCCCTTGTCATCACAAAGCTCCATGGCACTTGTCATCACAATGCTCGATGCCCTTCTCATCACAATGCTCCATGCCCTTGTCATTACAATCCTCCATGACCCATGTATCACAGTGTACCGTGCCCTTGTCATCACAATGCGCCATGCCCACTCTCATCACAATAATCCATGAAATATTTCAGACCAATGCTCAATGCACTTCTCATCACAATGCTCCATTACCTCTGTCATAACAAGCTCCATGACCCCTGCCATCACAATGTTCCACGGCCTTGTCATCACAAGGCTCCAGGACCCTTGTCAGCACAATGCTCCAAGACCCATGTAATCACAATGCTCCATGCCCTTGTCATCACAAAGCTCCATGACGCATGTCATCACAATGTTCCATGACCTTCGCCTCACAATGCTCCATGCCCTTGTCATCACAATGCTTCAAGACCCCCGTAATCACAATGCTCCATGCCCCTTTTCATAAGAATGCTCCATTAGACTTGTCATCACAAGTCTCCATGTTCATCTCATCACAATGCTCCAAGACCTTGTCATCAACATGCTCCATTCCCTTGTCATCACAATGCTCCATGACCCCTGTCATCACAATACTCCATGCACATTTTTAGCCCAATGCTCCATGACCCTTGTCATCACAATGATCCATGCCCTTGTCATCACAATGCTCCATGCACTTGTCAGCACAATGCTCCCTGATCCTTGTCATCACAATGCTCCAAACCATTGTCACCACAATGCTCCATTACCTTTGTCATCAGAATCCTCCATGACACTTGGCATCACAATGCTCCATGCCATTGTCATCACAATGCTCCATGACCCCTGTCATCACAATGCTCCGTGACTACAGTCATCACAATGCTTCATAACGTTTGTCATCACAACAATCCATGCCCGCGTCATCACAAGGCTCTGTGACCTTTGTAACCAAAATGCTCCATGAACTTTTCATCACAATGCTCCGTGACCCTTGTCATCACAATGCTCCATGCCTTTGTCAGAACAATGCTCCATGACCTTTGTCATCAAATTGTGCCATGCGCTTTTTACCACAATGATCCACAACCTTGTCATCGCTATGCTCCATAAACCTTGTAATCACAATGCTCCATGCACTTCTCATCCAAATACTCTCTCACATGAGATATCACAATGTTCCATCACTAGTCATCACAATCCTCCCTCACCCCTGTTATCACAATGTTCCATGACCCCTGTCATCACAATGCTACATCCCCTTATCAGCACAATGTTCCATGATCCCTGACATCACAATGTTCCATAACCCTTGTCATCAAAATGCTCCATGACCCTTTTCATCCCAAAGCTCCATGACCACTGGCATCACAATGTTCTATAACCCCTGGCATCAAAATTTTCCATTACACTTTTCATCAAATTGCTGCATGACCCTGTCCTCAAAATGCTCCCTGCCCTTCTCATCACAATGCACCACACACTTGTCATCAAAATGCTCCATGACCTTTGTCATCACAAAGCTCCATGACCCTTGGCATCACAATGCTCCATGTCATTGTCATCACAATGCTCCATGAACCCTCTCATCACATTGCTCCATGTCCTTGTCATCACAAAGCTCCATGACACTTGTCATCACAATGCTCGATGCCATTCTCATCACAATGCTCCATGACCTTGTCATTACAATCCTCCATGACCCATGTATCACAGTGTACCGTGCCCTTGTCATGACAAACCGCCATGCCCACTCTCATCACAGTAATCCATGAAACATTTCAGATCAATGCTCAATGCCCTTCTCATCACAATGCTCCGTTACCTCTGTCGTAACAATGCTCCATGACACCTGCCATCATAATATTCCACGGCCTTGTCATCACAAGGCTGCATGACCCTTGTCATCACAATGCTCCAAGATCCATGTAATCACAAAGCTCCATGCCCTTGTCATCACAAAGCTCCATGACGCATGTCATCAGAATGTTCCATGGTCTTCTCCTCACAATGCTCCTTGCCCTTGTCTTCACAATGCTCGAAGAGTCCAGTAATCACAATGTTCCATTCCCTTTTTCATCAGAATGCTCCATTAGATTTGTCATCACAAGTCTCCATGGTCATCTCCTCACAATGCTCCAAGACCTTGTCATCACCATGCTCCATTCCCTTGTCATCACAATGCTCCATGACCCCTGTCATCACAATACTCCATGAACATTTTCAGCCCAATTCTCTATGACCTTCTCATCCCAATGCTCCATGACCAATATCATCACAATGCTCCATGACCATTGCCATCACAACACTCCATGACACCTGACAACACAATGATCCGGGACTCTTGTCATCACAATGCTCCAAGACCCCTGTAATCACAATGCTCCATGACCCCTGTCATCACAATACTCCATGAACATTTTCAGCCCAATGCTCCATGACCCTTGTCATCACAATGATCCATGCCCATGTTATCCCAATGTTCCATGACCCATGTATTCACAATGCTCCATGACGCTTGTCATCACAGTGCTCCATGACACCTGTCATCACAATGCTCCATGCCTTTGTCAGCAAAATGCTACATGACCTTGTCATTACAATGCTCTATGCACTTGTCATCACAATACTCCATTTCCATTGTCATCACAATCCTCCATGAACTTTGGGATCACATTGCTTCATGCCCTTGTCATCACAATGCTCCATGCTCCTTGAAATCAAAATGATCCATGACCTCTGTCATCACAATGCTCCAAACCCTTGTGATCACAATGTTCCATAACACTTGTCCTCACAACGCTCCATGATGCCTGTCATCACAATAATCCATGCCCTTTTCATCACAATGCTCCATGACCTTTGTCATCACAATTCTCAATACACTTGTCATCACAATGCTCCCTGACACTTGTCGTCAGAATGCTCCTTGAACCCTGTCACGAAATGGCTCCATGCCTTTTTCATCACAAAGCCCCATGCCCTTTTCATGCCAATGCTCCATGCCCTTGTCATCAAAATACTCCACAAGCTTGTCATCAGAATGCTCCATGACCCTTGTCATCACAATTCTCCATGCACTTGTCAGCACAATGCTCCCTGACACTTGTCATCACAATGCTCCAAGCCATTGTCATCACAATGCTCCATTACCTTTGTGATCAGAATCCTCAATTGAAGTTTACATCACAATGCTCCATGTCATTGTCATCACAATGGGCCATTACATATGTCATCACAATGCTCCCTGACACCTCTCTTTACAATACTGCATTACCTGGTCATCACAATGCTCCCTGCCGTTCTCATCACAATGTACCACACCCTTCTCATCAAAATGCTCCATGACCTTTGTCATCACAAAGCTCCATGACCCTTGGCATCACAATGCTCCATGTCATTGTCATCACAATGCTCCATGAACCCTCTCATCACATTGCTCCATGCCCTTGTCATCACAAAGCTCCATGGCACTTGTCATCACAATGCTCGATGCCCTTCTCATCACAATGCTCCATGCCCTTGTCATTACAATCCTCCATGACCCATGTATCACAGTGTACCGTGCCCTTGTCATCACAATGCGCCATGCCCACTCTCATCACAATAATCCATGAAATATTTCAGACCAATGCTCAATGCACTTCTCATCACAATGCTCCATTACCTCTGTCATAACAAGCTCCATGACCCCTGCCATCACAATGTTCCACGGCCTTGTCATCACAAGGCTCCAGGACCCTTGTCAGCACAATGCTCCAAGACCCATGTAATCACAATGCTCCATGCCCTTGTCATCACAATGCTCGAAGACTCCAGTAATCACAATGTTCCATTCCCTTTTTCATCAGAATGCTCCATTAGATTTGTCATCACAAGTCTCCATGGTCATCTCCTCACAATGCTCCAAGACCTTGTCATCACCATGCTCCATTCCCTTGTCATCACAATGCTCCATGACCCCTGTCATCAAAATACTCCATGAACATTTTCAGCCCAATTCTCTATGACCTTCTCATCACAATGCTCCATGACCAGTATCATCACAATGCTCCATGACCACTGTCATCACAACACTCCATGACACCTGACAACACAATGATCCGGGACTCTTGTCATCACAATGCTCCAAGACCCCTGTAATCACAATGCTCCATTACCCCTGTCATCACAATACTCCATGAACATTTTCAGCCCAATGCTCCATGACCATTGTCATCACAATGATCCATGCCCTTGTCATCCCAATGTTCCATGACACTTGTTTTCACAAGGCTCTGTGACGCTTGTCACCACAGTGCTCCATGACACCTGTCATCACAATGCTCCATTCCTTTGTCAGCAAAATGCTACATGGCCTTTTCATTAAAATGCGCTAGGCGCTTGTCATCACAATACTCCATTACTGTTGTCATCACAATTTCCCATGAACCTTGGGATCACATTGCTTCATGCCCTTGTCATCACAATGCTCCATGCTCCTTGAAATCAAAATGATCCATGACCTCTGTCATCACAATGCTCAAAACACTTGTGATCACAATGTTCCATAACACTTGTCCTCACAACGCTCCATGATGCCTGTCATCACAATACTCCATGCCCTTTTCATCACAATGTTCCATGACCTTTGTCATCACAATTCTCAATACACTTGTCATCACAATGCTCCCTGACACTTGTCGTCAGCATGCTCCTTGAAACCTGTCACCAAAAGGCTACACGCCTTTTTCATCACAAAGCCCCATGCCGTTTTCATCCCAATGCTCCATGCCATTGTCATCCAAATATTACACAAGCTTGTCATCAGAAAGCTCCATGACCCTTGTCATCACAATGCTCCATGCACTTGTCAGAACAACGCTCCCTGACCCTTGTCATCACAATGCTCCAAGCCATTGTCATTCACAATGCTCCATTACCTTTGTCATCAGAATCCTCCATGACACTTGGCATCACAATGCTCCATGACATTGTCATCACAATGGGCCATTACATATGTCATCACAATGCTCCCTGACACCTATCTTCACAATACTGCATGACCTTTGTCATCACAAAGCTCCATGACCCTTGGCATCACAATCTCCATGTCATTGTCATCACAATGCTCCATGAACCCTCTCATCACATTGCTCCATGCCCTTGTCATCACAAAGCTCCATGGCACTTGTCATCACAATGCTCGATGCCCTTGTCATCACAACGCTCCATGCCCTTGTCATTACAATCCTCCATGACCCATGTATCACAGTGTACCGTGCCCTTGTCATCACAATGCGCCATGCCCACTCTCATCACAATAATCCATGAAATATTTCAGACCAATGCTCAATGCACTTCTCATCACAATGCTCCATTACCTCTGTCATAACAAGCTCCATGACCCCTGCCATCACAATGTTCCACGGCCTTGTCATCACAAGGCTCCAGGACCCTTGTCAGCACAATGCTCCAAGACCCATGTAATCACAATTCTCCATGCCCTTGTCATCACAAAGCTCCATGACGCATGTCATCACAATGTTCCATGACCTTCGCCTCACAATGCTCCATGCCCTTGTCATCACAATGCTTCAAGACCCCCGTAATCACAATGCTCCATGCCCCTTTTCATAAGAATGCTCCATTAGATTTGTCATCACAAGTCTCCATGTTCATCTCATCACAATGCTCCAAGACCTTGTCATCAACATGCTCCATTCCCTTGTCATCACAATGCTCCATGACCCCTGTCATCACAATACTCCATGCACATTTTTAGCCCAATGCTCCATGACCCTTGTCATCACAATGATCCATGCCCTTGTCATCACAATGCTCCATGCACTTGTCAGCACAATGCTCCCTGATCCTTGTCATCACAATGCTCCAAACCATTGTCACCACAATGCTCCATTACCTTTGTCATCAGAATCCTCCATGACACTTGGCATCACAATGCTCCATGCCATTGTCATCACAATGCTCCATGACCCTTGTCATCACAATGCTCCGTGACTACAGTCATCACAATGCTTCATAACGTTTGTCATCACAACAATCCATGCCCGCGTCATCACAAGGCTCTGTGACCTTTGTAACCAAAATGCTCCATGAACTTTTCATCACAATGCTCCGTGACCCTTGTCATCACAATGCTCCATGCATTTGTCAGAACAATGCTCCATGACCCTTGTCATCAAATTGTGCCATGCGCTTTTCACCACAATGATCCACAACCTTGTCATCGCTAAGCTCCATAAACCTTGTAATCACAATGCTCCATGCACTTCTCATCCAAATACTCTCTCACATGAGATATTACAATGTTCCATCACTAGTCATCACAATCCTCCCTCACCCCTGTTATCACAATGTTCCATGACCCCTGTCATCACAATGCTACATCCCCTTTTCATCCCAAAGCTCCATGACCACTGGCATCACAATGTTCTATAACCCCTGGCATCAAAATTTTCCATTACACTTTTCATCAAATTGCTGCATGACCCTGTCCTCAAAATGCTCCCTGCCCTTCTCATCACAATGCACCACACACTTGTCATCAAAATGCTCCATGACCTTTGTCATCACAAAGCTCCATGACCCTTGGCATCACAATGCTCCATGTCATTGTCATCACAATGCTCCATGAACCCTCTCATCACATTGCTCCATGTCCTTGTCATCACAAAGCTCCATGACACTTGTCATCACAATGCTCGATGCCATTCTCATCACAATGCTCCATGACCTTGTCATTACAATCCTCCATGACCCATGTATCACAGTGTACCGTGCCCTTGTCATGACAAACCGCCATGCCCACTCTCATCACAGTAATCCATGAAAAATTTCAGATCAATGCTCAATGCCCTTCTCATCACAATGCTCCGTTACCTCTGTTGTAACAATGCTCCATGACACCTGCCATCATAATATTCCACGGCCTTGTCATCACAAGGCTGCATGACCCTTGTCATCACAATGCTCCAAGATCCATGTAATCACAAAGCTCCATACCCTTGTCATCACAAAGCTCCATGATGCATGTCATCAGAATGTTCCATGGTCTTCTCCTCACAATGCTCCTTGCCCTTGTCTTCACAATGCTCGAAGAGTCCAGTAATCACAACGTTCCATTCCCTTTTTCATCAGAATGCTCCATTAGATTTGTCATCACAAGTCTCCATGGTCATCTCCTCACAATGCTCCAAGACCTTGTCATCACCATGCTCCATTCCCTTGTCATCACAATGCTCCATGACCCCTGTCATCACAATACTCCATGAACATTTTCAGCCCAATTCTCTATGACCTTCTCATCACAATGCTCCATGACCAATATCATCACAATGCTCCATGACCATTGCCATCACAACACTCCATGACACCTGACAACACAATGATCCGGGACTCTTGTCATCACAATGCTCCAAGACCCCTGTAATCACAATGCTCCATGACCCCTGTCATCACAATACTCCATGAACATTTTCAGCCCAATGCTCCATGACCCTTGTCATCACAATGATCCATGCCCATGTTATCCCAATGTTCCATGACCCATGTATTCACAATGCTCCATGACGCTTGTCATCACAGTGCTCCATGACACCTGTCATCACAATGCTCCATGCCTTTGTCAGCAAAATGCTACATGACCTTGTCATTACAATGCTCTATGCACTTGTCATCACAATACTCCATTTCCATTGTCATCACAATCCTCCATGAACTTTGGGATCACATTGCTTCATGCCCTTGTCATCACAATGCTCCATGCTCCTTGAAATCAAAATGATCCATGACCTCTGTCATCACAATGCTCCAAACCCTTGTGATCACAATGTTCCATAACACTTGTCCTCACAACGCTCCATGATGCCTGTCATCACAATAATCCATGCCCTTTTCATCACAATGCTCCATGACCTTTGTCATCACAATTCTCAATACACTTGTCATCACAATGCTCCCTGACACTTGTCGTCAGAATGCTCCTTGAACCCTGTCACGAAATGGCTCCATGCCTTTTTCATCACAAAGCCCCATGCCCTTTTCATGCCAATGCTCCATGCCATTGTCATCAAAATACTCCACAAGCTTGTCATCAGAATGCTCCATGACCCTTGTCATCACAATTCTCCATGCACTTGTCAGCACAATGCTCCCTGACACTTGTCATCACAATGCTCCAAGCCATTGTCATCACAATGCTCCATTACCTTTGTGATCAGAATCCTCAATTGAAGTTTGCATCACAATGCTCCATGTCATTGTCATCACAATGGGCCATTACATATGTCATCACAATGCTCCCTGACACCTCTCTTTACAATACTGCATTACCTGGTCATCACAATGCTCCCTGCCGTTCTCATCACAATGTACCACACCCTTCTCATCAAAATGCTCCATGATCTTTGTCATCACAAAGCTCCATGACCCTTGGCATCACAATGCTCCATGTCATTGTCATCACAATGCTCCATGAACCCTCTCATCACATTGCTCCATGCCCTTGTCATCACAAAGCTCCATGGCACTTGTCATCACAATGCTCGATGCCCTTCTCATCACAATGCTCCATGCCCTTGTCATTACAATCCTCCATGACCCATGTATCACAGTGTACCGTGCCCTTGTCATCACAATGCGCCATGCCCACTCTCATCACAATAATCCATGAAATATTTCAGACCAATGCTCAATGCACTTCTCATCACAATGCTCCATTACCTCTGTCATAACAAGCTCCATGATCCCTGCCATCACAATGTTCCACGGCCTTGTCATCACAAGGCTCCAGGACCCTTGTCAGCACAATGCTCCAAGACCCATGTAATCACAATGCTCCATGCCCTTGTCATCACAAAGCTCCAGGACGCATGTCATCAGAATGTTCCATGGTCTTCTCCTCACAATGCTCCATGCCCTTGTCATCACAATGCTCGAAGACTCCAGTAATCACAATGTTCCATTCCCTTTTTCATCAGAATACTCCATTAGATTTGTCATCACAAGTCTCCATGGTCATCTCCTCACAATGCTCCAAGACCTTGTCATCACCATGCTCCATTCCCTTGTCATCACAATGCTCCAGGACCCCTGTCATCGCAATACTCCATGAACATTTTCAGCCCAATTCTCTATGACCTTCTCATCACAATGCTTCATGACCAATATCATCACAATGCTCCATGACCACTGTCATCACAACACTCCATGACACCTGACAACACAGTGATCCGGGACTGTTGTCATCACAATGCTCCAAGACCCCTGTAATCACAATGCTCCATGACCCCTGTCATCACAATACTCCATGAACATTTTCAGCCCAATGCTCCATGACCCTTGTCATCACAATGATCCATGCCCATGTTATCCCAATGTTCCATGACCCATGTATTCACAATGCTTCATGACGCTTGTCATCACAGTGCTCCATGACACCTTTCATCACAATACTCCATGCCTTTGTCAGCAAAATGCTACATGACCTTGTCATTACAATGCTCTATGCACTTGTCATCACAATACTCCATTTCCATTGTCATCACAATCCTCCATGAACTTTGGGATCACATTGCTTCATGCCCTTGTCATCACAATGCTCCATGCTCCTTGAAATCAAAATGATCCATGACCTCTGTCATCACAATGCTCCAAATCCTTGTGATCACAATGTTCCATAACACTTGTCCTCACAACGCTCCGTGATGCCTGTCATCACAATAATCCATGCCCTTTTCATCACAATGCTCCATGACCTTTGTCATCACAATTCTCAATACACTTGTCATCACAATGCTCCCTGACACTTGTCGTCAGAATGCTCCTTGAAACCTGTCACGAAAAGGCTCCATGCCTTTTTCATCACAAAGCCCCATGCACTTTTCATCCCAATGCTCCATGCCATTGTCATCAAAATACTCCACAATCTTGTCATCAGAATGCTCCATGACCCTTGTCATCACAATTCTCCATGCACTTGACAGCACAATGCTCCCTGACATTTGTCATCACAATGCTCCAAGCCATTGTCATCACAATGCTCCATTACCTTTGTGATCAGAATCCTCAATGGAAGTTTTCATCACAATGCTCCATGCTATTGTCATCACAATGGGCCATTACATATGTCATCACAATTCTCCCTGACACCTCTCTTTACAATACTGCATTACCTGGTCATCACAATGCTCCCTGCCGTTCTCATCACAATGCACCACACCCTTGTCATCAAAATGCTCCATGACCTTTGTCATCACAAAGCTCCATGACCCTTGGCATCACATTGCTCCATGTCATTGTCATCACAATGCTCCATGAAACCTCTCATCACATTGCTCCATGTCCTTGTCATCACAAAGCTCCATGGCACTTGTCATCACAATGCTCGATGCCCTTCTCATCACAATGCTCCATGCCCTTGTCATTACAATCCTCCATGACCCATGTATCACAGTGTACCGTGCCCTTGTCATCACAATGTGCCATGCCCACTCTCATCACAATAATCCATGAAATATTTCAGACCAATGCTCAATGCACTTCTCATCACAATGCTCCATTACCTCTGTCATAACAAGCTCCATGACACCTGCCATCACAATGTTCCACGGCCTTGTCATCACAAGGCTCCAGGACCCTTGTCAGCACAATGCTCCAAGACCCATGTAATCACAATGCTCCATGCCCTTGTCATCACAAAGCTCCATGACGCATGTCATCACAATGTTCCATGGCCTTCGCCTCACAATGCTCCATTCCCTTGTCATCACAATGCTTCAATACCCCCGTAATCACAATGCTCCATGCCCCTTTTCATAAGAATGCTCCATTAGACTTGTCATCACAAGTCTTCATGTTCATCTCATCACAATGCTCCAAGACCTTGTCATCAACATGCTCCATTCCCTTGTCATCACAATGCTCCATGACCCCTGTCATCACAATACTCCATGCACATTTTTAGCCCAATGCTCCATGACCCTTGTCATCACAATGATCCATGCCCTTGTCATCACAATGCTCCATGCACTTGTCAGCACAATGCTCCCTGATCCTTGTCATCACAATGCTCCAAACCATTGTCACCACAATGCTCCATTACCTTTGTCATCAGAATCCTCCATGACACTTGGCATCACAATGCTCCATGCCATTGTCATCACAATGCTCCATGACCCCTGTCATCACAATGCTCCGTGACTACAGTCATCACAATGCTTCATAACGTTTGTCATCACAACAATCCATGCCCGCGTCATCACAAGGCTCTGTGACCTTTGTAACCACAATGCTCCATGAACTTTTCATCACAATGCTCCGTGACCCTTGTCATCACAATGCTCCATGCCTTTGTCAGAACAATGCTCCATGACACTTGTCATCAAATTGTGCCATGCATTTTTCACCACAATGATCCACAACCTTGTCATCGCTATGCTCCATAAACCTTGTAATCACAATGCTCCATGCACTTCTCATCCAAATACTCTCTCACATGAGATATCACAATGTTCCATCACTAGTCATCACAATCCTCCCTCACCCCTGTTATCACAATGTTCCATGACCCCTGTCATCACAATGCTACATCCCCTTATCAGCACAATGTTCCATGATCCCTGACATCACAATGTTCCATAACCCTTGACATCAAAATGCTCCATGACCCTTTTCATCCCAAAGCTCCATGACCCCTGGCATCACAATGTTCTATAACCCATGGCATCAAAATGTTCCATTACACTTTTCATCAAATTGCTGCATGACCCTGTCCTCAAAATGCTCCCTGCCCTTCTCATCACAATGCACCACACACTTGTCATCAAAATGCTCCATGACTTTTGTCATCACAAAGCTCCATGACCCTTGGCATCACAATGATCCATGTCATTGTCATCACAATGCTCCATGAACCCTCTCATCACATTGCTCCATGTCCTTGTCATCACAAAGCTCCATGACACTTGTCATCACAATGCTCGATGCCATTCTCATCACAATGCTCCATGACCTTGTCATTACAATCCTCCATGACCCATGTATCACAGTGTACCGTGCCCTTGTCATGACAAACCGCCATGCCCACTCTCATCACAGTAATCCATGAAACATTTCAGATCAATGCTCAATGCCCTTCTCATCACAATGCTCCGTTACCTCTGTCGTAACAATGCTCCATGACACCTGCCATCATAATATTCCACGGCCTTGTCATCACAAGGCTCCATGACCCTTGTCATCACAATGCTCCAAGATCCATGTAATCACAATGCTCCATGCCCTTGTCATCACAAAGCTCCATGACGCATGTCATCAGAATGTTCCATGGTCTTCTCCTCACAATGCTCCATGCCCTTGTCATCACAATGCTCGAAGACTCCAGTAATCACAATGTTCCATTCCCTTTTTCATCAGAATGCTCCATTAGATTTGTCATCACAAGTCTCCATGGTCATCTCCTCACAATGCTCCAAGACCTTGTCATCACCATGCTCCATTCCCTTGTCATCACAATGCTCCATGACCCCTGTCATCACAATACTCCATGAACATTTTCAGCCCAATTCTTTATGAACTTCTCATCACAATGCTCCATGACCAATATCATCAAAATGCTCCATGACCACTGTCATCACAACACTCCATGACACCTGACAACACAATGATCCGGGACTCTTGTCATCACAATGCTCCAAGACCCCTGTAATCTCAATGCTCCATGACCCCTGTCATCACAATACTCCATGAACATTTTCAGCCCAATGCTCCATGACCCTTGTCATCACAATGATCCATGCCCATGTTATCCCAATGTTCCATGACCCATGTATTCACAATGCTCCATGACGCTTGTCATCACAGTGCTCTATGACACCTGTCATCACAATGCTCCATGCCTTTGTCAGCAAAATGCTACATAACCTTGTCATTACAATGCTCTATGCACTTCTCATCACAATACTCCATTTCCATTGTCATCACAATCCTCCATGAACTTTGGGATCACATTGCTTCATGCCCTTGTCATCACAATGCTCCATGCTCCTTGAAATCAAAATGATCCATGACCTCTGTCATCACAATGCTCCAAACCCTTGTGATCACAATGTTCCATAACACTTGTCCTCACAACGCTCCATGATGCCTCTCATCACAATAATCCATGCCCTTTTCATCACAATGCTCCATGACCTTTGTCATCACAATTCTCAATACACTTGTCATCACAATGCTCCCTGACACTTGTCGTCAGAATGCTCCTTGAACCCTGTCACGAAAAGGCTCCATGCCTTTTTCATCACAAAGCCCCATGCCCTTTTCATCCCAATGCTCCATGCCATTGTCATCAAAATACTCCACAAGCTTGTCATCAGAATGCTCCATGACCCTTGTCATCACAATTCTCCATGCACTTGTCAGCACAATGCTCCCTGACACTTGTCATCACAATGCTCCAAGCCATTGTCATCACAATGCTCCATTACCTTTGTGATCAGAATCCTCAATGGAAGTTTGCATCACAATGCTCCATGCCATTGTCATCACAATGGGCCATTACATATGTCATCACAATGCTCCCTGACACCTCCCTTTACAATACTGCATTACCAGGTCATCACAATGCTCCCTGCCATTCTCATCACAATGCACCACACACTTGTCATCAAAATGCTCCATGACCTTTGTCATCACAAAGCTCCATGACCCTTGGCATCACAATGCTCCATGTCATTGTCATCACAATGCTCCATGAACCCTCTCATCACATTGCTCCATGCCCTTGTCATCACAAAGCTCCATGGCACTTGTCATCACAATGCTCGATGCCCTTCTCATCACAATGCTCCATGCCCTTGTCATTACAATCCTCCATGACCCATGTATCACAGTGTACCGTGCCCTTGTCATCACAATGCGCCATGCCCACTCTCATCACAATAATCCATGAAATATTTCAGACCAATGCTCAATGCACTTCTCATCACAATGCTCCATTACCTCTGTCATAACAAGCTCCATGACCCCTGCCATCACAATGTTCCACGGCCTTGTCATCACAAGGCTCCAGGACCCTTGTCAGCACAATGCTCCAAGACCCATGTAATCACAATGCTCCATGCCCTTGTCATCACAAAGCTCCATGACGCATGTCATCACAATGTTCCATGGCCTTCGCCTCACAATGCTCCATGCCCTTGTCATCACAATGCTTCAAGACCCCCGTAATCACAATGCTCCATGCCCCTTTTCATAAGAATGCTCCATTAGACTTGTCATCACAAGTCTTCATGTTCATCTCATCACAATGCTCCAAGACCTTGTCATCAACATGCTCCATTCCCTTGTCATCACAATGCTCCATGAACCCTGTCATCACAATACTCCATGCACATTTTTAGCCCAATGCTCCATGACCCTTGTCATCACAATGATCCATGCCCTTGTCATCACAATGCTCCATGCACTTGTCAGCACAATGCTCCCTGATCCTTGTCATCACAATGCTCCAAACCATTGTCACCACAATGCTCCATTACCTTTGTCATCAGAATCCTCCATGACACTTGGCATCACAATGCTCCATGCCATTGTCATCACAATGCTCCATGACCCCAGTCATCACAATGCTCCGTGACTACAGTCATCACAATGCTTCATAACGTTTGTCATCACAACAATCCATGCCCGCGTCATCACAAGGCTTTGTGACCTTTGTAACCACAATGCTCCATGAACTTTTCATCACAATGCTCCGTGACCCTTGTCATCACAATGCTCCATGCCTTTGTCAGAACAATGCTCCATGACACTTGTCATCAAATTGTGCCATGCATTTTTCACCACAATGATCCACAACCTTGTCATCGCTATGCTCCATAAACCTTGTAATCACAATGCTCCATGCACTTCTCATCCAAATACTCTCTCACATGAGATATCACAATGTTCCATCACTAGTCATCACAATCCTCCCTCACCCCTGTTATCACAATGTTCCATGACCCCTGTCATCACAATGCTACATCCCCTTATCAGCACAATGTTCCATGATCCCTGACATCACAATGTTCCATAACCCTTGTCATCAAAATGCTCCATGACCCTTTTCATCCCAAAGGTCCATGACCCCTGGCATCACAATGTTCTATAACCCATGGCATCAAAATGTTCCATTACACTTTTCATCAAATTGCTGCATGACCCTGTCCTCAAAATGCTCCCTGCCCTTCTCATCACAATGCACCACACACTTGTCATCAAAATGCTCCATGACTTTTGTCATCACAAAGCTCCATGACCCTTGGCATCACAATGATCCATGTCATTGTCATCACAATGCTCCATGAACCCTCTCATCACATTGCTCCATGTCCTTGTCATCACAAAGCTCCATGACACTTGTCATCACAATGCTCGATGCCATTCTCATCACAATGCTCCATGACCTTGTCATTACAATCCTCCATGACCCATGTATCACAGTGTACCGTGCCCTTGTCATGACAAACCGCCATGCCCACTCTCATCACAGTAATCCATGAAACATTTCAGATCAATGCTCAATGCCCTTCTCATCACAATGCTCCGTTACCTCTGTCGTAACAATGCTCCATGACACCTGCCATCATAATATTCCACGGCCTTGTCATCACAAGGCTCCATGACCCTTGTCATCACAATGCTCCAAGATCCATGTAATCACAATGCTCCATGCCCTTGTCATCACAAAGCTCCATGACGCATGTCATCAGAATGTTCCATGGTCTTCTCCTCACAATGCTCCATGCCCTTGTCATCACAATGCTCGAAGACTCCAGTAATCACAATGTTCCATTCCCTTTTTCATCAGAATGCTCCATTAGATTTGTCATCACAAGTCTCCATGGTCATCTCCTCACAATGCTCCAAGACCTTGTCATCACCATGCTCCATTCCCTTGTCATCACAATGCTCCATGACCCCTGTCATCACAATACTCCATGAACATTTTCAGCCCAATGCTCCATGACACTTGTCATCACAATGATCCATGCCCATGTTATCCCAATGTTCCATGACCCATGTATTCACAATGCTCCATGACGCTTGTCATCACAGTGCTCTATGACACCTGTCATCACAATGCTCCATGCCTTTGTCAGCAAAATGCTACATAACCTTGTCATTACAATGCTCTATGCACTTGTCATCACAATACTCCATTTCCATTGTCATCACAATCCTCCATGAACTTTGGGATCACATTGCTTCATGCCCTTGTCATCACAATGCTCCATGCTCCTTGAAATCAAAATGATCCATGACCTCTGTCATCACAATGCTCCAAACCCTTGTGATCACAATGTTCCATAACACTTGTCCTCACAACGCTCCATGATGCCTGTCATCACAATAATCCATGCCCTTTTCATCACAATGCTCCATGACCTTTGTCATCACAATTCTCAATACACTTGTCATCACAATGCTCCCTGACACTTGTCGTCAGAATGCTCCTTGAACCCTGTCACGAAAAGGCTCCATGCCTTTTTCATCACAAAGCCCCATGCCCTTTTCATCCCAATGCTCCATGCCATTGTCATCAAAATACTCCACAAGCTTGTCATCAGAATGCTCCATGACCCTTGTCATCACAATTCTCCATGCACTTGTCAGCACAATGCTCCCTGACACTTGTCATCACAATGCTCCAAGCCATTGTCATCACAATGCTCCATTACCTTTGTGATCAGAATCCTCAATGGAAGTTTGCATCACAATGCTCCATGCCATTGTCATCACAATGGGCCATTACATATGTCATCACAATGCTCCCTGACACCTCTCTTTACAATACTGCATTACCTGGTCATCACAATGCTCCCTGCCGTTCTCATCACAATGTACCACACCCTTCTCATCAAAATGCTCCATGACCTTTGTCATCACAAAGCTCCATGACCCTTGGCATCACAATGCTCCATGTCATTGTCATCACAATGCTCCATGAACCCTCTCATCACATTGCTCCATGCCCTTGTCATCACAAAGCTCCATGGCACTTGTCATCACAATGCTCGATGCCCTTCTCATCACAATGCTCCATGCCCTTGTCATTACAATCCTCCATGACCCATGTATCACAGTGTACCGTGCCCTTGTCATCACAATGCGCCATGCCCACTCTCATCACAATAATCCATGAAATATTTCAGACCAATGCTCAATGCACTTCTCATCACAATGCTCCATTACCTCTGTCATAACAAGCTCCATGACCCCTGCCATCACAATGTTCCACGGCCTTGTCATCACAAGGCTCCAGGACCCTTGTCAGCACAATGCTCCAAGACCCATGTAATCACAATGCTCCATGCCCTTGTCATCACAAAGCTCCATGACGCATGTCATCACAATGTTCCATGGCCTTCGCCTCACAATGCTCCATGCCCTTGTCATCAAAATGCTTCAAGACCCCCGTAATCACAATGCTCCATGCCCCTTTTCATAAGAATGCTCCATTAGACTTGTCATCACAAGTCGCCATGGTCATCTCATCACAATGCTCCAAGACCTTGTCATCAACATGCTCCATTCCCTTGTCATCACAATGCTCCATGACCCCTGTCATCACAATACTCCATGCACATTTTTAGCCCAATGCTCCATGACCCTTGTCATCACAATGATCCATGCCCTTGTCATCACAATGCTCCATGCACTTGTCAGCACAATGCTCCCTGATCCTTGTCATCACAATGCTCCAAACCATTGTCACCACAATGCTCCATTACCTTTGTCATCAGAATCCTCCATGACACTTGGCATCACAATGCTCCATGCCATTGTCATCACAATGCTCCATGACCCCTGTCATCACAATGCTCCGTGACTACAGTCATCACAATGCTTCATAACGTTTGTCATCACAACAATCCATGCCCGCGTCATCACAAGGCTCTGTGACCTTTGTAACCACAATGCTCCATGAACTTTTCATCACAATGCTCCGTGACCCTTGTCATCACAATGCTCCATGCCTTTGTCAGAACAATGCTCCATGACCCTTGTCATCAAATTGTGCCTTGCGCTTTTCACCACAATGATCCACAACCTTGTCATCGCTATGCTCCATAAACCTTGTAATCACAATTCTCCATGCACTTCTCATCCAAATACTCTCTCACATGAAATATCACAATGTTCCATCACTAGTCATCACAATCCTCCCTCACCCCTGTTATCACAATGTTCCATGACCCCTGTCATCACAATGCTACATCCCCTTATCAGCACAATGTTCCATAACCCTTGTCATCAAAATGCTCCATGACCGTTTTCATCCCAAAGCTCCATGACCCCTGGCATCACAATGTTCTGTAACCCCTGGCATCAAAATGTTCCATTACACTTTTCATCAAATTGCTGCATGACCCTGTCCTCAAAATGCTCCCTGCCTTTCTCATCACAATGCACCACACACTTGTCATCAAAATGCTCCATGACCTTTGTCATCACAAAGCTCCATGACCCTTGGCATCACAATGCTCCATGTCATTGTCATCACAATGCTCCATGAACCCTCTCATCACATTGCTCCATGTCCTTGTCATCACAAAGCTCCATGACACTTGTCATCACAATGCTCGATGCCATTCTCATCACAATGCTCCATGACCTTGTCATTACAATCCTCCATGACCTATGTATCACAGTGTACCGTGCCCTTGTCATGACAAACCGCCATGCCCACTCTCATCACAGTAATCCATGAAACATTTCAGATCAATGCTCAATGCCCTTCTCATCACAATGCTCCGTTACCTCTGTCGTAACAATGCTCCATGACACCTGCCATCATAATATTCCAAGGCCTTGTCATCCCAAGGCTCCATGACCCTTGTCATCACAATGCTCCAAGATCCATGTAATCACAATGCTCCATGCCCTTGTCATCACAAAGCTCCATGACGCATGTCATCAGAATGTTCCATGGTCTTCTCCTCACAATGCTCCTTGCCCTTGTCATCACAATACTCGAAGACTCCAGTAATCACAATGTTCCATTCCCTTTTTCATCAGAATGCTCCATTAGATTTGTCATCACAAGTCTCCATGGTCATCTCCTCACAATGCTCCAAGACCTTGTCATCACCATGCTCCATTCCCTTGTCATCACAATGCTCCATGACCCCTGTCATCACAATACTCCATGAACATTTTCAGCCCAATTCTCTATGACCTTCTCATCACAATGCTCCATGACCAATATCATCACAATGCTCCATGACCATTGCCATCACAACACTCCATGACACCTGACAACACAATGATCCGGGACTCTTGTCATCACAATGCTCCAAGACCCCTGTAATCACAATGCTCCATGACCCCTGTCATCACAATACTCCATGAACATTTTCAGCCCAATGCTCCATGACCCTTGTCATCACAATGATCCATGCCCATGTTATCCCAATGTTCCATGACCCATGTATTCACAATGCTCCATGACGCTTGTCATCACAGTGCTCCATGACACCTGTCATCACAATGCTCCATGCCTTTGTCAGCAAAATGCTACATGACCTTGTCATTACAATGCTCTATGCACTTGTCATCACAATACTCCATTTCCATTGTCATCACAATCCTCCATGAACTTTGGGATCACATTGCTTCATGCCCTTGTCATCACAATGCTCCATGCTCCTTGAAATCAAAATGATCCATGACCTCTGTCATCACAATGCTCCAAACCCTTGTGATCACAATGTTCCATAACACTTGTCCTCACAACGCTCCATGATGCCTGTCATCACAATAATCCATGCCCTTTTCATCACAATGCTCCATGACCTTTGTCATCACAATTCTCAATACACTTGTCATCACAATGCTCCCTGACACTTGTCGTCAGAATGCTCCTTGAACCCTGTCACGAAATGGCTCCATGCCTTTTTCATCACAAAGCCCCATGCCCTTTTCATGCCAATGCTCCATGCCATTGTCATCAAAATACTCCACAAGCTTGTCATCAGAATGCTCCATGACCCTTGTCATCACAATTCTCCATGCACTTGTCAGCACAATGCTCCCTGACACTTGTCATCACAATGCTCCAAGCCATTGTCATCACAATGCTCCATTACCTTTGTGATCAGAATCCTCAATTGAAGTTTGCATCACAATGCTCCATGTCATTGTCATCACAATGGGCCATTACATATGTCATCACAATGCTCCCTGACACCTCTCTTTACAATACTGCATTACCTGGTCATCACAATGCTCCCTGCCGTTCTCATCACAATGTACCACACCCTTCTCATCAAAATGCTCCATGACCTTTGTCATCACAAAGCTCCATGACCCTTGGCATCACAATGCTCCATGTCATTGTCATCACAATGCTCCATGAACCCTCTCATCACATTGCTCCATGCCCTTGTCATCACAAAGCTCCATGGCACTTGTCATCACAATGCTCGATGCCCTTCTCATCACAATGCTCCATGCCCTTGTCATTACAATCCTCCATGACCCATGTATCACAGTGTACCGTGCCCTTGTCATCACAATGCGCCATGCCCACTCTCATCACAATAATCCATGAAATATTTCAGACCAATGCTCAATGCACTTCTCATCACAATGCTCCATTACCTCTGTCATAACAAGCTCCATGATCCCTGCCATCACAATGTTCCACGGCCTTGTCATCACAAGGCTCCAGGACCCTTGTCAGCACAATGCTCCAAGACCCATGTAATCACAATGCTCCATGCCCTTGTCATCACAAAGCTCCAGGACGCATGTCATCAGAATGTTCCATGGTCTTCTCCTCACAATGCTCCATGCCCTTGTCATCACAATGCTCGAAGACTCCAGTAATCACAATGTTCCATTCCCTTTTTCATCAGAATACTCCATTAGATTTGTCATCACAAGTCTCCATGGTCATCTCCTCACAATGCTCCAAGACCTTGTCATCACCATGCTCCATTCCCTTGTCATCACAATGCTCCAGGACCCCTGTCATCGCAATACTCCATGAACATTTTCAGCCCAATTCTCTATGACCTTCTCATCACAATGCTCCATGACCAATATCATCACAATGCTCCATGACCACTGTCATCACAACACTCCATGACACCTGACAACACAGTGATCCGGGACTGTTGTCATCACAATGCTCCAAGACCCCTGTAATCACAATGCTCCATGACCCCTGTCATCACAATACTCCATGAACATTTTCAGCCCAATGCTCCATGACCCTTGTCATCACAATGATCCATGCCCATGTTATCCCAATGTTCCATGACCCATGTATTCACAATGCTTCATGACGCTTGTCATCACAGTGCTCCATGACACCTTTCATCACAATACTCCATGCCTTTGTCAGCAAAATGCTACATGACCTTGTCATTACAATGCTCTATGCACTTGTCATCACAATACTCCATTTCCATTTTCATCACAATCCTCCATGAACTTTGGGATCACATTGCTTCATGCCCTTGTCATCACAATGCTCCATGCTCCTTGAAATCAAAATGATCCATGACCTCTGTCATCACAATGCTCCAAATCCTTGTGATCACAATGTTCCATAACACTTGTCCTCACAACGCTCCGTGATGCCTGTCATCACAATAATCCATGCCCTTTTCATCACAATGCTCCATGACCTTTGTCATCACAATTCTCAATACACTTGTCATCACAATGCTCCCTGACACTTGTCGTCAGAATGCTCCTTGAAACCTGTCACGAAAAGGCTCCATGCCTTTTTCATCACAAAGCCCCATGCACTTTTCATCCCAATGCTCCATGCCATTGTCATCAAAATACTCCACAATCTTGTCATCAGAATGCTCCATGACCCTTGTCATCACAATTCTCCATGCACTTGACAGCACAATGCTCCCTGACATTTGTCATCACAATGCTCCAAGCCATTGTCATCACAATGCTCCATTACCTTTGTGATCAGAATCCTCAATGGAAGTTTTCATCACAATGCTCCATGCTATTGTCATCACAATGGGCCATTACATATGTCATCACAATTCTCCCTGACACCTCTCTTTACAATACTGCATTACCTGGTCATCACAATGCTCCCTGCCGTTCTCATCACAATGCACCACACCCTTGTCATCAAAATGCTCCATGACCTTTGTCATCACAAAGCTCCATGACCCTTGGCATCACATTGCTCCATGTCATTGTCATCACAATGCTCCATGAAACCTCTCATCACATTGCTCCATGTCCTTGTCATCACAAAGCTCCATGGCACTTGTCATCACAATGCTCGATGCCCTTCTCATCACAATGCTCCATGCCCTTGTCATTACAATCCTCCATGACCCATGTATCACAGTGTACCGTGCCCTTGTCATCACAATGTGCCATGCCCACTCTCATCACAATAATCCATGAAATATTTCAGACCAATGCTCAATGCACTTCTCATCACAATGCTCCATTACCTCTGTCATAACAAGCTCCATGACACCTGCCATCACAATGTTCCACGGCCTTGTCATCACAAGGCTCCAGGACCCTTGTCAGCACAATGCTCCAAGACCCATGTAATCACAATGCTCCATGCCCTTGTCATCACAAAGCTCCATGACGCATGTCATCACAATGTTCCATGGCCTTCGCCTCACAATGCTCCATTCCCTTGTCATCACAATGCTTCAATACCCCCGTAATCACAATGCTCCATGCCCCTTTTCATAAGAATGCTCCATTAGACTTGTCATCACAAGTCTTCATGTTCATCTCATCACAATGCTCCAAGACCTTGTCATCAACATGCTCCATTCCCTTGTCATCACAATGCTCCATGACCCCTGTCATCACAATACTCCATGCACATTTTTAGCCCAATGCTCCATGACCCTTGTCATCACAATGATCCATGCCCTTGTCATCACAATGCTCCATGCACTTGTCAGCACAATGCTCCCTGATCCTTGTCATCACAATGCTCCAAACCATTGTCACCACAATGCTCCATTACCTTTGTCATCAGAATCCTCCATGACACTTGGCATCACAATGCTCCATGCCATTGTCATCACAATGCTCCATGACCCCAGTCATCACAATGCTCCGTGACTACAGTCATCACAATGCTTCATAACGTTTGTCATCACAACAATCCATGCCCGCGTCATCACAAGGCTCTGTGACCTTTGTAACCACAATGCTCCATGAACTTTTCATCACAATGCTCCGTGACCCTTGTCATCACAATGCTCCATGCCTTTGTCAGAACAATGCTCCATGACACTTGTCATCAAATTGTGCCATGCATTTTTCACCACAATGATCCACAACCTTGTCATCGCTATGCTCCATAAACCTTGTAATCACAATGCTCCATGCACTTCTCATCCAAATACTCTCTCACATGAGATATCACAATGTTCCATCACTAGTCATCACAATCCTCCCTCACCCCTGTTATCACAATGTTCCATGACCCCTGTCATCACAATGCTACATCCCCTTATCAGCACAATGTTCCATGATCCCTGACATCACAATGTTCCATAACCCTTGACATCAAAATGCTCCATGACCCTTTTCATCCCAAAGCTCCATGACCCCTGGCATCACAATGTTCTATAACCCATGGCATCAAAATGTTCCATTACACTTTTCATCAAATTGCTGCATGACCCTGTCCTCAAAATGCTCCCTGCCCTTCTCATCACAATGCACCACACACTTGTCATCAAAATGCTCCATGACTTTTGTCATCACAAAGCTCCATGACCCTTGGCATCACAATGATCCATGTCATTGTCATCACAATGCTCCATGAACCCTCTCATCACATTGCTCCATGTCCTTGTCATCACAAAGCTCCATGACACTTGTCATCACAATGCTCGATGCCATTCTCATCACAATGCTCCATGACCTTGTCATTACAATCCTCCATGACCCATGTATCACAGTGTACCGTGCCCTTGTCATGACAAACCGCCATGCCCACTCTCATCACAGTAATCCATGAAACATTTCAGATCAATGCTCAATGCCCTTCTCATCACAATGCTCCGTTACCTCTGTCGTAACAATGCTCCATGACACCTGCCATCATAATATTCCACGGCCTTGTCATCACAAGGCTCCATGACCCTTGTCATCACAATGCTCCAAGATCCATGTAATCACAATGCTCCATGCCCTTGTCATCACAAAGCTCCATGACGCATGTCATCAGAATGTTCCATGGTCTTCTCCTCACAATGCTCCATGCCCTTGTCATCACAATGCTCGAAGACTCCAGTAATCACAATGTTCCATTCCCTTTTTCATCAGAATGCTCCATTAGATTTGTCATCACAAGTCTCCATGGTCATCTCCTCACAATGCTCCAAGACCTTGTCATCACCATGCTCCATTCCCTTGTCATCACAATGCTCCATGACCCCTGTCATCACAATACTCCATGAACATTTTCAGCCCAATTCTCTATGAACTTCTCATCACAATGCTCCATGACCAATATCATCAAAATGCTCCATGACCACTGTCATCACAACACTCCATGACACCTGACAACACAATGATCCGGGACTCTTGTCATCACAATGCTCCAAGACCCCTGTAATCTCAATGCTCCATGACCCCTGTCATCACAATACTCCATGAACATTTTCAGCCCAATGCTCCATGACCCTTGTCATCACAATGATCCATGCCCATGTTATCCCAATGTTCCATGACCCATGTATTCACAATGCTCCATGACGCTTGTCATCACAGTGCTCTATGACACCTGTCATCACAATGCTCCATGCCTTTGTCAGCAAAATGCTACATAACCTTGTCATTACAATGCTCTATGCACTTCTCATCACAATACTCCATTTCCATTGTCATCACAATCCTCCATGAACTTTGGGATCACATTGCTTCATGCCCTTGTCATCACAATGCTCCATGCTCCTTGAAATCAAAATGATCCATGACCTCTGTCATCACAATGCTCCAAACCCTTGTGATCACAATGTTCCATAACACTTGTCCTCACAACGCTCCATGATGCCTCTCATCACAATAATCCATGCCCTTTTCATCACAATGCTCCATGACCTTTGTCATCACAATTCTCAATACACTTGTCATCACAATGCTCCCTGACACTTGTCGTCAGAATGCTCCTTGAACCCTGTCACGAAAAGGCTCCATGCCTTTTTCATCACAAAGCCCCATGCCCTTTTCATCCCAATGCTCCATGCCATTGTCATCAAAATACTCCACAAGCTTGTCATCAGAATGCTCCATGACCCTTGTCATCACAATTCTCCATGCACTTGTCAGCACAATGCTCCCTGACACTTGTCATCACAATGCTCCAAGCCATTGTCATCACAATGCTCCATTACCTTTGTGATCAGAATCCTCAATGGAAGTTTGCATCACAATGCTCCATGCCATTGTCATCACAATGGGCCATTACATATGTCATCACAATGCTCCCTGACACCTCCCTTTACAATACTGCATTACCAGGTCATCACAATGCTCCCTGCCATTCTCATCACAATGCACCACACACTTGTCATCAAAATGCTCCATGACCTTTGTCATCACAAAGCTCCATGACCCTTGGCATCACAATGCTCCATGTCATTGTCATCACAATGCTCCATGAACCCTCTCATCACATTGCTCCATGCCCTTGTCATCACAAAGCTCCATGGCACTTGTCATCACAATGCTCGATGCCCTTCTCATCACAATGCTCCATGCCCTTGTCATTACAATCCTCCATGACCCATGTATCACAGTGTACCGTGCCCTTGTCATCACAATGCGCCATGCCCACTCTCATCACAATAATCCATGAAATATTTCAGACCAATGCTCAATGCACTTCTCATCACAATGCTCCATTACCTCTGTCATAACAAGCTCCATGACCCCTGCCATCACAATGTTCCACGGCCTTGTCATCACAAGGCTCCAGGACCCTTGTCAGCACAATGCTCCAAGACCCATGTAATCACAATGCTCCATGCCCTTGTCATCACAAAGCTCCATGACGCATGTCATCACAATGTTCCATGGCCTTCGCCTCACAATGCTCCATGCCCTTGTCATCACAATGCTTCAAGACCCCCGTAATCACAATGCTCCATGCCCCTTTTCATAAGAATGCTCCATTAGACTTGTCATCACAAGTCTTCATGTTCATCTCATCACAATGCTCCAAGACCTTGTCATCAACATGCTCCATTCCCTTGTCATCACAATGCTCCATGACCCCTGTCATCACAATACTCCATGCACATTTTTAGCCCAATGCTCCATGACCCTTGTCATCACAATGATCCATGCCCTTGTCATCACAATGCTCCATGCACTTGTCAGCACAATGCTCCCTGATCCTTGTCATCACAATGCTCCAAACCATTGTCACCACAATGCTCCATTACCTTTGTCATCAGAATCCTCCATGACACTTGGCATCACAATGCTCCATGCCATTGTCATCACAATGCTCCATGACCCCAGTCATCACAATGCTCCGTGACTACAGTCATCACAATGCTTCATAACGTTTGTCATCACAACAATCCATGCCCGCGTCATCACAAGGCTCTGTGACCTTTGTAACCACAATGCTCCATGAACTTTTCATCACAATGCTCCGTGACCCTTGTCATCACAATGCTCCATGCCTTTGTCAGAACAATGCTCCATGACACTTGTCATCAAATTGTGCCATGCATTTTTCACCACAATGATCCACAACCTTGTCATCGCTATGCTCCATAAACCTTGTAATCACAATGCTCCATGCACTTCTCATCCAAATACTCTCTCACATGAGATATCACAATGTTCCATCACTAGTCATCACAATCCTCCCTCACCCCTGTTATCACAATGTTCCATGACCCCTGTCATCACAATGCTACATCCCCTTATCAGCACAATGTTCCATGATCCCTGACATCACAATGTTCCATAACCCTTGTCATCAAAATGCTCCATGACCCTTTTCATCCCAAAGGTCCATGACCCCTGGCATCACAATGTTCTATAACCCATGGCATCAAAATGTTCCATTACACTTTTCATCAAATTGCTGCATGACCCTGTCCTCAAAATGCTCCCTGCCCTTCTCATCACAATGCACCACACACTTGTCATCAAAATGCTCCATGACTTTTGTCATCACAAAGCTCCATGACCCTTGGCATCACAATGATCCATGTCATTGTCATCACAATGCTCCATGAACCCTCTCATCACATTGCTCCATGTCCTTGTCATCACAAAGCTCCATGACACTTGTCATCACAATGCTCGATGCCATTCTCATCACAATGCTCCATGACCTTGTCATTACAATCCTCCATGACCCATGTATCACAGTGTACCGTGCCCTTGTCATGACAAACCGCCATGCCCACTCTCATCACAGTAATCCATGAAACATTTCAGATCAATGCTCAATGCCCTTCTCATCACAATGCTCCGTTACCTCTGTCGTAACAATGCTCCATGACACCTGCCATCATAATATTCCACGGCCTTGTCATCACAAGGCTCCATGACCCTTGTCATCACAATGCTCCAAGATCCATGTAATCACAATGCTCCATGCCCTTGTCATCACAAAGCTCCATGACGCATGTCATCAGAATGTTCCATGGTCTTCTCCTCACAATGCTCCATGCCCTTGTCATCACAATGCTCGAAGACTCCAGTAATCACAATGTTCCATTCCCTTTTTCATCAGAATGCTCCATTAGATTTGTCATCACAAGTCTCCATGGTCATCTCCTCACAATGCTCCAAGACCTTGTCATCACCATGCTCCATTCCCTTGTCATCACAATGCTCCATGACCCCTGTCATCACAATACTCCATGAACATTTTCAGCCCAATGCTCCATGACACTTGTCATCACAATGATCCATGCCCATGTTATCCCAATGTTCCATGACCCATGTATTCACAATGCTCCATGACGCTTGTCATCACAGTGCTCTATGACACTTGTCATCACAATGCTCCATGCCTTTGTCAGCAAAATGCTACATAACCTTGTCATTACAATGCTCTATGCACTTGTCATCACAATACTCCATTTCCATTGTCATCACAATCCTCCATGAACTTTGGGATCACATTGCTTCATGCCCTTGTCATCACAATGCTCCATGCTCCTTGAAATCAAAATGATCCATGACCTCTGTCATCACAATGCTCCAAACCCTTGTGATCACAATGTTCCATAACACTTGTCCTCACAACGCTCCATGATGCCTGTCATCACAATAATCCATGCCCTTTTCATCACAATGCTCCATGACCTTTGTCATCACAATTCTCAATACACTTGTCATCACAATGCTCCCTGACACTTGTCGTCAGAATGCTCCTTGAACCCTGTCACGAAAAGGCTCCATGCCTTTTTCATCACAAAGCCCCATGCCCTTTTCATCCCAATGCTCCATGCCATTGTCATCAAAATACTCCACAAGCTTGTCATCAGAATGCTCCATGACCCTTGTCATCACAATTCTCCATGCACTTGTCAGCACAATGCTCCCTGACACTTGTCATCACAATGCTCCAAGCCATTGTCATCACAATGCTCCATTACCTTTGTGATCAGAATCCTCAATGGAAGTTTGCATCACAATGCTCCATGCCATTGTCATCACAATGGGCCATTACATATGTCATCACAATGCTCCCTGACACCTCCCTTTACAATACTGCATTACCAGGTCATCACAATGCTCCCTGCCATTCTCATCACAATGCACCACACACTTGTCATCAAAATGCTCCATGACCTTTGTCATCACAAAGCTCCATGACCCTTGGCATCACAATGCTCCATGTCATTGTCATCACAATGCTCCATGAACCCTCTCATCACATTGCTCCATGCCCTTGTCATCACAAAGCTCCATGGCACTTGTCATCACAATGCTCGATGCCCTTCTCATCACAATGCTCCATGCCCTTGTCATTACAATCCTCCATGACCCATGTATCACAGTGTACCGTGCCCTTGTCATCACAATGCGCCATGCCCACTCTCATCACAATAATCCATGAAATATTTCAGACCAATGCTCAATGCACTTCTCATCACAATGCTCCATTACCTCTGTCATAACAAGCTCCATGACCCCTGCCATCACAATGTTCCACGGCCTTGTCATCACAAGGTTCCAGGACCCTTGTCAGCACAATGCTCCAAGACCCATGTAATCACAATGCTCCATGCCCTTGTCATCACAAAGCTCCATGACGCATGTCATCACAATGTTCCATGGCCTTCGCCTCACAATGCTCCATGCCCTTGTCATCACAATGCTTCAAGACCCCCGTAATCACAATGCTCCATGCCCCTTTTCATAAGAATGCTCCATTAGACTTGTCATCACAAGTCGCCATGGTCATCTCATCACAATGCTCCAAGACCTTGTCATCAACATGCTCCATTCCCTTGTCATCACAATGCTCCATGACCCCTGTCATCACAATACTCCATGCACATTTTTAGCCCAATGCTCCATGACCCTTGTCATCACAATGATCCATGCCCTTGTCATCACAATGCTCCATGCACTTGTCAGCACAATGCTCCCTGATCCTTGTCATCACAATGCTCCAAACCATTGTCACCACAATGCTCCATTACCTTTGTCATCAGAATCCTCCATGACACTTGGCATCACAATGCTCCATGCCATTGTCATCACAATGCTCCATGACCCCTGTCATCACAATGCTCCGTGACTACAGTCATCACAATGCTTCATAACGTTTGTCATCACAACAATCCATGCCCGCGTCATCACAAGGCTCTGTGACCTTTGTAACCACAATGCTCCATGAACTTTTCATCACAATGCTCCGTGACCCTTGTCATCACAATGCTCCATGCCTTTGTCAGAACAATGCTCCATGACCCTTGTCATCAAATTGTGCCTTGCGCTTTTCACCACAATGATCCACAACCTTGTCATCGCTATGCTCCATAAACCTTGTAATCACAATTCTCCATGCACTTCTCATCCAAATACTCTCTCACATGAAATATCACAATGTTCCATCACTAGTCATCACAATCCTCCCTCACCCCTGTTATCACAATGTTCCATGACCCCTGTCATCACAATGCTACATCCCCTTATCAGCACAATGTTCCATAACCCTTGTCATCAAAATGCTCCATGACAGTTTTCATCCCAAAGCTCCATGACCCCTGGCATCACAATGTTCTGTAACCCCTGGCATCAAAATGTTCCATTACACTTTTCATCAAATTGCTGCATGACCCTGTCCTCAAAATGCTCCCTGCCTTTCTCATCACAATGCACCACACACTTGTCATCAAAATGCTCCATGACCTTTGTCATCACAAAGCTCCATGACCCTTGGCATCACAATGCTCCATGTCATTGTCATCACAATGCTCCATGAACCCTCTCATCACATTGCTCCATGTCCTTGTCATCACAAAGCTCCATGACACTTGTCATCACAATGCTCGATGCCATTCTCATCACAATGCTCCATGACCTTGTCATTACAATCCTCCATGACCCATGTATCACAGTGTACCGTGCCCTTGTCATGACAAACCGCCATGCCCACTCTCATCACAGTAATCCATGAAACATTTCAGATCAATGCTCAATGCCCTTCTCATCACAATGCTCCGTTACCTCTGTCGTAACAATGCTCCATGACACCTGCCATCATAATATTCCAAGGCCTTGTCATCCCAAGGCTCCATGACCCTTGTCATCACAATGCTCCAAGATCCATGTAATCACAATGCTCCATGCCCTTGTCATCACAAAGCTCCATGACGCATGTCATCAGAATGTTCCATGGTCTTCTCCTCACAATGCTCCTTGCCCTTGTCATCACAATACTCGAAGACTCCAGTAATCACAATGTTCCATTCCCTTTTTCATCAGAATGCTCCATTAGATTTGTCATCACAAGTCTCCATGGTCATCTCCTCACAATGCTCCAAGACCTTGTCATCACCATGCTCCATTCCCTTGTCATCACAATGCTCCATGACCCCTGTCATCACAATACTCCATGATCATTTTCAGCCCAATTCTCTATGACCTTCTCATCACAATGCTCCATGACAAATATCATCACAATGCTCCATGACCACTGTCATCACAACACTCCATGACACCTGACAACAGAATGATCCGGGACTCTTGTCATCACAATGCTCCAAGACCCCTGTAATCACAATGCTCCATGACCCCTGTCATCACAATACTCCATGAACATTTTCAGCCCAATGCTCCATGACCCTTGTCATCACAATGATCCATGCCCATGTTATCCCAATGTTCCATGACCCATGTATTCACAATGCTCCATGACGCTTGTCATCACAGTGCTCCATGACACCTGTCATCACAATGCTCCATGCCTTTGTCAGCAAAATGCTACATGACCTTGTCATTACAATGCTCTATGCACTTGTCATCACAATACTCCATTTCCATTGTCATCACAATCCTCCATGATCTTTGGGATCACATTGCTTCATGCCCTTGTCATCACAAAGCTCCATGCTCCTTGAAATCAAAATGATCCATGACCTCTGTCATCACAATGCTCCAAACCCTTGTGATCACAATGTTCCATAACACTTGTCCTCACAACGCTCCATGATGCCTGTCATCACAATACTCCATGCCCTTTTCATCACAATGTTCCATGAACTTTGGCATCACAATTCTCAATACACTTGTCATCACAATGCTCCCTGACACTTGTCGTCAGCATGCTCCTTGAAACCTGTCACCAAAAGGCTACACGTCTTTTTCATCACAAAGCCCCATGCCGTTTTCATCCCAATGCTCCATGCCATTGTCATCAAAATATTCCACAAGCTTGTCATCAGAAAGCTCCATGACCCTTGTCATCACAATGCTCAATGCACTTGTCAGAACAACGCTCCCTGACCCTTGTCATCACAATGCTCCAAGCCATTGTCATCACAATGCTCCATTACCTTTGTGATCAGAATCCTCAATGGAAGTTTGCATCACAATGCTCCATGCCATTGTCATCACAATGGGCCATTACATATGTCATCACAATGCTCCCTGACACCTCCCTTTACAATACTGCATTACCTGGTCATCACAATGCTCCCTGCCATTCTCATCACATTGCACCACACACTTGTCATCAAAATGCTCCATGACCTTTGTCATCACAAAGCTCCATGACCCTTGGCATCACAATGCTCCATGTCATTGTCATCACAATGCTCCATGAACCCTCTCATCACATTGCTCCATGCCCTTGTCATCACAAAGCTCCATGGCACTTGTCATCACAATGCTCGATGCCCTTCTCATCACAATGCTCCATGCCCTTGTCATTACAATCCTCCATGACTCATGTATCACAGTGTACCGTGCCCTTGTCATCACAATGCGCCATGCCCACTCTCATCACAATAATCCATGAAATATTTCAGACCAATGCTCAATGCACTTCTCATCACAATGCTCCATTACCTCTGTCATAACAAGCTCCATGACCCCTGCCATCACAATGTTCCACGGCCTTGTCATCACAAGGCTCCAGGACCCTTGTCAGCACAATGCTCCAAGACCCATGTAATCACAATGCTCCATGCCCTTGTCATCACAAAGCTCCATGACGCATGTCATCACAATGTTCCATGGCCTTCGCCTCACAATGCTCCATGCCCTTGTCATCACAATGCTTCAAGACCCCCGTAATCACAATGCTCCATGCCCCTTTTCATAAGAATGCTCCATTAGACTTGTCATCACAAGTCTCCATGGTCATCTCATCACAATGCTCCAAGACCTTGTCATCAACATGCTCCATTCCCTTGTCATCACAATGCTCCATGACCCCTGTCATCACAATACTCCATGCACATTTTTAGCCCAATGCTCCATGACCCTTGTCATCACAATGATCCATGCCCTTGTCATCACAATGCTCCATGCACTTGTCAGCACAATGCTCCCTGATCCTTGTCATCACAATGCTCCAAACCATTGTCACCACAATGCTCCATTACCTTTGTCATCAGAATCCTCCATGACACTTGGCATCACAATGCTCCATGCCATTGTCATCACAATGCTCCATGACCCCTGTCATCACAATGCTCCGTGACTACAGTCATCACAATGCTTCATAACGTTTGTCATCACAACAATCCATGCCCGCGTCATCACAAGGCTCTGTGACCTTTGTAACCACAATGCTCCATGAACTTTTCATCACAATGCTCCGTGACCCTTGTCATCACAATGCTCCATGCCTTTGTCAGAACAATGCTCCATGACCCTTGTCATCAAATTGTGCCTTGCGCTTTTCACCACAATGATCCACAACCTTGTCATCGCTATGCTCCATAAACCTTGTAATCACAATGCTCCATGCACTTCTCATCCAAATACTCTCTCACATGAGATATCACAATGTTCCATCACTAGTCATCACAATCCTCCCTCACCCCTGTTATCACAATGTTCCATGACCCCTGTCATCACAATGCTACATCCCCTTATCAGCACAATGTTCCATGATCCCTGACATCACAATGTTCCATAACCCCTGTCATCAAAATGCTCCATGACCCTTTTCATCCCAAAGCTCCATGACCACTGGCATCACAATGTTCTATAAGCCCTGGCATCAAAATGTTCCATTACACTTTTCATCAAATTGCTGCATGACCCTGTCCTCAAAATGCTCCCTGCCCTTCTAATCACAATGCACCACACACTTGTCATCAAAATGCTCCATGACCTTTGTCATCACAAAGCTCCATGACCCTTGGCATCACAATGCTCCATGTCATTGTCATCACAATGCTCCATGAACCCTCTCATCACATTGCTCCATGTCCTTGTCATCACAAAGCTCCATGACACTTGTCATCACAATGCTCGATGCCATTCTCATCACAATGCTCCATGACCTTGTCATTACAATCCTCCATGACCCATGTATCACAGTGTACCGTGCCCTTGTCATGACAAACCGCCATGCCCACTCTCATCACAGTAATCCATGAAACATTTCCGATCAATGCTCAATGCGCTTCTCATCACAATGCTCCGTTACCTCTGTCGTAACAATGCTCCATGACACCTGCCATCATAATATTCCACGGCCTTGTCATCACAAGGCTCCATGACCCTTGTCATCACAATGCTCCAAGATCCATGTAATCACAATGCTCCATGCCCTTGTCATCACAAAGCTCCATGACGCATGTCATCAGAATGTTCCATGGTCTTCTCCTCACAATGCTCCATGCCCTTGTCATCACAATGCTCGAAGACTCCAGTAATCACAATGTTCCATTCCCTTTTTCATCAGAATGCTCCATTAGATTTGTCATCACAAGTCTCCATGGTCATCTCCTCACAATGCTCCAAGACCTTGTCATCACCATGCTCCATTCCCTTGTCATCACAATGCTCCATGACCCCTGTCATCACAATACTCCATGAACATTTTCAGCCCAATTCTCTATGACCTTCTCATCACAATGCTCCATGACCAATATCATCACAATGCTCCATGACCACTGTCATCACAACACTCCATGACACATGACAACACAATGATCCGGGACTCTTGTCATCACAATGCTCCAAGACCCCTGTAATCACAATGCTCCATGACCCCTGTCATCACAATACTCCATGAACATTTTCAGCCCAATGCTCCATGACCCTTGTCATCACAATGATCCATGCCCATGTTATCCCAATGTTCCATGACCCATGTATTCACAATGCTCCATGACGCTTGTCATCACAGTGCTCCATGACACCTGTCATCACAATGCTCCATGCCTTTGTCAGCAAAATGCTACATGACCTTGTCATTACAATGCTCTATGCACTAGTCATCACAATACTCCATTTCCATTGTCATCACAATCCTCCATGAACTTTGGGATCACATTGCTTCATGCCCTTGTCATCACAATGCTCCATGCTCCTTGAAATCAAAATGATCCATGACCTCTGTCATCACAATGCTCCAAACCCTTGTGATCACAATGTTCCATAACACTTGTCCTCACAACGCTCCATGATGCCTGTCATCACAATAATCCATGCACTTTTCATCACAATGCTCCATGACCTTTGTCATCACAATTCTCAATACACTTGTCATCACAATGCTCCCTGACACTTGTCGTCAGAATGCTCCTTGAACACTGTCATGAAAAGGCTCCATGCCTTTTTCATCACAAAGCCCCATGCCCTTTTCATCCCAATGCCCCATGCCATTTTCATCACAATGCTCCATGCCATTGTCATCAAAATACTCCACAAGCTTGTCATCAGAATGCTCCATGACCCTTGTCATCACAATTCTCCATGCACTTGTCAGCACAATGCTCCCTGACACTTGTCATCACAATGCTCCAAGCCATTGTCATCACAATGCTCCATTACCTTTTGATCAGAATCCTCAATGGAAGTTTGCATCACAATGCTCCATGTCATTGTCATCACAATGGGCCATTACATATGTCATCACAATGCTCCCTGACACCTCTCTTTACAATACTGCATTACCTGGTCATCACAATGCTCCCTGCCGTTCTCATCACAATGTACCACACCCTTGTCATCAAAATGCTCCATGACCCTTGGCATCACAATGCTCCATGTCATTGTCATCACAATGCTCCATGAACCCTCTCATCACATTGCTCCATGCCCTTGTCATCACAAAGCTCCATGGCACTTGTCATCACAATGCTCGATGCCCTTCTCATCACAATGCTCCATGCCCTTGTCATTACAATCCTCCATGACCCATGTATCACAGTGTACCATGCCCTTGTCATCACAATGCGCCATGCCCACTCTCATCACAATAATCCATGAAATATTTCAGACCAATGCTCAATGCACTTCTCATCACAATGCTCCATTACCTCTGTCATAACAAGCTCCATGACCCCTGCCATCACAATGTTCCACGGCCTTGTCATCACAAGGCTCCAGGACCCTTGTCAGCACAATGCTCCAAGACCCATGTAATCACAATGCTCCATGCCCTTGTCATCACAAAGCTCCATGACGCATGTCATCACAATGTTCCATGGCATTCGCCTCACAATGCTCCATGCCCTTGTCATCACAATGCTTCAAGACCCCCGTAATCACAATGCTCCATGCCCCTTTTCATAAGAATGCTCCATTAGACTTGTCATCACAAGTCTCCATGTTCATCTCATCACAATGCTCCAAGACCTTGTCATCAACATGCTCCATTCCCTTGTCATCACAATGCTCCATGACCCCTGTCATCACAATACTCCATGCACATTTTTAGCCCAATGCTCCATGACCCTTGTCATCACAATGATCCATGCCCTTTTCATCACAATGCTCCATGCACTTGTCAGCACAATGCTCCCTGATCCTTGTCATCACAATGCTCCAAACCATTGTCACCACAATGCTCCATTACCTTTGTCATCAGAATCCTCCATGACACTTGGCATCACAATGCTCCATGCCATTGTCATCACAATGCTCCATGACCCCTGTCATCACAATGCTCCGTGACTACAGTCATCACAATGCTTCATAACGTTTGTCATCACAACAATCCATGCCCGCGTCATCACAAGGCTCTGTGACCTTTGTAAACACAATGCTCCATGAACTTTTCATCACAATGCTCCGTGACCCTTGTCATCACAATGCTCCATGCCTTTGTCAGAACAATGCTCCATGACCCTTGTCATCAAATTGTGCCTTGCGCTTTTCACCACAATGATCCACAACCTTGTCATTGCTATGCTCCATAAACCTTGTAATCACAATGCTCCATGCACTTCTCATCCAAATACTCTCTCACATGAGATATCACAATGTTCCATCACTAGTCATCACAATCCTCCCTCACCCCTGTTATCACAATGTTCCATGACCCCTGTCATCACAATGCTACATCCCCTTATCAGCACAATGTTCCATGATCCCTGACATCACAATGTTCCATAACCCTTGTCATCAAAATGCTCCATGACCCTTTTCATCCCAAAGCTCCATGACCCCTGGCATCACAATGTTCTATAACCCCTGGCATCAAAATGTTCCATTACACTTTTCATCAAATTGCTGCATGACCCTGTCATCAAAATGCTCCCTGCCCTTCTCATCACAATGCACCACACCCTTGTCATCAAAATGCTCCATGACATTTGTCATCACAAAGCTCCATGACCCTTGGCATCACAATGCTCCATGTCATTGTCATCACAATGCTCCATGAACCCTCTCATCACACTGCTCCATGTCCTTGTCATCACAAAGCTCCATGACACTTGTCATCACAATGCTCGATGCCATTCTCATCACAATGCTCCATGAGCTTGTCATTACAATCCTCCATGACCCATGTATCACAGTGTACCGTGCCCTTGTCATGACAAACCGCCATGCCCACTCTCATCACAGTAATCCATGAAACATTTCCGATCAATGCTCAATGCGCTTCTCATCACAATGCTCCGTTACCTCTGTCGTAACAATGCTCCATGACACCTGCCATCATAATATTCCACGGCCTTGTCATCACAAGGCTCCATGACCCTTGTCATCACAATGCTCCAAGATCCATGTAATCACAATGCTCCACGCCCTTGTCATCACAAAGCTCCATGACGCATGTCATCAGAATGTTCCATGGTCTTCTCCTCACAATGCTCCATGCCCTTGTCATCACAATGCTCGAAGACTCCAGTAATCACAATGTTCCATTCCCTTTTTCATCAGAATGCTCCATTAGATTTGTCATCACAAGTCTCCATGGTCATCTCCTCACAATGCTCCAAGACCTTGTCATCACCATGCTCCATTCCCTTGTCATCACAATGCTCCATGACCCCTGTCATCACAATACTCCATGAACATTTTCAGCCCAATTCTCTATGACCTTCTCATCACAATGCTCCATGACCAATATCATCACAATGCTCCATGACCACTGTCATCACAACACTCCATGACACCTGACAACACAATGATCCGGGACTCTTGTCATCACAATGCTCCAAGACCCCTGTAATCACAATGCTCCATGACCCCTGTCATCACAATACTCCATGAACATTTTCAGCCCAATGCTCCATGACCCTTGTCATCACAATGATCCATGCCCATGTTATCCCAATGTTCCATGACCCATGTATTCACAATGCTCCATGACGCTTGTCATCACAGTGCTCCATGACACCTGTCATCACAATGCTCCATGCCTTTGTCAGCAAAATGCTACATGACCTTGTCATTACAATGCTCTATGCACTAGTCATCACAATACTCCATTTCCATTGTCATCACAATCCTCCATGAACTTTGGGATCACATTGCTTCATGCCCTTGTCATCACAATGCTCCATGCTCCTTGAAATCAAAATGATCCATGACCTCTGTCATCACAATGCTCCAAACACTTGTGATCACAATGTTCCATAACACTTGTCCTCACAACGCTCCATGATGCCTGTCATCACAATAATCCATGCACTTTTCATCACAATGCTCCATGACCTTTGTCATCACAATTCTCAATACACTTGTCATCACAATGCTCCCTGACACTTGTCGTCAGAATGCTCCTTGAACCCTGTCACGAAAAGGCTCCATGCCTTTTTCATCACAAAGCCCCATGCCCTTTTCATCCCAATGCCCCATGCCATTTTCATCACAATGCTCCATGACATTGTCATCAAAATACTCCACAAGCTTGTCATCAGAATGCTCCATGACCCTTGTCATCACAATTCTCCATGCACTTGTCAGCACAATGCTCCCTGACACTTGTCATCACAATGCTCCAAGCCATTGTCATCACAATGCTCCATTACCTTTTGATCAGAATCCTCAATGGAAGTTTGCATCACAATGCTCCATGTCATTGTCATCACAATGGGCCATTACATATGTCATCACAATGCTCCCTGACACCTCTCTTTACAATACTGCATTACCTGGTCATCACAATGCTCCCTGCCGTTCTCATCACAATGTACCACACCCTTGTCATCAAAATGCTCCATGACCTTTGTCATCACAAAGCTCCATGACCCTTGGCATCACAATGCTCCTTGTCATTGTCATCACAATGCTCCATGAACCCTCTCATCACATTGCTCCATGCCCTTGTCATCACAAAGCTCCATGGCACTTGTCATCACAATGCTCGATGCCCTTCTCATCACAATGCTCCATGCCCTTGTCATTACAATCCTCCATGACCCATGTATCACAGTGTACCGTGCCCTTGTCATCACAATGCGCCATGCCCACTCTCATCACAATAATCCATGAAATATTTCAGACCAATGCTCAATGCACTTCTCATCACAATGCTCCATTACCTCTGTCATAACAAGCTCCATGACCCCTGCCATCACAATGTTCCACGGCCTTGTCATCACAAGGCTCCAGGACCCTTGTCAGCACAATGCTCCAAGACCCATGTAATCACAATGCTCCATGCCCTTGTCATCACAAAGCTCCATGACGCATGTCATCACAATGTTCCATGTCATTCGCCTCACAATGCTCCATGCCCTTGTCATCACAATGCTTCAAGACCCCCGTAATCACAATGCTCCATGCCCCTTTTCATAAGAATGCTCCATTAGACTTGTCATCACAAGTCTCCATGTTCATCTCATCACAATGCTCCAAGACCTTGTCATCAACATGCTCCATTCCCTTGTCATCACAATGCTCCATGACCCCTGTCATCACAATACTCCATGCACATTTTTAGCCCAATGCTCCATGACCCTTGTCATCACAATGATCCATGCACTTTTCATCACAATGCTCCATGCACTTGTCAGCACAATGCTCCCTGATCCTTGTCATCACAATGCTCCAAACCATTGTCACCACAATGCTCCATTACCTTTGTCATCAGAATCCTCCATGACACTTGGCATCACAATGCTCCATGCCATTGTCATCACAATGCTCCATGACCCCTGTCATCACAATGCTCCGTGACTACAGTCATCACAATGCTTCATAACGTTTGTCATCACAACAATCCATGCCCGCGTCATCACAAGGCTCTGTGACCTTTGTAAACACAATGCTCCATGAACTTTTCATCACAATGCTCCGTGACCCTTGTCATCACAATGCTCCATGCCTTTGTCAGAACAATGCTCCATGACCCTTGTCATCAAATTGTGCCTTGCGCTTTTCACCACAATGATCCACAACCTTGTCATCGCTATGCTCCATAAACCTTGTAATCACAATGCTCCATGCACTTCTCATCCAAATACTCTCTCACATGAGATATCACAATGTTCCATCACTAGTCATCACAATCCTCCCTCACCCCTGTTATCACAATGTTCCATGACCCCTGTCATCACAATGCTACATCCCCTTATCAGCACAATGTTCCATGATCCCTGACATCACAATGTTCCATAACCCTTGTCATCAAAATGCTCCATGACCCTTTTCATCCCAAAGCTCCATGACCCCTGGCATCACAATGTTCTATAACCCCTGGCATCAAAATGTTCCATTACACTTTTCATCAAATTGCTGCATGACCCTGTCATCAAAATGCTCCCTGCCCTTCTCATCACAATGCACCACACCCTTGTCATCAAAATGCTCCATGACATTTGTCATCACAAAGCTCCATGACCCTTGGCATCACAATGCTCCATGTCATTGTCATCACAATGCTCCATGAACCCTCTCATCACACTGCTCCATGTCCTTGTCATCACAAAGCTCCATGACACTTGTCATCACAATGCTCGATGCCATTCTCATCACAATGCTCCATGACCTTGTCATTACAATCCTCCATGACCCATGTATCACAGTGTACCGTGCCCTTGTCATGACAAACCGCCATGCCCACTCTCATCACAGTAATCCATGAAACATTTCAGATCAATGCTCAATGCCCTTCTCATCACAATGCTCCGTTACCTCTGTCGTAACAATGCTCCATGACACCTGCCATCATAATATTCCACGGCCTTGTCATCACAAGGCTCCATGACCCTTGTCATCACAATGCTCCAAGATCCATGTAATCACAATGCTCCATGCCCTTGTCATCACAAAGCTCCATGACGCATGTCATCAGAATGTTCCATGGTCTTCTCCTCACAATGCTCCATGCCCTTGTCATCACAATGCTCGAAGACTCCAGTAAGCACAATGTTCCATTCCCTTTTTCATCAGAATGCTCCATTAGATTTGTCATCACAAGTCTCCATGGTCATCTCCTCACAATGCTCCAAGACCTTGTCATCACCATGATCCATTCCCTTGTCATCACAATGCTCCATGACCCCTGTCATCACAATACTCCATGAACATTTTCAGCCCAATTCTCTATGACCTTCTCATCACAATGCTCCATGACCAATATCATCACAATGCTCCATGACCACTGTCATCACAACACTCCATGACACCTGACAACACAATGATCCGGGACTCTTGTCATCACAATGCTCCATGACCCCTGTCATCACAATACTCCATGAACATTTTCAGCCCAATGCTCCATGACCCTTGTCATCACAATGATCCATGCCCATGTTATCCCAATGTTCCATGACCCATGTATTCACAATGCTCCATGACGCTTGTCATCACAGTGCTCCATGACACCTGTCATCACAATGCTCCATGCCTTTGTCAGCAAAATGCTACATGACCTTGTCATTACAATGCTCTATGCACTAGTCATCACAATACTCCATTTCCATTGTCATCACAATCCTCCATGAACTTTGGGATCACATTGCTTCATGCCCTTGTCATCACAATGCTCCATGCTCCTTGAAATCAAAATGATCCATGACCTCTGTCATCACAATTCTCCAAACCCTTGTGATCACAATGTTCCATAACACTTGTCCTCACAACGCTCCATGATGCCTGTCATCACAATAATCCATGCCCTTTTCATCACAATGCTCCATGACCTTTGTCATCACAATTCTCAATACACTTGTCATCACAATGCTCCCTGACACTTGTCGTCAGATTGCTCCTTGAACCCTGTCACAAAAAGGCTCCATGCCTTTTTCATCACAAAGCCCCATGCCCTTTTCATCCCAATGCTCCATGCCATTGTCATCAAAATACTCCACAAGCTTGTCATCAGAATGCTCCATGACCCTTGTCATCACAATTCTCCATGCACTTGTCAGCACAATGCTCCATGACACTTGTCATCACAATGCTCCAAGCCATTGTCATCACAATGCTCCATTACCTTTGTGATCAGAATCCTCAATGGAAGTTTGCATCACAATGCTCCATGCCATTGTCATCACAATGGGCCATTACATATGTCATCACAATGCTCCCTGACACCTCTCTTTACAATACTGCATTACCTGGTCATCACAATGCTCCCTGCCGTTCTCATCACAATGCACCACACCCTTGTCATCAAAATGCTCCATGACCTTTGTCATCACAAAGCTCCATGACCCTTGGCATCACAATGCTCCATGTCATTGTCATCACAATGCTCCATGAACCCTCTCATCACATTGCTCCATGCCCTTGTCATCACAAAGCTCCATGGCACTTGTCATCACAATGCTCGATGCCCTTCTCATCACAATGCTCCATGCCCTTGTCATTACAATCCTCCATGACCCATGTATCACAGTGTACCGTGCCCTTGTCATCACAATGCGCCATGCCCACTCTCATCACAATAATCCATGAAATATTTCAGACCAATGCTCAATGCACTTCTCATCACAATGCTCCATTACCTCTGTCATAACAAGCTCCATGACCCCTGCCATCACAATGTTCCACGGCCTTGTCATCACAAGGCTCCAGGACCCTTGTCAGCACAATGCTCCAAGACCCATGTAATCACAATGCTCCATGCCCTTGTCATCACAAAGCTCCATGACGCATGTCATCACAATGTTCCATGGCCTTCGCCTCACAATGCTCCATGCCCTTGTCATCACAATGCTTCAAGACCGCCGTAATCACAATGCTCCATGCCCCTTTTCATAAGAATGCTCCATTAGACTTGTCATCACAAGTCTCCATGTTCATCTCATCACAATGCTCCAAGACCTTGTCATCAACATGCTCCATTCCCTTGTCATCACAATGCTCCATGACCCCTGTCATCACAATACTCCATGCACATTTTTAGCCCAATGCTCCATGACCCTTGTCATCACAATGATCCATGCCCTTGTCATCACAATGCTCCATGCACTTGTCAGCACAATGCTCCCTGATCCTTGTCAGCACAATGCTCCAAACCATTGTCACCACAATGCTCCATTACCTTTGTCATCAGAATCCTCCATGACACTTGGCATCACAATGCTCCATGCCATTGTCATCACAATGCTCCATGACCCCTGTCATCACAATGCTCCGTGACTACAGTCATCACAATTCTTCATAACGTTTGTCATCACAACAATCCATGCCCGCGTCATCACAAGGCTCTGTGACCTTTGTAACCACAATGCTCCATGAACTTTTCATCACAATGCTCCGTGACCCTTGTCATCACAATGCTCCATGCCTTTGTCAGAACAATGCTCCATGACCCTTGTCATCAAATTGTGCCATGCGCTTTTCACCACAATGATCCACAACCTTGTCATCGCTATGCTCCATAAAACTTGTAATCACAATGCTCCATGCACTTCTCATCCAAATACTCTCTCACATGAGATATCACAATGTTCCATCACTAGTCATCACAATCCTCCCTCACCCCCGTTATCACAATGTTCCATGACCCCTGTCATCACAATGCTACATCCCCTTATCAGCACAATGTTCCATGACCCCTGACATCACAATGTTCCATAACCCCTGTCATCAAAATGCTCCATGACCCTTTTCATCCCAAAGCTCCATGACCCCTGGCATCACAATGTTCTATAACCCCTGGCATCAAAATGTTCCATTACACTTTTCATCAAATTGCTGCATGACCCTGTCATCAAAATGCTCCCTGCCCTTCTCATCACAATGCACCACACCCTTGTCATCAAAATGCTCCATGACATTTGTCATCACAAAGCTCCATGACCCTTGGCATCACAATGCTCCATGTCATTGTCATCACAATGCTCCATGAACCCTCTCATCACACTGCTCCATGTCCTTGTCATCACAAAGCTCCATGACACTTGTCATCACAATGCTCGATGCCATTCTCATCACAATGCTCCATGACCTTGTCATTACAATCCTCCATGACCCATGTATCACAGTGTACCGTGCCCTTGTCATGACAAACCGCCATGCCCACTCTCATCACAGTAATCCATGAAACATTTCAGATCAATGCTCAATGCCCTTCTCATCACAATGCTCCGTTACCTCTGTCGTAACAATGCTCCATGACACCTGCCATCATAATATTCCACGGCCTTGTCATCACAAGGCTCCATGACCCTTGTCATCACAATGCTCCAAGATCCATGTAATCACAATGCTCCATGCCCTTGTCATCACAAAGCTCCATGACGCATGTCATCAGAATGTTCCATGGTCTTCTCCTCACAATGCTCCATGCCCTTGTCATCACAATGCTCGAAGACTCCAGTAAGCACAATGTTCCATTCCCTTTTTCATCAGAATGCTCCATTAGATTTGTCATCACAAGTCTCCATGGTCATCGCCTCACAATGCTCCAAGACCTTGTCATCACCATGCTCCATTCCCTTGTCATCACAATGCTCCATGACCCCTGTCATCACAAAACTCCATGAACATTTTCAGCCCAATTCTCTATGACCTTCTCATCACAATGCTCCATGACCAATATCATCACAATGCTCCATGACCACTGTCATCACAACACTCCATGACACCTGACAACACAATGATCCGGGACTCTTGTCATCACAATGCTCCAAGACCCCTGTAATCACAATGCTCCATGACCCCTGTCATCACAATACTCCATGAACATTTTCAGCCCAATGCTCCATGACCCTTGTCATCACAATGATCCATGCCCATGTTATACCAATGTTCCATGACCCATGTATTCACAATGCTCCATGACGCTTGTCATCACAGTGCTCCATGACACATGTCATCACAATGCTCCATGCCTTTGTCAGCAAAATGCTACATGACCTTGTCATTACAATGCTCTATGCACTAATCATCACAATACTCCATTTCCATTGTCATCACAATCCTCCATGAACTTTGGGATCACATTGCTTCATGCCCTTGTCATCACAATGCTCCATGCTCCTTGAAATCAAAATGATCCATGACCTCTGTCATCACAATGCTCCAAATCCTTGTGATCACAATGTTCCATAACACTTGTCCTCACAACGCTCCATGATGCCTGTCATCACAATAATCCATGCCCTTTTCATCACAATGCTCCATGACCTTTGTCATCACAATTCTCAATACACTTGTCATCACAATGCTCCCTGACACTTGTCGTCAGAATGCTCCTTGAACCCTGTCACAAAAAGGCTCCATGCCTTTTTCATCACAAAGCCCCATGCCCTTTTCATCCCAATGCTCCATGCCATTGTCATCAAAATACTCCACAAGCTTGTCATCAGAATGCTCCATGACCCTTGTCATCACAATTCTCCATGCACTTGTCAGCACAATGCTCCATGACACTTGTCATCACAATGCTCCAAGCCATTGTCATCACAATGCTCCATTACATTTGTGATCAGAATCCTCAATGGAAGTTTGCATCACAATGCTCCATGCCATTGTCATCACAATGGGCCATTACATATGTCATCACAATGCTCCCTGACACCTCTCTTTACAATACTGCATTACCTGGTCATCACAATGCTCCCTGCCGTTCTCATCACAATGCACCACACCCTTGTCATCAAAATGCTCCATGACCTTTGTCATCACAAAGCTCCATGACCCTTGGCATCACAATGCTCCATGTCATTGTCATCACAATGCTCCATGAACCCTCTCATCACATTGCTCCATGCCCTTGTCATCACAAAGCTCCATGGCACTTGTCATCACAATGCTCGATGCCCTTCTCATCACAATGCTCCATGCCCTTGTCATTACAATCCTCCATGACCCATGTATCACAGTGTACCGTGCCCTTGTCATCACAATGCGCCATGCCCACTCTCATCACAATAATCCATGAAATATTTCAGATCAATGCTCAATGCACTTCTCATCACAATGCTCCATTACCTCTGTCATAACAAGCTCCATGACCCCTGCCATCACAGTGTTCCACGGCCTTGTCATCACAAGGCTCCAGGACCCTTGTCAGCACAATGCTCCAAGACCCATGTAATCACAATGCTCCATGCCCTTGTCATCACAAAGCTCCATGACGCATGTCATCAGAATGTTCCATGGCCTTCGCCTCACAATGCTCCATGCCCTTGTCATCACAATGCTTCAAGACCGCCGTAATCACAATGCTCCATGCCCCTTTTCATAAGAATGCTCCATTAGACTTGTCATCACAAGTCTCCATGGTCATCTCATCACAATGCTCCAAGACCTTGTCATCAACATGCTCCATTCCCTTGTCATCACAATGCTCCATGACCCCTGTCATCACAATACTCCATGCACATTTTTAGCCCAATGCTCCATGACCCTTGTCATCACAATGATCCATGCCCTTGTCATCACAATGCTCCATGCACTTGTCAGCACAATGCTCCCTGATCCTTGTCATCACAATGCTCCAAACCATTGTCACCACAATGCTCCATTACCTTTGTCATCAGAATCCTCCATGACACTTGGCATCACAATGCTCCATGCCATTGTCATCACAATGCTCCATGACCCCTGTCATCACAATGCTCCGTGACTACAGTCATCACAATTCTTCATAACGTTTGTCATCACAACAATCCATGCCCGCGTCATCACAAGGCTCTGTGACCTTTGTAACCACAATGCTCCATGAACTTTTCATCACAATGCTCCGTGACCCTTGTCATCACAATGCTCCATGCCTTTGTCAGAACAATGCTCCATGACCCTTGTCATCAAATTGTGCCATGCGCTTTTCACCACAATGATCCACAACCTTGTCATCGCTATGCTCCATAAACCTTGTAATCACAATGCTCCATGCACTTCTCATCCAAATACTCTCTCACATGAGATATCACAATGTTCCATCACTAGTCATCACAATCCTCCCTCACCCCTGTTATCACAATGTTCCATGACCCCTGTCATCACAATACTACATCCCCTTATCAGCACAATGTTCCATGACCCCTGACATCACAATGTTCCAAAACCCTTGTCATCAAAATGCTCCATGACCCTTTTCATCCCAAAGCACCATGACCCCTGGCATCACAATGTTCTATAACCCCTGGCATCAAAATGTTCCATTACACTTTTCATCAAATTGCTGCATGACCCTGTCCTCAAAATGCTCCCTGCCCTTCTCATCACAATGCACCACACACTTGTCATCAAAATGCTCCATGACCTTTGTCATCACAAAGCTCCATGACCCTTGGCATCACAATGCTCCATGTCATTGTCATCACAATGCTCCATGAACCCTCTCATCACATTGCTCCATGTCCTTGTCATCACAAAGCTCCATGACACTTGTCATCACAATGCTCGATGCCATTCTCATCACAATGCTCCATGACCTTGTCATTACAATCCTCCATGACCCATGTATCACAGTGTACCGTGCCCTTGTCATGACAAACCGCCATGCCCACTCTCATCACAGTAATCCATGAAACATTTCCGATCAATGCTCAATGCCCTTCTCATCACAATGCTCCGTTACCTCTGTCGTAACAATGCTCCATGACACCTGCCATCATAATATTCCACGGCCTTGTCATCACAAGGCTCCATGACCCTTGTCATCACAATGCTCCAAGATCCATGTAATCACAATGCTCCATGCCCTTGTCATCACAAAGCTCCATGACGCATGTCATCAGAATGTTCCATGGTCTTCTCCTCACAATGCTCCATGCCCTTGTCATCACAATGCTCGAAGACTCCAGTAATCACAATGTTCCATTCCCTTTTTCATCAGAATGCTCCATTAGATTTGTCATCACAAGTCTCCATGGTCATCTCCTCACAATGCTCCAAGACCTTGTCATCACGATGCTCCATTCCCTTGTCATCACAATGCTCCATGACCCCTGTCATCACAATACTCCATGAACATTTTCAGCCCAATTCTCTATGACTTTCTCATCACAATGCTCCATGACCAATATCATCAAAATGCTCCATGACCACTGTCATCACAACACTCCATGACACCTGACAACACAATGATCCGGGACTCTTGTCATCACAATGCTCCAAGACCCCTGTAATCACAATGCTCCATGACCCCTGTCATCACAATACTCCATGAGCATTTTCAGCCCAATGCTCCATGACCCTTGTCATCACAATGATCCATGCCCATGTTATCCCAATGTTCCATGACCCATGTATTCACAATGCTCCATGACGCTTGTCATCACAGTGCTCCATGACACCTGTCATCACAATGCTCCATGCCTTTGTCAGCAAAATGCTACATGACCTTGTCATTACAATGCTCTATGCATTTGTCATCACAATACTCCATTTCCATTGTCATCACAATCCTCCATGAACTTTGGGATCACATTGCTTCATGCCCTTGTCATCACAATGCTCCATGCTCCTTGAAATCAAAATGATCCATGACCTCTGTCATCACAATGCTCCAAACCCTTGTGATCACAATGTTCCATAACACTTGTCCTCACAACGCTCCATGATGCCTGTCATCACAATAATCCATGCCCTTTTCATCACAATGCTCCATGACCTTTGTCATCACAATTCTCAATACACTTGTCATCACAATGCTCCCTGACACTTGTCGTCAGAATGCTCCTTGAACCCTGTCACGAAAAGGCTCCATGCCTTTTTCATCACAAAGCCCCATGCCCTTTTCATCCCAATGCTCCATGCCATTGTCATCAAAATACTCCACAAGCTTGTCATCAGAATGCTCCATGACCCTTGTCATCACAATTCTCCATGCACTTGTCAGCACAATGCTCCCTGACACTTGTCATCACAATGCTCCAAGCCATTGTCATCACAATGCTCCATTACCTTTGTGATCAGAATCATCAATGGAAGTTTGCATCACAATGGTCCATGCCATTGTCATCACAATGGGCCATTACATATGTCATCACAATGCTCCCTGACACCTCCCTTTACAATACTGCATTACCTGGTCATCACAATGCTCCCTGCCATTCTCATCACAATGCACCACACACTTGTCATCAAAATGCTCCATGACCTTTGTCATCACAAAGCTCCATGACCCTTGGCATCACAATGCTCCATGTCATTGTCATCACTATGCTCCATGAACCCTCTCATCACATTGCCCCATGCCCTTGTCATCACAAAGCTCCATGGCACTTGTCATCACAATGCTCGATGCCCTTCTCATCACAAAGCTCCATGCCCTTGTCATTACAATCCTCCATGACCCATGTATCACAGTGTACCGTTCCCTTGTCATCACAATGCGCCATGCCCACTCTCATCACAATAATCCATGAAATATTTCAGACCAATGCTCAATGCACTTCTCATCACAATGCTCCATTACCTCTGTCATAACAAGCTCCATGACCCCTGCCATCACAATGTTCCACGGCCTTGTCATCACAAGGCTCCAGGACCCTTGTCAGCACAATGCTCCAAGACCCATGTAATCACAATGCTCCATGCCCTTGTCATCACAAAGCTCCATGACGCATGTCATCACAATGTTCCATGGCCTTCGCCTCACAATGCTCCATGCCCTTGTCATCACAATGCTTCAAGACCCCCGTAATCACAATGCTCCATGCCCCTTTTCATAAGAATGCTCCATTAGACTTGTCATCACAAGTCTCCATGGTCATCTCATCACAATGCTCCAAGACCTTGTCATCAACATGCTCCATTCCCTTGTCATCACAATGCTCCATGACCCCTGTCATCACAATACTCCATGCACATTTTTAGCCCAATGCTCCATGACCCTTGTCATCACAATGATCCATGCCCTTTCATCACAATGCTCCATGCACTTGTCAGCACAATGCTCCCTGATTCTTGTCATCACAATGCTCCAAACCATTGTCACCACAATGCTCCATTACCTTTGTCATCAGAATCCTCCATGACACTTGGCATCACAATGCTCCATGCCATTGTCATCACAATGCTCCATGACCCCTGTCATCACAATGCTCCGTGACTACAGTCATCACAATTCTTCATAACGTTTGTCATCACAACAATCCATGCCCGCGTCATCACTAGGCTCTGTGACCTTTGTAACCACAATGCTCCATGAACTTTTCATCACAATGCTCCGTGACCCTTGTCATCACAATGCTCCATGCCTTTGTCAGAACAATGCTCCATGACCCTTGTCATCAAATTGTGCCATGCGCTTTTCACCACAATGATCCACAACCTTGTCATCGCTATGCTCCATAAACCTTGTAATCACAATGCTCCATGCACTTCTCATCCAAATACTCTCTCACATGAGATATCACAATGTTCCATCACTAGTCATCACAATCCTCCCTCACCCCTGTTATCACAATGTTCCATGACCCCTGTCATCACAATACTACATCCCCTTATCAGCACAATGTTCCATGACCCCTGACATCACAATGTTCCAAAACCCTTGTCATCAAAATGCTCCATGACCCTTTTCATCCCAAAGCACCATGACCCCTGGCATCACAATGTTCTATAAGCCCTGGCATCAAAATGTTCCATTACACTTTTCATCAAATTGCTGCATGACCCTGTCCTCAAAATGCTCCCTGCCCTTCTCATCACAATGCACCACACACTTGTCATCAAAATGCTCCATGACCTTTGTCATCACAAAGCTCCATGACCCTTGGCATCACAATGCTCCATGTCATTGTCATCACAATGCTCCATGAACCCTCTCATCACATTGCTCCATGTCCTTGTCATCACAAAGCTCCATGACACTTGTCATCACAATGCTCGATGCCATTCTCATCACAATGCTCCATGAGCTTGTCATTACAATCCTCCATGACCCATGTATCACAGTGTACCATGCCCTTGTCATGACAAACCGCCATGCCCACTCTCATCACAGTAATCCATGAAACATTTCAGATCAATGCTCAATGCCCTTCTCATCACAATGCTCCGTTACCTCTGTCGTAACAATGCTCCATGACACCTGCCATCATAATATTCCACGGCCTTGTCATCACAAGGCTCCATGACCCTTGTCATCACAATGCTCCAAGATCCATGTAATCACAATGCTCCATGCCCTTGTCATCACAAAGCTCCATGATGCATGTCATCAGAATGTTCCATTGTCTTCTCCTCACAATGTTCCATGCCCTTGTCATCACAATGCTCGAAGACTCCAGTAATCACAATGTTCCATTCCCTTTTTCATCAGAATGCTCCATTAGATTTGTCATCACAAGTCTCCATGGTCATCTCCTCACAATGCTCCAAGATCTTGTCATCACCATGCTCCATTCCCTTGTCATCACAATGCTCCATGACCCCTGTCATCACAATACTCCATGAACATTTTCAGCCCAATTCTCTATGACCTTCTCATCACAATGCTCCATGACCAATATCATCACAATGCTCCATGACCACTGTCATCACAACACTCCATGACACCTGACAACACAATGATCCGGGACTCTTGTCATCACAATGCTCCAAGACCCTTGTAATCACAATGCTCCATGACCCCTGTCATCACAATACTCCATGAACATTTTCAGCCCAATGCTCCATGACCCTTGTCATCACAATGATCCATGCCCATGTTATCCCAATGTTCCATGACCCATGTATTCACAATGCTCCATGACGCTTGTCATCACAGTGCTCTATGACACCTGTCATCACAATGCTCCATGCCTTTGTCAGCAAAATGCTACATGACCTTGTCATTACAATGCTCTATGCACTTGTCATCACAATACTCCATTTCCATTGTCATCACAATCCTCCATGAACTTTGGGATCACATTGCTTCATGCCCTTGTCATCACAATGCTCCATGCTCCTTGAAATCAAAATGATCCATGACCTCTGTCATCACAATGCTCCAAACCCTTGTGATCACAATGTTCCATAACACTTGTCCTCACAACACTCCATGATGCCTGTCATCACAATAATCCATGCCCTTTTCATCACAATGCTCCATGACCTTTGTCATCACAATTCTCAATACACTTGTCATCACAATGCTCCCTGACACTTGTCGTCAGAATGCTCCTTGAACCCTGTCACGAAAAGGCTCCATGCCTTTTTCATCACAAAGCCCCATGCCCTTTTCATCCCAATGCTCCATGCCATTGTCATCAAAATACTCCACAAGCTTGTCATCAGAATGCTCCATGACCCTTGTCATCACAATTCTCCATGCACTTGTCAGCACAATGCTCCCTGACACTTGTCATCACAATGCTCCAAGCCATTGTCATCACAATGCTCCATTACCTTTGTGATCAGAATCCTCAATGGAAGTTTGCATCACAATGCTCCATGCCATTGTCATCACAATGGGCCATTACATATGTCATCACAATGCTCCCTGACACCTCCCTTTACAATACTGCATTACCTGGTCATCACAATGCTCCCTGCCATTCTCATCACAATGCACCACACACTTGTCATCAAAATGCTCCATGACCTTTGTCATCACAAAGCTCCATGACCCTTGGCATCACATTGCTCCATGTCATTGTCATCACAATGCTCCATGAACCCTCTCATCACATTGCTCCATGCCCTTGTCATCACAAAGCTCCATGGCACTTGTCATCACAATGCTCGATGCCCTTCTCATCACAATGCTCCATGCCCTTGTCATTACAATCCTCCATGACCCATGTATCACAGTGTACCGTGCCCTTGTCATCACAATGCGCCATGCCCACTCTCATCACAATAATCCATGAAATATTTCAGACCAATGCTCAATGCACTTCTCATCACAATGCTCCATTACCTCTGTCATAACAAGCTCCATGACCCCTGCCATCACAATGTTCCACGGCCTTGTCATCACAAGGCTCCAGGACCCTTGTCAGCACAATGCTCCAAGACCCATGTAATCACAATGCTCCATGCCCTTGTCATCACAAAGCTCCATGACGCATGTCATCAGAATGTTCCATGGCCTTCGCCTCACAATGCTCCATGCCCTTGTCATCACAATGCTTCAAGACCCCCGTAATCACAATGCTCCATGCCCCTTTTCATAAGAATGCTCCATTAGACTTGTCATCACAAGTCTCCATGGTCATCTCATCACAATGCTCCAAGACCTTGTCATCAACATGCTCCATTCCCTTGTCATCACAATGCTCCATGACCCCTGTCATCACAATACTCCATGCACATTTTTAGCCCAATGCTCCATGACCCTTGTCATCACAATGATCCATGCCCTTGTCATCACAATGCTCCATGCACTTGTCAGCACAATGCTCCCTGATCCTTGTCATCACAATGCTCCAAACCATTGTCACCACAATGCTCCATTACCTTTGTCATCAGAATCCTCCATGACACTTGGCATCACAATGCTCCATGCCATTGTCATCACAATGCTCCATGACCCCTGTCATCACAATGCTCCGTGACTACAGTCATCACAATGCTTCATAACGTTTGTCATCACAACAATCCATGCCCGCGTCATCACAAGGCTCTGTGACCTTTGTAACCACAATGCTCCATGAACTTTTCATCACAATGCTCCGTGACCCTTGTCATCACAATGCTCCATGCCTTTGTCAGAACAATGCTCCATGACCCTTGTCATCAAATTGTGCCATGCGCTTTTCACCACAATGATCCACAACCTTGTCATCGCTATGCTCCATAAACCTTGTAATCACAATGCTCCATGCACTTCTCATCCAAATACTCTCTCACATGAGATATCACAATGTTCCATCACTAGTCATCACAATCCTCCCTCACCCCTGTTATCACAATGTTCCATGACCCCTGTCATCACAATGCTACATCCCCTTATCAGCACAATGTTCCATGATCCCTGACATCACAATGTTCCATAACCCTTGTCATCAAAATGCTCCATGACCCTTTTCATCCCAAAGCTCCATGACCACTGGCATCACAATGTCTATAACCCCTGGCATCAAAATGTTCCATTACACTTTTCATCAAATTGCTGCATGACCCTGTCCTCAAAATGCTCCCTGCCCTTCTCATCACAATGCACCACACACTTGTCATCAAAATGCTCCATGACCTTTGTCATCACAAAGCTCCATGACCCTTGGCATCACAATGCTCCATGTCATTGTCATCACAATGCTCCATGAATCCTCTCATCACATTGCTCCATGTCCTTGTCATCACAAAGCTCCATGACACTTGTCATCACAATGCTCGATGCCATTCTCATCACAATGCTCCATGACCTTGTCATTACAATCCTCCATGACCCATGTATCACAGTGTACCGTGTCCTTGTCATGACAAACCGCCATGCCCACTCTCATCACAGTAATCCATGAAACATTTCAGATCAATGCTCAATGCCCTTCTCATCACAATGCTCCGTTACCTCTGTCGTAACAATGCTCCATGACACCTGCCATCATAATATTCCACGGCCTTGTCATCACAAGGCTCCATGACCCTTGTCATCACAATGCTCCAAGATCCATGTAATCACAATGCTCCATGCCCTTGTCATCACAAAGCTCCATGACGCATGTCATCAGAATGTTCCATGGTCTTCTCCTCACAATGCTCCATGCCCTTGTCATCACAATGCTCGAAGACTCCAGTAATCACAATGTTCCATTCCCTTTTTCATCAGAATGCTCCATTAGATTTGTCATCACAAGTCTCCATGGTCATCGCCTCACAATGCTCCAAGACCTTGTCATCACCATGCTCCATTCCCTTGTCATCACAATGCTCCATGACCCCTGTCATCACAAAACTCCATGAACATTTTCAGCCCAATTCTCTATGACCTTCTCATCACAATGCTCCATGACCAATATCATCACAATGCTCCATGACCACTGTCATCACAACACTCCATGACACCTGACAACACAATGATCCGGGACTCTTGTCATCACAATGCTCCAAGACCCCTGTAATCACAATGCTCCATGACCCCTGTCATCACAATACTCCATGAACATTTTCAGCCCAATGCTCCATGACCCTTGTCATCACAATGATCCATGCCCATGTTATACCAATGTTCCATGACCCATGTATTCACAATGCTCCATCACGCTTGTCATCACAGTGCTCCATGACACATGTCATCACAATGCTCCATGCCTTTGTCAGCAAAATGCGACATGACCTTGTCATTACAATGCTCTATGCACTTGTCATCACAATACTCCATTTCCATTGTCATCACAATCCTCCATGAACTTTGGGATCACATTGCTTCATGCCCTTGTCATCACAATGCTCCATGCTCCTTGAAATCAAAATGATCCATGACCTCTGTCATCACAATGCTCCAAACCCTTGTGATCACAATGTTCCATAACACTTGTCCTCACAACGCTCCATGATGCCTGTCATCACAATAATCCATGCCCTTTTCATCACAATGCTCCATGACCTTTGTCATCACAATTCTCAATACACTTGTCATCACAATGCTCCCTGACACTTGTCGTCAGAATGCTCCTTGAACCCTGTCACGAAAAGGCTCCATGCCTTTTTCATCACAAAGCCCCATGCCCTTTTCATCCCAATGCTCCATGCCATTGTCATCAAAATACTCCACAAGCTTGTCATCAGAATGCTCCATGACCCTTGTCATCACAATTCTCCATGCACTTGTCAGCACAATGCTCCCTGACATTTGTCATCACAATGCTCCAAGCCATTGTCATCACAATGCTCCATTACCTTTGTGATCAGAATCCTCAATGGAAGTTTGCATCACAATGCTCCATGCCATTGTCATCACAATGGGCCATTACATATGTCATCACAATGCTCCCTGACACCTCTCTTTACAATACTGCATTACCTGGTCATCACAATGCTCCCTGCCGTTCTCATCACAATGCACCACACCCTTGTCATCAAAATGCTCCATGACCTTTGTCATCACAAAGCTCCATGACCCTTGGCATCACAATGCTCCATGTCATTGTCATCACAATGCTCCATGAACCCTCTCATCACATTGCTCCATGCCCTTGTCATCACAAAGCTCCATGGCACTTGTCATCACAATGCTCGATGCCCTTCTCATCACAATGCTCCATGCCCTTGTCATTACAATCCTCCATGACCCATGTATCACAGTGTACCGTGCCCTTGTCATCACAATGCGCCATGCCCACTCTCATCACAATAATCCATGAAATATTTCAGACCAATGCTCAATGCACTTCTCATCACAATGCTCCATTACCTCTGTCATAACAAGCTCCATGACCCCTGCCATCACAATGTTCCACGGCCTTGTCATCACAAGGCTCCAGGACCCTTGTCAGCACAATGCTCCAAGACCCATGTAATCACAATGCTCCATGCCCTTGTCATCACAAAGCTCCATGACGCATGTCATCACAATGTTCCATGGCCTTCACCTCACAATGCTCAATGCCCTTGTCATCACAATGCTTCAAGACCCCCGTAATCACAATGCTCCATGCCCCTTTTCATAAGAATGCTCCATTAGACTTGTCATCACAAGTCTCCATGGTCATCTCATCACAATGCTCCAAGACCTTGTCATCAACATGCTCCATTCCCTTGTCATCACAATGCTCCATGACCCCTGTCATCACAATACTCCATGCACATTTTTAGCCCAATGCTCCATGACCCTTGTCATCACAATGATCTATGCCCTTGTCATCACAATGCTCCATGCACTTGTCAGCACAATGCTCCCTGATCCTTGTCATCACAATGCTCCAAACCATTGTCACCACAATGCTCCATTACCTTTGTCATCAGAATCCTCCATGACACTTGGCATCACAATGCTCCATGCCATTGTCATCACAATGCTCCATGACCCCTGTCATCACAATGCTCCGTGACTACAGTCATCACAATGCTTCATAACGTTTGTCATCACAACAATCCATGCCCGCGTCATCACAAGGCTCTGTGACCTTTGTAACCACAATGCTCCATGAACATTTCATCACAATGCTCCGTGACCCTTGTCATCACAATGCTCCATGCCTTTGTCAGAACAATGCTCCATGACCCTTGTCATCAAATTGTGCCATGCGCTTTTCACCACAATGATCCACAACCTTGTCATCGCTATGCTCCATAAACCTTGTAATCACAATGCTCCATGCACTTCTCATCCAAATACTCTCTCACATGAGATATCACAATGTTCCATCACTAGTCATCACAATCCTCCCTCACCCCTGTTATCACAATGTTCCATGATCCCTATCATCACAATACTACATCCCCTTATCAGCACAATGTTCCATGACCCCTGACATGACAATGTTCCAAAACCCTTGTCATCAAAATGCTCCATGACCCTTTTCATCCCAAAGCACCATGACCCCTGGCATCACAATGTTCTATAACCCCTGGCATCAAAATGTTCCATTAAAATTTTCATCAAATTGCTGCATGACCCTGTCCTCAAAATGCTCCCTGCCCTTCTCATCACAATGCACCACACACTTGTCATCAAAATGCTCCATGACCTTTGTCATCACAAAGCTCCATGACCCTTGGCATCACAATGCTCCATGTCATTGTCATCACAATGCTCCATGAACCCTCTCATCACATTGCTCCATGTCCTTGTCATCACAAAGCTCCATGACACTTGTCATCACAATGCTCGATGCCATTCTCATCACAATGCTCCATGACCTTGTCATTACAATCCTCCATGACCCATGTATCACAGTGTACCGTGCCCTTGTCATGACAAACCGCCATGCCCACTCTCATCACAGTAATCCATGAAACATTTCAGATCAATGCTCAATGCCCTTCTCATCACAATGCTCCGTTACCTCTGTTGTAACAATGCTCCATGACACCTGCCATCATAATATTCCACGGCCTTGTCATCACAAGGCTCCATGACCCTTGTCATCACAATGCTCCAAGATCCATGTAATCACAATGCTCCATGCACTTGTCATCACAAAGCTCCATGACGCATGTCATCAGAATGTTCCATTGTCTTCTCCTCACAATGCTCCATGCCCTTGTCATCACAATGCTCGAAGACTCCAGTAATCACAATGTTCCATTCCCTTTTTCATCAGAATGCTCCATTAGATTTGTCATCACAAGTCTCCATGGTCATCTCCTCACAATGCTCCAAGACCTTGTCATCACCATGCTCCATTCCCTTGTCATCACAATGCTCCATGACCCCTGTCATCACAATACTCCATGAACATTTTCAGCCCAATTCTCTATGACCTTCTCATCACAATGCTCCATGACCAATATCATCACAATGCTCCATGACCACTCTCATCACAACACTCCATGACACCTGACAACACAATGATCCGGGACTCTTGTCATCACAATGCTCCAAGACCCCTGTAATCACAATGCTCCATGACCCCTGTCATCACAATACTCCATGAACATTTTCAGCCCAATGCTCCATGACCCTTGTCATCACAATGATCCATGCCCATGTTATCCCAATGTTCCATGACCCATGTATTCACAATGCTCCATCACGCTTGTCATCACAGTGCTCCATGACACATGTCATCACAATGCTCCATGCCTTTGTCAGCAAAATGCTACATGACCTTGTCATTACAATGCTCTATGCACTTGTCATCACAATACTCCATTTCCATTGTCATCACAATCCTCCATGAACTTTGGGATCACATTGCTTCATGCCCTTGTCATCACAATGCTCCATGCTCCTTGAAATCAAAATGATCCATGACCTCTGTCATCACAATGCTCCAAACCCTTGTGATCACAATGTTCCATAACACTTGTCCTCACAACGCTCCATGATGCCTGTCATCACAATAATCCATGCCCTTTTCATCACAATGCTCCATGACCTTTGTCATCACAATTCTCAATACACTTGTCATCACAATGCTCCCTGACACTTGTCGTCAGAATGCTCCTTGAACCCTGTCACGAAAAGGCTCCATGCCTTTTTCATCACAAAGCCCCATGCCCTTTTCATCCCAATGCTCCATGCCATTGTCATCAAAATACTCCACAAGCTTGTCATCAGAATGCTCCATGACCCTTGTCATCACAATTCTCCATGCACTTGTCAGCACAATGCTCCCTGACACTTGTCATCACAATGCTCCATGCCATTGTCATCACAATGGGCCATTACATATGTCATCACAATGCTCCCTGACACCTCCCTTTACAATACTGCATTACCTGGTCATCACAATGCTCCCTGCCATTCTCATCACAATGCACCACACACTTGTCATCAAAATGCTCCATGACCTTTGTCATCACAAAGCTCCATGACCCTTGGCATCACATTGCTCCATGTCATTGTCATCACAATGCTCCATGAACCCTCTCATCACATTGCTCCATGCCCTTGTCATCACAAAGCTCCATGGCACTTGTCATCACAATGCTCGATGCCCTTCTCATCACAATGCTCCATGCCCTTGTCATTACAATCCTCCATGACCCATGTATCACAGTGTACCGTGCCCTTGTCATCACAATGCGCCATGCCCACTCTCATCACAATAATCCTTGAAATATTTCAGACCAATGCTCAATGCACTTCTCATCACAATGCTCCATTACCTCTGTCATAACAAGCTCCATGACCCCTGCCATCACAATGTTCCACGGCCTTGTCATCACAAGGCTCCAGGACCCTTGTCAGCACAATGCTCCAAGACCCATGTAATCACAAGGCTCCATGCCCTTGTCATCACAAAGCTCCATGACGCATGTCATCACAATGTTCCATGGCCTTCGCCTCACAATGCTCCATGCCCTTGTCATCACAATGCTTCAAGACCCCCGTAATCACAATGCTCCATGCCCCTTTTCATAAGAATGCTCCATTAGACTTGTCATCACAAGTCTCCATGGTCATCTCATCACAATGCTCCAAGACCTTGTCATCAACATGCTCCATTCCCTTGTCATCACAATGCTCCATGACCCCTGTCATCACAATACTCCATGCACATTTTTAGCCCAATGCTCCATGACCCTTGTCATCACAATGATCCATGCCCTTGTCATCACAATGCTCCATGCACTTGTCAGCACAATGCTCCCTGATCCTTGTCATCACAATGCTCCAAACCATTGTCACCACAATGCTCCATTACCTTTGTCATCAGAATCCTCCATGACACTTGGCATCACAATGCTCCATGCCATTGTCATCACAATGCTCCATGCCATTGTCATCACAATGCTCCATGACCCCTGTCATCACAATGCTCCGTGACTACAGTCATCACAATGCTTCATAACTTTTGTCATCACAACAATCCATGCCCGCGTCATCACAAGGCTCTGTGACCTTTGTAACCACAATGCTCCATGAACTTTTCATCACAATGCTCCGTGACCCTTGTCATCACAATGCTCCATGCCTTTGTCAGAACAATGCTCCATGACCCTTGTCATCAAATTGTGCCATGCGCTTTTCACCACAATGATCCACAACCTTGTCATCGCTATGCTCCATAAACCTTGTAATCACAATGCTCCATGCACTTCTCATCCAAATACTCTCTCACATGAGATATCACAATGTTCCATCACTAGTCATCACAATCCTCCCTCACCCCTGTTATCACAATGTTCCATGACCCCTGTCATCACAATGCTACATCCCCTTATCAGCACAATGTTCCATGATCCCTGACATCACAATGTTCCATAACCCTTGTCATCAAAATGCTCCATGACCCTTTTCATCCCAAAGCTCCATGACCACTGGCATCACAATGTCTATAACCCCTGGCATCAAAATGTTCCATTACACTTTTCATCAAATTGCTGCATGACCCTGTCCTCAAAATGCTCCCTGCCCTTCTCATCACAATGCACCACACACTTGTCATCAAAATGCTCCATGACCTTTGTCATCACAAAGCTCCATGACCCTTGGCATCACAATGCTCCATGTCATTGTCATCACAATGCTCCATGAATCCTCTCATCACATTGCTCCATGTCCTTGTCATCACAAAGCTCCATGACACTTGTCATCACAATGCTCGATGCCATTCTCATCACAATGCTCCATGACCTTGTCATTACAATCCTCCATGACCCATGTATCACAGTGTATCGTGTCCTTGTCATGACAAACCGCCATGCCCACTCTCATCACAGTAATCCATGAAACATTTCAGATCAATGCTCAATGCCCTTCTCATCACAATGCTCCGTTACCTCTGTCGTAACAATGCTCCATGACACCTGCCATCATAATATTCCACGGCCTTGTCATCACAAGGCTGCATGACCCTTGTCATCACAATGCTCCAAGATCCATGTAATCACAATGCTCCATGCCCTTGTCATCACAAAGCTCCATGACGCATGTCATCAGAATGTTCCATGGTCTTCTCCTCACAATGCTCCATGCCCTTGTCATCACAATGCTCGAAGACTCCAGTAATCACAATGTTCCATTCCCTTTTTCATCAGAATGCTCCATTAGATTTGTCATCACAAGTCTCCATGGTCATCGCCTCACAATGCTCCAAGACCTTGTCATCACCATGCTCCATTCCCTTGTCATCACAATGCTCCATGACCCCTGTCATCACAAAACTCCATGAACATTTTCAGCCCAATTCTCTATGACCTTCTCATCACAATGCTCCATGACCAATATCATCAAAATGCTCCATGACCACTGTCATCACAACACTCCATGACACCTGACAACACAATGATCCGGGACTCTTGTCATCACAATGCTCCAAGACCCCTGTAATCACAATGCTCCATGACCCCTGTCATCACAATACTCCATGAGCATTTTCAGCCCAATGCTCCATGACCCTTGTCATCACAATGATCCATGCCCATGTTATCCCAATGTTCCATGACCCATGTATTCACAATGCTCCATGACGCTTGTCATCACAGTGCTCCATGACACCTGTCATCACAATGCTCCATGCGTTGTCAGCAAAATGCTACATGACCTTGTCATTACAATGCTCTATGCACTTGTCATCACAAAACTCCATTTCCATTGTCATCACAATCCTCCATGAACTTTGGGATCACATTGCTTCATGCCCTTGTCATCACAATGCTCCATGCTCCTTGAAATCAAAATGATCCATGACCTCTGTCATCACAATGCTCCAAACCCTTGTGATCACAATGTTCCATAACACTTGTCCCCACAACGCTCCATGATGCCTGTCATCACAATAATCCATGCCCTTTTCATCACAATGCTCCGTGACCTTTGTCATCACAATTCTCAATACACTTGTCATCACAATGCTCCCTGACACTTGTCGTCAGAATGCTCCTTGAACCCTGTCACGAAAAGGCTCCATGCCTTTTTCATCACAAAGCCCCATGCCCTTTTCATCCCAATGCTCCATGCCATTGTCATCAAAATACTCCACAAGCTTGTCATCAGAATGCTCCATGACCCTTGTCATCACAATTCTCCATGCACTTGTCAGCACAATGCTCCCTGACATTTGTCATCACAATGCTCCAAGCCATTGTCATCACAATGCTCCATTACCTTTGTGATCAGAATCCTCAATGGAAGTTTGCATCACAATGCTCCATGCCATTGTCATCACAATGGGCCATTACATATGTCATCACAATGCTCCCTGACACCTCTCTTTACAATACTGCATTACCTGGTCATCACAATGCTCCCTGCCGTTCTCATCACAATGCACCACACCCTTGTCATCAAAATGCTCCATGACCTTTGTCATCACAAAGCTCCATGACCCTTGGCATCACAATGCTCCATGTCATTGTCATCACAATGCTCCATGAACCCTCTCATCACATTGCTCCATGCCCTTGTCATCACAAAGCTCCATGGCACTTGTCATCACAATGCTCGATGCCCTTCTCATCACAATGCTCCATGCCCTTGTCATTACAATCCTCCATGACCCATGTATCACAGTGTACCGTGCCCTTGTCATCACAATGCGCCATGCCCACTCTCATCACAATAATCCATGAAATATTTCAGACCAATGCTCAATGCACTTCTCATCACAATGCTCCATTACCTCTGTCATAACAAGCTCCATGACCCCTGCCATCACAATGTTCCACGGCCTTGTCATCACAAGGCTCCAGGACCCTTGTCAGCACAATGCTCCAAGACCCATGTAATCACAATGCTCCATGCCCTTGTCATCACAAAGCTCCATGACGCATGTCATCACAATGTTCCATGGCCTTCACCTCACAATGCTCCATGCCCTTGTCATCACAATGCTTCAAGACCCCCGTAATCACAATGCTCCATGCCCCTTTTCATAAGAATGCTCCATTAGACTTGTCATCACAAGTCTCCATGGTCATCTCATCACAATGCTCCAAGACCATGTCATCAACATGCTCCATTCCCTTGTCATCACAATGCTCCATGACCCCTGTCATCACAATACTCCATGCACATTTTTAGCCCAATGCTCCATGACCCTTGTCATCACAATGATCCATGCCCTTGTCATCACAATGCTCCATGCACTTGTCAGCACAATGCTCCCTGATCCTTGTCATCACAATGCTCCAAACCATTGTCACCACAATGCTCCATTACCTTTGTCATCAGAATCCTCCATGACACTTGGCATCACAATGCTCCATGCCATTGTCATCACAATGCTCCATGACCCCTGTCATCACAATGCTCCGTGACTACAGTCATCACAATGCTTCATAACGTTTGTCATCACAACAATCCATGCCCGCGTCATCACAAGGCTCTGTGACCTTTGTAACCACAATGCTCCATGAACATTTCATCACAATGCTCCGTGACCCTTGTCATCACAATGCTCCATGCCTTTGTCAGAACAATGCTCCATGACCCTTGTCATCAAATTGTGCCATGCGCTTTTCACCACAATGATCCACAACCTTGTCATCGCTATGCTCCATAAACATTGTAATCACAATGCTCCATGCACTTCTCATCCAAATACTCTCTCACATGAGATATCACAATGTTCCATCACTAGTCATCACAATCCTCCCTCACCCCTGTTATCACAATGTTCCATGACCCCTGTCATCACAATACTACATCCCCTTATCAGCACAATGTTCCATGACCCCTGACATCACAATGTTCCAAAACCCTTGTCATCAAAATGCTCCATGACCCTTTTCATCCCAAAGCACCATGACCCCTGGCATCACAATGTTCTATAACCCCTGGCATCAAAATGTTCCATTACACTTTTCATCAAATTGCTGCATGACCCTGTCCTCAAAATGCTCCCTGCCCTTCTCATCACAATGCACCACACACTTGTCATCAAAATGCTCCATGACCTTTGTCATCACAAAGCTCCATGACCCTTGGCATCACAATGCTCCATGTCATTGTCATCACAATGCTCCATGAACCCTCTCATCACATTGCTCCATGTCCTTGTCATCACAAAGCTCCATGACTCTTGTCATCACAATGCTCGATGCCATTCTCATCACAATGCTCCATGAGCTTGTCATTACAATCCTCCATGACCCATGTATCACAGTGTACCGTGCCCTTGTCATGACAAACCGCCATGCCCACTCTCATCACAGTAATCCATGAAACATTTCAGATCAATGCTCAATGCCCTTCTCATCACAATGCTCCGTTACCTCTGTCGTAACAATGCTCCATGACACCTGCCATCATAATATTCCACGGCCTTGTCATCACAAGGCTCCATGACCCTTGTCATCACAATGCTCCAAGATCCATTTAATCACAATGCTCCATGCCCTTGTCATCACAATGCTCGAAGACTCCAGTAATCACAATGTTCCATTCCCTTTTTCATCAGAATGCTCCATTAGATTTGTCATCACAAGTCTCCATGGTCATCTCCTCACAATGCTCCAAGACCTTGTCATCACCATGCTCCATTCCCTTGTCATCACAATGCTCCATGACCCCTGTCATCACAATACTCCATGAACATTTTCAGCCCAATTCTCTATGACCTTCTCATCACAATGCTCCATGACCAATATCATCACAATGCTCCATGACCACTGTCATCACAACACTCCATGACACCTGACAACACAATGATCCGGGACTCTTGTCATCACAATGCTCCAAGACCCCTGTAATCACAATGCTCCATGACCCCTGTCATCACAATACTCCATGAACATTTTCAGCCCAATGCTCCATGACCCTTGTCATCACAATGATCCATGCCCATGTTATCCCAATGTTCCATGACCCATGTATTCACAATGCTCCATGACGCTTGTCATCACAGTGCTCCATGACACCTGTCATCACAATGCTCCATGCCTTTGTCAGCAAAATGCTACATGACCTTGTCATTACAATGCTCTATGCACTTGTCATCACAATACTCCATTTCCATTGTCATCACAATCCTCCATGAACTTTGGGATCACATTGCTTCATGCCCTTGTCATCACAATGCTCCATGCTCCTTGAAATCAAAATGATCCATGACCTCTGTCATCACAATGCTCCAAACCCTTGTGATCACAATGTTCCATAACACTTGTCCTCACAACACTCCATGTTGCCTGTCATCACAATAATCCATGCCCTTTTCATCACAATGCTCCATGACCTTTGTCATCACAATTCTCAATACACTTGTCATCACAATGCTCCCTGACACTTGTCGTCAGAATGCTCCTTGAACCCTGTCACGAAAAGGCTCCATGCCTTTTTCATCACAAAGCCCCATGCCCTTTTCATCCCAATGCTCCATGCCATTGTCATCAAAATACTCCACAAGCTTGTCATCAGAATGCTCCATGACCCTTGTCATCACAATTCTCCATGCACTTGTCAGCACAATGCTCCCTGACACTTGTCATCACAATGCTCCAAGCCATTGTCATCACAATGCTCCATTACCTTTGTGATCAGAATCCTCAATGGAAGTTTGCATCACAATGGTCCATGCCATTGTCATCACAATGGGCCATTACATATGTCATCACAATGCTCCCTGACACCTCCCTTTACAATACTGCATTACCTGGTCATCACAATGCTCCCTGCCATTCTCATCACAATGCACCACACACTTGTCATCAAAATGCTCCATGACCTTTGTCATCACAAAGCTCCATGACCCTTGGCATCACATTGCTCCATGTCATTGTCATCACAATGCTCCATGAACCCTCTCATCACATTGCTCCATGCCCTTGTCATCACAAAGCTCCATGGCACTTGTCATCACAATGCTCGATGCCCTTCTCATCACAATGCTCCATGCCCTTGTCATTACAATCCTCCATGACCCATGTATCACAGTGTACCGTGCCCTTGTCATCACAATGCGCCATGCCCACTCTCATCACAATAATCCATGAAATATTTCAGACCAATGCTCAATGCACTTCTCATCACAATGCTCCATTACCTCTGTCATAACAAGCTCCATGACCCCTGCCATCACAATGTTCCACGGCCTTGTCATCACAAGGCTCCAGGACCCTTGTCAGCACAATGCTCCAAGACCCATGTAATCACAAGGCTCCATGCCCTTGTCATCACAAAGCTCCATGACGCATGTCATCACAATGTTCCATGGCCTTCGCCTCACAATGCTCCATGCCCTTGTCATCACAATGCTTCAAGACCCCCGTAATCACAATGCTCCATGCCCCTTTTCATAAGAATGCTCCATTAGGGCCTCCCTGGTGGCGCAGTGGTTAAGAGTCCGCCTGCCGATGCAGGGGATGCGGGTTCGTGCCCCGGTCTGGGAGGATCCCATATGCCGCGGAGCGGCTGGACCCGTGAGCCATGGCCGCTGGGCCTGCGCGTCCGGAGCCTGTGCTCCGCAGCGGGAGAGGCCACAACAGTGAGAGGCCCACATACCGCAAAAAGAAAAAAAAAAAAAAAAAAAAAAAAAAAAAAAAAAAAAAAAAAAAAAAAGAATGCTCCATTAGACTTGTCATCACAAGTCTCCATGGTCATCTCATCACAATGCTCCAAGACCTTGTCATCAACATGCTCCATTCCCTTGTCATCACAATGCTCCATGACCCCTGTCATCACAATACTCCATGCACATTTTTAGCCCAATGCTCCATGACCCTTGTCATCACAATGATCCATGCCCTTGTCATCACAATGCTCCATGCACTTGTCAGCACAATGCTCCCTGATCCTTGTCATCACAATGCTCCAAACCATTGTCACCACAATGCTCCATTACCTTTGTCATCAGAATCCTCCATGACACTTGGCATCACAATGCTCCATGCCATTGTCATCACAATGCTCCATGACCCCTGTCATCACAATGCTCCGTGACTACAGTCATCACAATGCTTCATAACGTTTGTCATCACAACAATCCATGCCCGCGTCATCACAAGGCTCTGTGACCTTTGTAACCACAATGCTCCATGAACTTTTCATCACAATGCTCCGTGACCCTTGTCATCACAATGCTCCATGCCTTTGTCAGAACAATGCTCCATGACCCTTGTCATCAAATTGTGCCATGCGCTTTTCACCACAATGATCCACAACCTTGTCATCGCTATGCTCCATAAACCTTGTAATCACAATGCTCCATGCACTTCTCATCCAAATACTCTCTCACATGAGATATCACAATGTTCCATCACTAGTCATCTCAATCCTCCCTCACCCCTGTTATCACAATGTTCCATGACCCCTGTCATCACAATGCTACATCCCCTTATCAGCACAATGTTCCATGATCCCTGACATCACAATGTTCCATAACCCTTGTCATCAAAATGCTCCATGACCCTTTTCATCCCAAAGCTCCATGACCACTGGCATCACAATGTTCTATAACCCCTGGCATCAAAATGTTCCATTACACTTTTCATCAAATTGCTGCATGACCCTGTCCTCAAAATGCTCCCTGCCCTTCTCATCACAATGCACCACACACTTGTCATCAAAATGCTCCATGACCTTTGTCATCACAAAGCTCCATGACCCTTGGCATCACAATGCTCCATGTCATTGTCATCACAATGCTCCATGAACCCTCTCATCACATTGCTCCATGTCCTTGTCATCACAAAGCTCCATGACACTTGTCATCACAATGCTCGATGCCATTCTCATCACAATGCTCCATGACCTTGTCATTACAATCCTCCATGACCCATGTATCACAGTGTACCGTGCCCTTGTCATGACAAACCGCCATGCCCACTCTCATCACAGTAATCCATGAAACATTTCAGATCAATGCTCAATGCCCTTCTCATTACAATGCTCCGTTACCTCTGTCGTAACAATGCTCCATGACACCTGCCATCATAATATTCCACGGCCTTGTCATCACAAGGCTCCATGACCCTTGTCATCACAATGCTCCAAGATCCATGTAATCACAATGCTCCATGCCCTTGTCATCACAAAGCTCCATGACGCATGTCATCAGAATGTTCCATGGTCTTCTCCTCACAATGCTCCATGCCCTTGTCATCACAATGCTCGAAGACTCCAGTAATCACAATGTTCCATTCCCTTTTTCATCAGAATGCTCCATTAGATTTGTCATCACAAGTCTCCATGGTCATCTCCTCACAATGCTCCAAGACCTTGTCATCACCATGCTCCATTCCCTTGTCATCACAATGCTCCATGACCCCTGTCATCACAATACTCCATGAACATTTTCAGCCCAATTCTCTATGACCTTCTCATCACAATGCTCCATGACCAATATCATCACAATGCTCCATGACCACTCTCATCACAACACTCCATGACACCTGACAACACAATGATCCGGGACTCTTGTCATCACAATGCTCCAAGACCCCTGTAATCACAATGCTCCATGACCCCTGTCATCACAATACTCCATGAACATTTTCAGCCCAATGCTCCATGACCCTTGTCATCACAATGATCCATGCCCATGTTATCCCAATGTTCCATGACCCATGTATTCACAATGCTCCATGACGCTTGTCATCACAGTGCTCCATGACACATGTCATCACAATGCTCCATGCCTTTGTCAGCAAAATACGACATGACCTTGTCATTACAATGCTCTATGCACTTGTCATCACAATACTCCATTTCCATTGTCATCACAATCCTCCATGAACTTTGGGATCACATTGCTTCATGCCCTTGTCATCACAATGCTCCATGCTCCTTGAAATCAAAATGATCCATGACCTCTGTCATCACAATGCTCCAAACCCTTGTGATCACAATGTTCCATAACACTTGTCCTCACAACGCTCCATGATGCCTGTCATCACAATAATCCATGCCCTTTTCATCACAATGCTCCATGACCTTTGTCATCACAATTCTCAATACACTTGTCATCACAATGCTCCCTGACACTTGTCGTCAGAATGCTCCTTGAACCCTGTCACGAAAAGGCTCCATGCCTTTTTCATCACAAAGCCCCATGCCCTTTTCATCCCAATGCTCCATGCCATTGTCATCAAAATACTCCACAAGCTTGTCATCAGAATGCTCCATGACCCTTGTCATCACAATTCTCCATGCACTTGTCAGCACAATGCTCCCTGACACTTGTCATCACAATGCTCCAAGCCATTGTCATCACAATGCTCCATTACCTTTGTGATCAGAATCCTCAATGGAAGTTTGCATCACAATGGTCCATGCCATTGTCATCACAATGGGCCATTACATATGTCATCACAATGCTCCCTGACACCTCCCTTTACAATACTGCATTACCTGGTCATCACAATGCTCCCTGCCATTCTCATCACAATGCACCACACACTTGTCATCAAAATGCTCCATGACCTTTGTCATCACAAAGCTCCATGACCCTTGGCATCACAATGCTCCATGTCATTGTCATCACAATGCTCCATGAACCCTCTCATCACATTGCTCCATGCCCTTGTCATCACAAAGCTCCATGGCACTTGTCATCACAATGCTCGATGCCCTTCTCATCACAATGCTCCATGCCCTTGTCATTACAATCCTCCATGACCCATGTATCACAGTGTACCGTGCCCTTGTCATCACAATGCGCCATGCCCACTCTCATCACAATAATCCATGAAATATTTCAGACCAATGCTCAATGCACTTCTCATCACAATGCTCCATTACCTCTGTCATAACAAGCTCCATGACCCCTGCCATCACAATGTTCCACGGCCTTGTCATCACAAGGCTCCATGACCCTTGTCAGCACAATGCTCCAAGACCCATGTAATCACAATGCTCCATGCCCTTGTCATCACAAAGCTCCATGACGCATGTCATCACAATGTTCCATGGCCTTCGCCTCACAATGCTCCATGCCCTTGTCATCACAATGCTTCAAGACCCCGGTAATCACAATGCTCCATGCCCCTTTTCATAAGAATGCTCCATTAGACTTGTCATCACAAGTCTCCATGGTCATCTCATCACAATGCTCCAAGACCATGTCATCAACATGCTCCATTCCCTTGTCATCACAATGCTCCATGACCCCTGTCATCACAATACTCCATGCACATTTTTAGCCCAATGCTCCATGACCCTTGTCATCACAATGATCCATGCCCTTGTCATCACAATGCTCCATGCACTTGTCAGCACAATGCTCCCTGATCCTTGTCATCACAATGCTCCAAACCATTGTCACCACAATGCTCCATTACCTTTGTCATCAGAATCCTCCATGACACTTGGCATCACAATGCTCCATGCCATTGTCATCACAATGCTCCATGACCCCTGTCATCACAATGCTCCGTGACTACAGTCATCACAATGCTTCATAACGTTTGTCATCACAACAATCCATGCCCGCGTCATCACAAGGCTCTGTGACCTTTGTAACCACAATGCTCCATGAACTTTTCATCACAATGCTCCGTGACCCTTGTCATCACAATGCTCCATGCCTTTGCCAGAACAATGCTCCATGACACTTGTCATCAAATTGTGCCATGCGCTTTTCACCACAATGATCCACAACCTTGTCATCGCTATGCTCCATAAACCTTGTAATCACAATGCTCCATGCACTTCTCATCCAAATACTCTCTCACATGAGATATCACAATGTTCCATCACTAGTCATCACAATCCTCCCTCACCCCTGTTATCACAATGTTCCATGACCCCTGTCATCACAATGCTACATCCCCTTATCAGCACAATGTTCCATGATCCCTGACATCACAATGTTCCATAACCCTTGTCATCAAAATGCTCCATGACACTTTTCATCCCAAAGCTCCATGACCACTGGCATCACAATGTTCTATAACCCCTGGCATCAAAATGTTCCATTACACTTTTCATCAAATTGCTGCATGACCCTGTCCTCAAAATGCTCCCTGCCCTTCTCATCACAATGCACCACACACTTGTCATCAAAATGCTCCATGACCTTTGTCATCACAAAGCTCCATGACCCTTGGCATCACAATGCTCCATGTCATTGTCATCACAATGCTCCATGAACCCTCTCATCACATTGCTCCATGTCCTTGTCATCACAAAGCTCCATGACACTTGTCATCACAATGCTCGATGCCATTCTCATCACAATGCTCCATGAGCTTGTCATTACAATCCTCCATGACCCATGTATCACAGTGTACCGTGCCCTTGTCATGACAAACCGCCATGCCCACTCTCATCACAGTAATCCATGAAACATTTCAGATCAATGCTCAATGCCCTTCTCATCACAATGCTCCGTTACCTCTGTCGTAACAATGCTCCATGACACCTGCCATCATAATATTCCACGGCCTTGTCAACACAAGGCTCCATGACCCTTGTCATCACAATGCTCCAAGATCCATGTAATCACAATGCTCCATGCCCTTGTCATCACAAAGCTCCATGACGCATGTCATCAGAATGTTCCATGGTCTTCTCCTCACAATGCTCCATGCCCTTGTCATCACAATGCTCGAAGACTCCAGTAGTCACAATGTTCCATTCCCTTTTTCATCAGAATGCTCCATTAGATTTGTCATCACAAGTCTCCATGGTCATCGCCTCACAATGCTCCAAGACCTTGTCATCACCATGCTCCATTCCCTTGTCATCACAATGCTCCATGACCCCTGTCATCACAATACTCCATGAATATTTTCAGCCCAATTCTCTATGACCTTCTCATCACAATGCTCCATGACCAATATCATCACAATGCTCCATGACCACTGTCATCACAACACTCCATGACACCTGACAACACAATGATCCGGGACTCTTGTCATCACAATGCTCCAAGACCCCTGTAATCACAATGCTCCATGACCCCTGTCATCACAATACTCCATGAACATTTTCAGCCCAATGCTCCATGACCCTTGTCATCACAATGATCCATGCCCATGTTATCCCAATGTTCCATGACCCATGTATTCACAATGCTCCATGACGCTTGTCATCACAGTGCTCCATGACACCTGTCATCACAATGCTCCATTCCTTTGTCAGCAAAATGCTACTTGACCTTTTCATTACAATGCTCTATGCACTTGTCATCACAATACTCCATTTCCATTGTCATCACAATCCTCCATGAACTTTGGGATCACATTGCTTCATGCCCTTGTCATCACAATGCTCCATGCTCCTTGAAATCAAAATGATCCATGACCACTGTCATCACAATGCTCCAAACCCTTGTGATCACAATGTTACATAACACTTGTCCAAACAACGCTCCATGATGCCTGTCATCACAATAATCCATGCCCTTTTCATCACAATGCTCCATGACCTTTGTCATCACAATTCTCAATACACTTGTCATCACAATGCTCCCTGACACTTGTCGTCAGAATGCTCCTTGAACCCTGTCACGAAAAGGCTCCATGCCTTTTTCATCACAAAGCCCCATGCCCTTTTCATCCCAATGCTCCATGCCATTGTCATCAAAATACTCCACAAGCTTGTCATCAGAATGCTCCATGACTTTGTCATCACAATTCTCCATGCACTTGTCAGCACAATGCTCCATGACACTTGTCATCACAATGCTCCAAGCCATTGTCATCACAATGCTCCATTACCTTTGTGATCAGAATCCTCAATGGAAGTTTGCATCACAATGCTCCATGCCATTGTCATCACAATGGGCCATTACATATGTCATCACAATGCTCCCTGACACCTCTCTTTACAATACTGCATTACCTGGTCATCACAATGCTCCCTGCCGTTCTCATCACAATGCACCACACACTTGTCATCAAAATGCTCCATGACCTTCGTCATCACAAAGCTCCATGACCCTTGGCATCACAATGCTCCATGTCATTGTCATCACAATGCTCCATGAACCCTCTCATCACATTGCTCCATGCCCTTGTCATCACAAAGCTCCATGGCACTTGTCATCACAATGCTCGATGCCCTTCTCATCACAATGCTCCATGCCCTTGTCATTACAATCCTCCATGACCCATGTATCACAGTGTACCGTGCCCTTGTCATGACAAACCGCCATGCCCACTCTCATCACAGTAATCCATGAAACATTTCAGATCAATGCTCAATGCCCTTCTCATCACAATGCTCCGTTATCTCTGTCGTAACAATGCTCCATGACACCTGCCATCATAATATTCCACGGCCTTGTCATCACAAGGCTCCATGACCCTTGTCATCACAATGCTCCAAGATCCATGTAATCACAATGCTCCATGCCCTTGTCATCACAAAGCTCCATGACGCATGTCATCACAATGTTCCATGGCCTTCGCCTCACAATGCTCCATGCCCTTGTCATCACAATGCTTCAAGACCCCCGTAATCACAATGCTCCATGCCCCTTTTCATAAGAATGCTCCATTAGACTTGTCATCACAAGTCTCCATGGTCATCTCATCACAATGCTCCAAGACCTTGTCATCAACATGCTCCATTCCCTTGTCATCACAATGCTCCATGACCCCTGTCATCACAATACTCCATGCACATTTTTAGCCCAATGCTCCATGACCCTTGTCATCACAATGATCCATGCCCTTGTCATCACAATGCTCCATGCACTTGTCAGCACAATGCTCCCTGATCCTTGTCATCACAATGCTCCAAACCATTGTCACCACAATGCTCCATTACCTTTGTCATCAGAATCCTCCATGACACTTGGCATCACAATGCTCCATGCCATTGTCATCACAATGCTCCATGACCCCTGTCATCACAATGCTCCGTGACTACAGTCATCACAATGCTTCATAACGTTTGTCATCACAACAATCCATGCCCGCGTCATCACAAGGCTCTGTGACCTTTGTAACCACAATGCTCCATGAACTTTTCATCACAATGCTCCGTGACCCTTGTCATCACAATGCTCCATGCCTTTGTCAGAACAATGCTCCATGACCCTTGTCATCAAATTGTGCCATGCGCTTTTCACCACAATGATCCACAACCTTGTCATCGCTATGCTCCATAAACCTTGTAATCACAATGCTCCATGCACTTCTCATCCAAATACTCTCTCACATGAGATATCACAATGTTCCATCACTAGTCATCACAATCCTCCCTCACCCCTGTTATCACAATGTTCCATGACCCCTGTCATCACAATGCTACATCCCCTTATCAGCACAATGTTCCATGATCCCTGACATCACAATGTTCCATAACCCTTGTCATCAAAATGCTCCATGACCCTTTTCATCCCAAAGCTCCATGACCACTGGCATCACAATGTTCTATAACCCCTGGCATCAAAATGTTCCATTACACTTTTCATCAAATTGCTGCATGACCCTGTCCTCAAAATGCTCCCTGCCCTTCTCATCACAATGCACCACACACTTGTCATCAAAATGCTCCATGACCTTTGTCATCACAAAGCTCCATGACCCTTGGCATCACAATGCTCCATGTCATTGTCATCACAATGCTCCATGAACCCTCTCATCACATTGCTCCATGTCCTTGTCATCACAAAGCTCCATGACACTTGTCATCACAATGTTCGATGCGATTCTCATCACAATGCTCCATGACCTTGTCATTACAATCCTCCATGACCCATGTATCACAGTGTACCGTGCCCTTGTCATGACAAACCGCCATGCCCACTCTCATCACAGTAATCCATGAAACATTTCAGATCAATGCTCAATGCCCTTCTCATCACAATGCTCCGTTACCTCTGTCGTAACAATGCTCCATGACACCTGCCATCATAATATTCCACGGCCTTGTCATCACAAGGCTCCATGACCCTTGTCATCACAATGCTCCAAGATCCATGTAATCACAATGCTCCATGCCCTTGTCATCACAAAGCTCCATGACGCATGTCATCAGAATGTTCCATGGTCTTCTCCTAACAATGCTCCATTCCCTTGTCATCACAATGCTCGAAGAGTCCAGTAATCACAATGTTCCATTCCCTTTTTCATCAGAATGCTCCATTAGATTTGTCATCACAAGTCTCCATGGTCATCTCCTCACAATGCTCCAAGACCTTGTCATCACCATGCTCCATTCCCTTGTCATCACAATGCTCCATGACCCCTGTCATCACAATACTCCATGAACATTTTCAGCCCAATTCTCTATGACCTTCTCATCACAATGCTCCATGACCAATATCATCACAATGCTCCATGACCACTCTCATCACAACACTCCATGACACCTGACAACACAATGATCCGGGACTCTTGTCATCACAATGCTCCAAGACCCCTGTAATCACAATGCTCCATGACCCCTGTCATCACAATACTCCATGAACATTTTCAGCCCAATGCTCCATGACCCTTGTCATCACAATGATCCATGCCCATGTTATCCCAATGTTCCATGACCCATGTATTCACAATGCTCCATGACGCTTGTCATCACAGTGCTCCATGACACATGTCATCACAATGCTCCATGCCTTTGTCAGCAAAATACGACATGACCTTGTCATTACAATGCTCTATGCACTTGTCATCACAATACTCCATTTCCATTGTCATCACAATTCTCCATGAACTTTGGGATCACATTGCTTCATGCCCTTGTCATCACAATGCTCCATGCTCCTTGAAATCAAAATGATCCATGACCTCTGTCATCACAATGCTCCAAACCCTTGTGATCACAATGTTCCATAACACTTGTCCTCACAACGCTCCATGATGCCTGTCATCACAATAATCCATGCCCTTTTCATCACAGTGCTCCATGACCTTTGTCATCACAATTCTCAATACACTTGTCATCACAATGCTCCCTGACACTTGTCGTCAGAATGCTCCTTGAACCCTGTCACGAAAAGGCTCCATGCCTTTTTCATCACAAAGCCCCATGCCCTTTTCATCCCAATGCTCCATGTCATTGTCATCAAAATACTCCACAAGCTTGTCATCAGAATGCTCCATGACCCTTGTCATCACAATTCTCCATGCACTTGTCAGCACAATGCTCCCTGACACTTGTCATCACAATGCTCCAAGCCATTGTCATCACAATGCTCCATTACCTTTGTGATCAGAATCCTCAATGGAAGTTTGCATCACAATGGTCCATGCCATTGTCATCACAATGGGCCATTACATATGTCATCACAATGCTCCCTGACACCTCCCTTTACAATACTGCATTACCTGGTCATCACAATGCTCCCTGCCATTCTCATCACAATGCACCACACACTTGTCATCAAAATGCTCCATGACGTTTGTCATCACAAAGCTCCATGACCCTTGGCATCACAATGCTCCATGTCATTGTCATCACAATGCTCCATGAACCCTCTCATCACATTGCTCCATGCCCTTGTCATCACAAAGCTCCATGGCACTTGTCATCACAATGCTCGATGCCCTTCTCATCACAATGCTCCATGCCCTTGTCATTACAATCCTCCATGACCCATGTATCACAGTGTACCGTGCCCTTGTCATCACAATGCGCCATGCCCACTCTCATCACAATAATCCATGAAATATTTCAGACCAATGCTCAATGCACTTCTCATCACAATGCTCCATTACCTCTGTCATAACAAGCTCCATGACCCCTGCCATCACAATGTTCCACGGCCTTGTCATCACAAGGCTCCAGGACCCTTGTCAGCACAATGCTCCAAGACCCATGTAATCACAATGCTCCATGCCCTTGTCATCTCAAAGCTCCATGACGCATGTCATCACAATGTTCCATGGCCTTCGCCTCACAATGCTCCATGCCCTTGTCATCACAATGCTTCAAGACCCCCGTAATCACAATGCTCCATGCCCCTTTTCATAAGAATGCTCCATTAGACTTGTCATCACAAGTCTCCATGTTCAAATCATCACAATGCTCCAAGACCTTGTCATCAACATGCTCCATTCCCTTGTCATCACAATGCTCCATGACCCCTGTCATCACAATACTCCATGCACATTTTTAGCCCAATGCTCCATGACCCTTGTCATCACAATGATCCATGCCCTTGTCATCACAATGCTCCATGCACTTGTCAGCACAATGCTCCCTGATCCTTGTCATCACAATGCTCCAAACCATTGTCACCACAATGCTCCATTACCTTTGTCATCAGAATCCTCCATGACACTTGGCATCACAATGCTCCATGCCATTGTCATCACAATGCTCCATGACCCCTGTCATCACAATGCTCCGTGACTACAGTCATCACAATGCTTCATGACGTTTGTCATCACAACAATCCATGCCCGCGTCATCACAAGGCTCTGTGACCTTTGTAACCACAATGCTCCATGAACTTTTCATCACAATGCTCCGTGACCCTTGTCATCACAATGCTCCATGCCTTTGTCAGAACAATGCTCCATGACCCTTGTCATCAAATTGTGCCATGCGCTTTTCACCACAATGATCCACAACCTTGTCATCGCTATGCTCCATAAACCTTGTAATCACAATGCTCCATGCACTTCTCATCCAAATACTCTCTCACATGAGATATCACAATGTTCCATCACTAGTCATCACAATCCTCCCTCACCCCTGTTATCACAATGTTCCATGACCCCTGTCATCACAATGCTACATCCCCTTATCAGCACAATGTTCCATGATCCCTGCCATCACAATGTTCCATAACCCTTGTCATCAAAATGCTCCATGACCCTTTTCATCCCAAAGCTCCATGACCACTGGCATCACAATGTTCTATAACCCCTGGCATCAAAATGTTCCATTACACTTTTCATCAAATTGCTGCATGACCCTGTCCTCAAAATGCTCCCTGCCCTTCTCATCACAATGCGCCACACACTTGTCATCAAAATGCTCCATGACCTTTGTCATCACAAAGCTCCATGACCCTTGGCATCACAATGCTCCATGTCATTGTCATCACAATGCTCCATGAACCCTCTCATCACATTGCTCCATGTCCTTGTCATCACAAAGCTCCATGACACTTGTCATCACAATGTTCGATGCGATTCTCATCACAATGCTCCATGACCTTGTCATTACAATCCTCCATGACCCATGTATCACAGTGTACCGTGCCCTTGTCATGACAAACCGCCATGCCCACTCTCATCACAGTAATCCATGAAACATTTCAGATCAATGCTCAATGCCCTTCTCATCACAATGCTCCGTTACCTCTGTCGTAACAATGCTCCATGACACCTGCCATCATAATATTCCACGGCCTTGTCATCACAAGGCTCCATGACCCTTGTCATCACAATGCTCCAAGATCCATGTAATCACAATGCTCCATGCCCTTGTCATCACAAAGCTCCATGACGCATGTCATCAGAATGTTCCATGGTCTTCTCCTAACAATGCTCCATTCCCTTGTCATCACAATGCTCGAAGAGTCCAGTAATCACAATGTTCCATTCCCTTTTTCATCAGAATGCTCCATTAGATTTGTCATCACAAGTCTCCATGGTCATCTCCTCACAATGCTCCAAGACCTTGTCATCACCATGCTCCATTCCCTTGTCATCACAATGCTCCATGACCCCTGTCATCACAATACTCCATGAACATTTTCAGCCCAATTCTCTATGACCTTCTCATCACAATGCTCCATGACCAATATCATCACAATGCTCCATGACCACTCTCATCACAACACTCCATGACACCTGACAACACAATGATCCGGGACTCTTGTCATCACAATGCTCCAAGACCCCTGTAATCACAATGCTCCATGACCCCTGTCATCACAATACTCCATGAACATTTTCAGCCCAATGCTCCATGACCCTTGTCATCACAATGATCCATGCCCATGTTATCCCAATGTTCCATGACCCATGTATTCACAATGCTCCATGACGCTTGTCATCACAGTGCTCCATGACACATGTCATCACAATGCTCCATGCCTTTGTCAGCAAAATACGACATGACCTTGTCATTACAATGCTCTATGCACTTGTCATCACAATACTCCATTTCCATTGTCATCACAATCCTCCATGAACTTTGGGATCACATTGCTTCATGCCCTTGTCATCACAATGCTCCATGGTCCTTGAAATCAAAATGATCCATGACCTCTGTCATCACAATGCTCCAAACCCTTGTGATCACAATGTTCCATAACACTTGTCCTCACAACGCTCCATGATGCCTGTCATCACAATAATCCATGCCCTTTTCATCACAATGCTCCATGACCTTTGTCATCACAATTCTCAATACACTTGTCATCACAATGCTCCCTGACACTTGTCGTCAGAATTCTCCTTGAACCCTGTCATGAAAAGGCTCCATGCCTTTTTCATCACAAAGCCCCATGCCCTTTTCATCCCAATGCTCCATGCCATTGTCATCAAAATACTCCACAAGCTTGTCATCAGAATGCTCCATGACCCTTGTCATCACAATTCTCCATGCACTTGTCAGCACAATGCTCCCTGACACTTGTCATCACAATGCTCCAAGCCATTGTCATCACAATGCTCCATTACCTTTGTGATCAGAATCCTCAATGGAAGTTTGCATCACAATGGTCCATGCCATTGTCATCACAATGGGCCATTACATATGTCATCACAATGCTCCCTGACACCTCCCTTTACAATACTGCATTACCTGGTCATCACAATGCTCCCTGCCATTCTCATCACAATGCACCACACACTTGTCATCAAAATGCTCCATGACCTTTGTCATCACAAAGCTCCATGACCCTTGGCATCACAATGCTCCATGTCATTGTCATCACAATGCTCCATGAACCCTCTCATCACATTGCTCCATGCCCTTGTCATCACAAAGCTCCATGGCACTTGTCATCACAATGCTCGATGCCCTTCTCATCACAATGCTCCATGCCCTTGTCATTACAATCCTCCATGACCCATGTATCACAGTGTACCGTGCCCTTGTCATCACAATGCGCCATGCCCACTCTCATCACAATAATCCATGAAATATTTCAGACCAATGCTCAATGCACTTCTCATCACAATGCTCCATTACCTCTGTCATAACAAGCTCCATGACCCCTGCCATCACAATGTTCCACGGCCTTGTCATCACAAGGCTCCAGGACCCTTGTCAGCACAATGCTCCAAGACCCATGTAATCACAATGCTCCATGCCCTTGTCATCACAAAGCTCCATGACGCATGTCATCACAATGTTCCATGGCCTTCGCCTCACAATGCTCCATGCCCTTGTCATCACAATGCTTCAAGACCCCCGTAATCACAATGCTCCATGCCCCTTTTCATAAGAATGCTCCATTAGACTTGTCATCACAAGTCTCCATGGTCATCTCATCACAATGCTCCAAGACCTTGTCATCAACATGCTCCATTCCCTTGTCATCACAATGCTCCATGACCCCTGTCATCACAATACTCCATGCACATTTTTAGCCCAATGCTCCATGACCCTTGTCATCACAATGATCCATGCCCTTGTCATCACAATGCTCCATGCACTTGTCAGCACAATGCTCCCTGATCCTTGTCATCACAATGCTCCAAACCATTGTCACCACAATGCTCCATTACCTTTGTCATCAGAATCCTCCATGACACTTGGCATCACAATGCTCCATGCCATTGTCATCACAATGCTCCATGACCCCTGTCATCACAATGCTCCGTGACTACAGTCATCACAATGCTTCATAACGTGTGTCATCACAACAATCCATGCCCGCGTCATCACAAGGCTCTGTGACCTTTGTAACCACAATGCTCCATGAACTTTTCATCACAATGCTCCGTGACCCTTGTCATCACAATGCTCCATGCCTTTGTCAGAACAATGCTCCATGACCCTTGTCATCAAATTGTGCCATGCGCTTTTCACCATAATGATCCACAACCTTGTCATCGCTATGCTCCATAAACCTTGTAATCACAATGCTCCATGCACTTCTCATCCAAATACTCTCTCACATGAGATATCACAATGTTCCATCACTAGTCATCACAATCCTCCCTCACCCCTGTTATCACAATGTTCCATGACCCCTGTCATCACAATGCTACATCCCCTTATCAGCACAATGTTCCATGATCCCTGACATCACAATGTTCCATAACCCTTGTCATCAAAATGCTCCATGACCCTTTTCATCCCAAAGCTCCATGACCACTGGCATCACAATGTTCTATAACCCCTGGCATCAAAATGTTCCATTACACTTTTCATCAAATTGCTGCATGACCCTGTCCTCAAAATGCTCCCTGCCCTTCTCATCACAATGCACCACACACTTGTCATCAAAATGCTCCATGACCTTTGTCATCACAAAGCTCCATGACCCTTGCCATCACAATGCTCCATGTCATTGTCATCACAATGCTCCATGAACCCTCTCATCACATTGCTCCATGTCCTTGTCATCACAAAGCTCCATGACACTTGTCATCACAATGCTCGATGCCATTCTCATCACAATGCTCCATGACCTTGTCATTACAATCCTCCATGACCCATGTATCACAGTGTACCGTGCCCTTGTCATGACAAACCGCCATGCCCACTCTCATCACAGTAATCCATGAAACATTTCAGATCAATGCTCAATGCCCTTCTCATCACAATGCTCCGTTACCTCTGTCGTAACAATGCTCCATGACACCTGCCATCATAATATTCCACGGCCTTGTCATCACAAGGCTCCATGACCCTTGTCATCACAATGCTCCAAGATCCATGTAATCACAATGCTCCATGCACTTGTCATCACAAAGCTCCATGACGCATGTCATCAGAATGTTCCATGGTCTTCTCCTCACAATGCTCCATGCCCTTGTCATCACAATGCTCGAAGACTCCAGTAATCACAATGTTCCATTCCCTTTTTCATCAGAATGCTCCATTAGATTTGTCATCACAAGTCTCCATGGTCATCTCCTCACAATGCTCCAAGACCTTGTCATCACCATGCTCCATTCCCTTGTCATCACAATGCTCCATGACCCCTGTCATCACAATACTCCATGAACGTTTTCAGCCCAATTCTCTATGACCTTCTCATCACAATGCTCCATGACCAATATCATCACAATGCTCCATGACCACTGTCATCACAACACTCCATGACACCTGACAACACAATGATCCGGGACTCTTGTCATCACAATGCTCCAAGACCCCTGTAATCACAATGCTCCATGACCCCTGTCATCACAATACTCCATGAACATTTTCAGCCCAATGCTCCATGACCCTTGTCATCACAATGATCCATGCCCATGTTATCCCAATGTTCCATGACCCATGTATTCACAATGCTCCATGACGCTTGTCATCACAGTGCTCCATGACACATGTCATCACAATGCTCCATTCCTTTGTCAGCAAAATGCTACATGACCTTTTCATTACAATGCTCTATGCACTTGTCATCACAATACTCCATTTCCATTGTCATCACAATCCTCCATGAACTTTGGGATCACATTGCTTCATGCCCTTGTCATCACAATGCTCCATGTTCCTTGAAATCAAAATGATCCATGACCTCTGTCATCACAATGCTCCAAACCCTTGTGATCACAATGTTCCATAACACTTGTCCTCACAACGCTCCATGATGCCTGTCATCACAATAATCCATGCCCTTTTCATCACAATGCTCCATGACCTTTGTCATCACAATTCTCAATACACTTGTCATCACAATGCTCCCTGACACTTGTGGTCAGAATGCTCCTTGAACCCTGTCACGAAAAGGCTCCATGCCTTTTTCATCACAAAGCCCCATGCCCTTTTCATCCCAATGCTCCATGATATTGTCATCAAAATACTCCACAAGCTTGTCATCAGAATGCTCCATGACCCTTGTCATCACAATTCTCCATGCACTTGTCAGCACAATGCTCCCTGACACTTGTCATCACAATGCTCCAAGCCATTGTCATCACAATGCTCCATTACCTTTGTGATCAGAATCCTCAATGGAAGTTTGCATCACAATGGTCCATGCCATTGTCATCACAATGGGCCATTACATATGTCATCACAATGCTCCCTGACACCTCTCTTTACAATACTGCATTACCTGGTCATCACAATGCTCCCTGCCGTTCTCATCACAAGGCACCACACCCTTGTCATCAAAATGCTCCATGACCTTTGTCATCACAAAGCTCCATGACCCTTGGCATCACAATGCTCCATGTCATTGTCATCACAATGCTCCATGAACCCTCTCATCACATTGCTCCATGCCCTTGTCATCACAAAGCTCCATGGCACTTGTCATCACAATGCTCGATGCCCTTCTCATCACAATGCTCCATGCCCTTGTCATTACAATCCTCCATGACCCATGTATCACAGTGTACCGTGCCCTTGTCATCACAATGCGCCATGCCCACTCTCATCACAATAATCCATGAAATATTTCAGACCAATGCTCAATGCACTTCTCATCACAATGCTCCATTACCTCTGTCATAACAAGCTCCATGACCCCTGCCATCACAATGTTCCACGGCCTTGTCATCACAAGGCTCCAGGACCATTGTCAGCACAATGCTCCAAGACCCATGTAATCACAATGCTCCAAGCCCTTGTCATCACAAAGCTCCATGACGCATGTCATCAGAATGTTCCATGCCTTCGCCTCACAATGCTCCATGCCCTTGTCATCACAATGCTTCAAGACCCCCGTAATCACAATGCTCCATGCCCCTTTTCATAAGAATGCTCCATTAGACTTGTCATCACAAGTCTCCATGGTCATCTCCTCACAATGCTCCAAGACCTTGTCATCACCATGCTCCATTCCCTTGTCATGACAATGCTCCATGACCCCTGTCATCACAATACTCCATGAACATTTTCAGCCCAATTCTCTATGATCTTCTCATCACAATGCTCCATGACCAATATCATCACAATGCTCCATGACCACTGTCATCACAACACTCCATGACACCTGACAACACAATGATCCGGGTCTCTTGTCATCACAATGCTCCAAGACCCCTGTAATCACAATGCTCCATGACCCCTGTCATCACAATACTCCATGAACATTTTCAGCCCAATGCTCCATGACCCTTGTCATCACAATGATCCATGCCCATGTTATCCCAATGTTCCATGACCCATGTATTCACAATGCTCCATGACGCTTGTCATCACAGTGCTCCATGACACCTGTCATCACAATGCTCCATGCCTTTGTCAGCAAAATGCTACATGACCTTGTCTTTACAATGCTCTATGCACTAGTCATCACAATACTCCATTTCCATTGTCATCACAATCCTCCATTAACTTTGGGATCACATTGCTTCAAGCCCTTGTCATCACAAAGCTCCATGCTCCTTGAAATCAAAATGATCCATGACCTCTGTCATCACAATGCTCCAAACACTTGTGATCACAATGTTCCATAACACTTGTCCTCACAACGCTCCATGATGCCTGTCATCACAATAATCCATGCCCTTTTCATCACAATGCTCCATGACCTTTGTCATCACAATTCTCAATACACTTGTCATCACAATGCTCCCTGACACTTGTCGTCAGAATGCTCCTTGAACCCTGCCACGAAAAGGCTCCATGCCTTTTTCATCACAAAGCCCCATACCCTTTTCATCCCAATGCTCCATGCCATTGTCATCAAAATACTCCACAAGCTTGTCATCAGAAAGCTCCATGACCCTTGTCATCACAATGCTCCATGCACTTGTCAGCACAATGCTCCCTGACCCTTGTCATCACAATGCTCCAAGCCATTGTCATTCACTATGCTCCATTACCTTTGTCATCAGAATCCTCCATGACACTTGGCATCACAATGCTCCATGCCACTGTCATCAAAATGGGCCATTACATATGTCATCACAATGCTCCCTGACACCTATCTTCACAATACTGCATGACCTGGTCATCACAATGCTCCATGCCCTTGTCATCATAATGCGCCATTCCAAATGTCATGACAATAATCCATGAAACTTATTAGACCAATGCTCCGTGCCCTTGTCATCACAATGCTCTATGCCCTTGTTATCACAATGATCCCAGACCCCTGTAATCAGAATGCTCCATGCCCCTTTACATCAGTATGCTCCATGAGAATTGTCATCACAAGGCTCCATGGTTTTCTCCTCACAATGCTCCAGGACCTTGTCATCACAATGCTTCACGACATTGTGATGAAAATTCCCAATGGCCCTTGTCATCATAATGCTCCAAGCCCTAGTCATCACAATGCTCCATTATATTTGTCATCACAATCCTTCATTATATTTGGCATCACAATGCTCTATGCCATTGTCATCGCAATGGACCATTACATATGTCATCACAATGCTCCCTGACACCTGTCTTCACAATATTCCATGCCCTTGTCATCACAAAGATCAATGCCCTTGTAATCACAATGCTCCATGCCTTTGTTTTAACAATGTTCCAAGAACCCTGTAATCAGAATGCTCCATGCCCCTTTTCATCAGTATGCTCCATGAGATTTGTCATCACAAGGCTCCATGGTTTTCTCATCACAATGCTCCAGGACCTTGTCATCACAATTCTTCAAGACATTGTCCTGAAAATTCTCAATGGCCCTTGTCATCATAATGCTCCAAGCCCTAGTCATCACAATGCTCCATTATATTTGTCATCACAATCCTCCATTACATTTGGCATCACAATGCTCCATGCCATATTTATCGCAATGGACTATGACATATGTCATCACAATGCTCCCTGACACCTGTCTTCAAAATACTCCATGCCCTTGACATCACAATGCTCCATGCCCTTGTCATCACAATGCACCATGTCCACTATCATCACAGTAATCTATGAAACTTGTCAGACCAATTCTCCATGCCCCTGTCATCACAATGCTCCATGCCCTTGTCATCACAATGCTCCATGACACCTTTCATCACAATGCTCCGTGACTCCAATGCTCCATGACACCTTTCATCACAATGCTCCGTGACTCCAATCATCACAATGCTTCATGACCTTTGTCATCACAATTGTCCATGCCCTCGTCATCAACAGTCTCTGTGACCATTTTAACCACAATGCTCAATGAACTTTTCATCACAATTCTCTGTGAAACTTGTCATCACAATGCTCCATGTCTTTGTCAAAACAATGCTCCATGACCATTGTCATCACAATGTGCCACGCGCATTTCATCACAACGTTCCAAACCTTGTCATTGCAATGCTCCATAAACCTTGTAATCACAATGGTCCATGCACTTCTCATCAAAATGCTTTCTCACCAGAGATATCACAATGTTCCATCACTAGTCATCACAATACACCCTCATCCTTGTACTCACAAAGTTCCATGACACTGTCATCACAATGCTACATCCCCTTATCATCACAATGTTCCATGACCCCTGCCATCACAATGTTGAATAAGCCCTGTCATCAAAATGCTCCATGACACTTTCCATCCCAAAGCTCCAAGACCCGTGCCATCACAATGTTTTATAACCCCTGCCATCAAAATGTTCCATTACAATTTTTATCAAATTGCTGCATGACCCGGTCATCAAAATGCTCCCTGCCCTTCTCATCAAAATGCACCATGCACTTGTCATTAAAATGATCCATTGCTTTTGTCATCACAATGTTCCAAGACCCTTTGCATCACAATTCTCCATGTCATTGTCATCACAATGCTCCATGAACCCTCTCATCACATTGCACCTTGCCCTTGTCATCACAAAGCTCCATGACACTTGTCATCACAATGCTCCCTGCCCTTGTCATTACAGTCCTGCATGACCCATGTATCACAGTGTTCCGTGCCCTTGTCATCACAATGCTCCATGCCCACTCTCATCACAATAATCCATGAAACATTTCAGTCATAAGTTCTATACCCTTCTCATCACAATGTTCCTTTACCCCTGTCATAACAATGCACCATGACCCCTACCATCACAATGTTCCACGGCCTATTCATCACAAGGTTCCATGGTACTTCTCATCACAATGCTCAAGACCCCGGAAATCACAATGCTCCATGCCCTTGTCATCACAAAGCTCCATGACGCATGTCATCAGAATGTTCCATGGGCTTCTCATCAAAATGCTCCATGCCCTTGTCATCACAATGCTTCAAGACCCTTGTAATCACAATGCTCCATGCCCCTTTTCATCTCAATGCTCCATGAACCCTGTCATCACAATGCACCATGCCCATCATCATAATGCTTCAGGCTATTGTCAGCACAATGAAATCAAAATTATCCATGACCTCTATCATCACAAGGCTCCATGACCCCTGTCATCACAATACTCCATGAACGTTTTCAGCCCCATGCTCCATGACACTTGTTACCACAATGATCCATGCCCTTGTCATCACAATGCTCCATGACCCCTGTATTCACAATGCTCCCTGACGCTTGTCATCACAGTGCTCCATGTCACCTGTCATCACAATGCTCCATGCTTTTGTCAGCAAAATACTACATGACCTTGTCATTACAATGCTCTATGCGCTTGTCATCACAGTACTCCATTACCATTGTCATCAAAATCCTCCATGAACATTGGGATCTCTTTGCTTCATTCCCTTTGTCATCACAATCCTCCATGCTCCTTGAAATCAAAATGATTCATGACCTCTGTCATCACAGTGCTCCAAAACCTTGTGATCACAATGTTCCATAACACTTGTCATCACAACGCTCCATGATGCCTTTTTCATCACTATTCTTTATGCCGTTTTCATCACAATGCTCCATGCCATTGTCATCAAAATACTCCACAAGCTTTTCATCAGAATGCTCCATGACGCTTGTCATCACAATTCTCCATGCACTTGTCAGCACAATGCTCCCTGACTCTTGTCATCACAATGCTCCATGTGCTTGTCAGGACAATGCTCCATGACACATGTCATCACAATGCACCATACGCTTGTCATCACAGTGCTCCACAATCTCGTCATCATAATTCTCCATAAAACTTCTCATCACAGTGCTCCATGCACTTCTCATCAAAATGATCTCTCACCCCTGATATTACAAAGTTACATCACTATTCGTCACTATACACCTTCACCCCTGTCATCACAATGTTCCATGACTCCTGTCATCACAATGCTACATGCACTTATCATCACAATGTTTGATGACCTCTGACATCACATTATTCCAATACCCCTGTCATCAAAATGCTCCATGACCCTTTTCATCAAAATGCTCTATGACTCCTGACATCACAATGTTCCATAACACATGTCATCAAAATGTTCCATGACACTTTTCATCAAATTGCTCAATGACCCTGTCATCACACTGCTCCCGGCCCTTCTCATCACAATGCACAACGCCCTTATCATCAAAATGCTCCATGATCTTTGTCATCACAAAGATCCATTACCCTGGCCATCACAATGCTCCATGTCATTGTCATCACAGTGCTCCATGAACGCTCTCATCACGTTGCTCCATGCCCTTGTCATCACAAAGCTCCATAACACATGTCATCAGAATGCTCCATGGCTTCTCATCATAATGCTCTATGCCCTTGCCATCACAATGCTCCATTACCCCTATCATAACAATGCTCCATGACCCCTGCCATCACGATGTTCCATGGCCTTGTTATCACAAGGCTCCATGACCCTTCTCATCACAATGCTCCAAGAACACTGTAATCACAATGCTCTATGCCCCTTTTCATCTCAATGATCCATGAACCCTGTCATCACAATGCACCATGCCCATCATCATAATGATTCATGCTATTGTCATCACAAAGAAATAAAAATGCTCCATGAACTCTGTCATAAGAATGCTCCAAACCCTTGTGATCACAATATTCCATAACACTTGTCATCACAATGCCCCATGATACTCGTCATCACAATTATCCGTGGTCTTCTCATCACAATGCTCCATGAACTTTGTCATCACAATGCTCAATACCCTCGTCATCAAAATGCTCCCTGACACTTGTTATCTGTATGCTCCTTGAATCCTGTCATGAGAAGGCTCCATGGATTTTTCATCACAATGATCCATGCCCTTTTCATCACAGTGCTCCAAGACCCCTGTAATCACAATGTTCCATGCCCTTTTCATCACAAAGCTAAATGACGCATGTCATTAGAATGCTCCTTGGCCTTCTCCTCACAAATCTCCATTCCCTTGTCAGCACAGTCTTCCAAGACCCCTATAATCTCAGTGGTACATGCCCCTTTTCATCAGTATGCTCCATGAGATTTGTCATCACAAGGCTCCATGGTTTTCTTATCACAATGCTCAAGAACATTGTCATCACAATGCTTCACGACCTTGTCATGAAAATTCTCAATGGCCCTTGTCATCATAATGCTCCAGTCCCTAGTCATCACAATGCTCCATTATATTTGTCATCAAAATCCTCCATTACATTTGGCATCACAATGCTCCATGCCATTGTCATCGAAATGGACCGTGACATATTTCATCAAAATGCTCCCTGACACCTTTCTTCAAAATACTCCATGTACTATTTATCACAATGCTCCATGCCCCTGTCATCACAATGCTCCATGCCCTTGTCATCACAATGCTCCATGACCCCTGTCATCACAATGCTCCGTGACTCCAGTCATCACAATGCTTCATAGTATTTGTCATCACAATGGTCCATGCCCGCATCCTCACAAGGCTCTGTGTCCTTTTTAACCACAATGCTCCATGAACTTTTCATCACAATTCTCCGTGACCCTTATCATCACAATGCTCCATGCCTTTGTCAGAAAAATGCTCCATGACCCTTGTCATTACATTGTGCCACCTGCTTTTCATCCCATCGGTCCTCAAATTTGTCATCGCAATGCTCCATAAACCTTGTAATCACAATGCTCCTTGGCTTTCTCATCACAATGCTCCATTACACCTGTCATAAAAATGCTCCATGACCCCTGCCATCACAATGTTCCACGGCCGTGTCATCACAAGGCTCCATGACACTTGACATCACAATGTTCCAAGACCCCTGTAATCACAATGCTCCATGCCCCTTTTCATCAGTATGCTTCATTAGATTTGTCATCACAAGCCGCCACGGTTTCTCATCACAGTGCTCTAGGACCTTATAATCACAATGTTTCACGACTTGTCATGAAAATACTCAATGGCCCTTGTCATCATAATGCTCCAATCCCTAGCCATCACAATGCTCCTTTAAATTTGTCATCACAATCCTCCATTACATTTGGCATCACAATGCTCCCTGCCATTGTCATCGCAATGGAACATGACATATGTCATCACAATGCTCCTTGACACCTGTCTTCACAATACTCCATGACCTTCTCATCACCATGATCCATGCCCTTGTCATCACAATGCACCATGTCCACTCTCATCACAATAATCTATGAAGCTTGTCAGACAAATGCACCATGCCCCTGACAACACAATGCTCCATGGCCTTGTCATCACAATACTCCATTACCATTGTCATCACAATCCTCCATGAACCTTGGGATCACATTGCTTCATGCCTTTGTCATCACAATGTGCAAAGACCACTGTAATCACAATGGTCCATGCCCCTTTTCATCAGTATGCTCGATGAGATTTGTCATCACAAGGCTCCATGGTTTCTCATCACAATGCTCCAGGACCTTGTCATCACGTTGCTTCACGACTTGTCATGAAAATTCTCAATGGCCCGTTTCATCATAATGCTCCAAGCCCTAGTCATCACAATGCTCCTTTAAATTTGTCATCACAATCCTCCATTACATTTGGCATCACAATGCTCTATGCCATTGTCATCGCAATGGACCATGACATATGTCATCACAATGCTCCCTGACACCTGTCTTCACAATACTCCATGACCTTCTCATCACCATGATCCATGCCCTTGTCATCACAATGCACCATGTCCACTCTCATGACAATAATCTATGAAACTTGTCAGACCAATGTTCCATGCCCCTGACATCACAATGCTCCATGCCCTTGTCTTCACAATGCTCCATTACCCCTGTCATCACAATGCTCCTTAACTCCAGTCATCACAATGCTTCATTATATTTGTCATCACCATGGTCCATGCCTGCGTCATCAGAAGGCTCTGTGACCTTTGTAACCACAATGCTCCATGAACTTTCCATCACAATGCTCCGTGACTCCTGTAATCACAGTGCCCCATGCCTTTGTCAGAAAAATGCTCCATGACACTTGTCATCTCAATGTGCCACGCGCTTTTCATAACAACGGTCCAAAAATTTGTCATGGCAATGCTCCATAAACTTTGTAATCACAATGCTCCATGTCCTTCTCATCACAATGCTGCATTACCCCTGTCATAACAATGCTCCGTGACCCCTGCCATCACAATGTTCCACGGCCTTGTCATCACAATGCTCCATGACACTTGTCATCACAATGCTCGAAGACCCCTGTAATCACAATGCTCCATGGCCTTGTCATCACAAACCTCCATGACACATGTCATCAGAATGTTCCATGGACTTCTCATCAAAATGCTCCATGCCCTTGTTTTCAAATTGCTTAATGACCGCTGTAATCACAATGCTACATGCCCGTTTTCATCTCAATGCTCCATGAACCCTGTCATCACAATGCATCATGCCCATAATCATAATGCTTAAGGCAATTGTCATCACAATGAAATCAAAATGCTACATAACCTCTGTCATCACAATGCTCCACATCGTTGTGATCACAATATTCCATAACACTTATCATCACAACACCCCATGACGCTCATAATCACAATTATCCATGGTCTTCTCATCACTATGCTCCATAACATTTGTCATCACAATGCTCAATACACTTGTCATCACAATGCTCCCTGACGCTTGTCGTCAGTATACTCCTTGAACACTGTCATGACAAGGGTCCATGCCTTTTTCATCACAATGATCCATGCCCTTTACATCAAAATGCTCCAAGACACCTGTAATCACATTGTTCCATACACTTCTCATCACAGTGCTCCATGACACATTCATCAGAATGCTCCATGTCCTGCTCTTCAAAATGCTCCATGCCCTTGTCATAACAATGCTCAAAGACGCCTGTCATCACAATGCTCCATGCCCCTTTTCATCAGAATACTCCATGAGACTTGTCATCACAAGTCTCCATGGTCTTCTCATCACAATGCTCCAAGACTTTGTCATCACCATGCTCCATTACCTTGTCATCACAATGTTCCATGACCCCTGTCATCACAGTACTCCATGATCATTTTCAGCCTAATGCACCATGACCTTCTCATCACAATGCTCTATGATCAATATCATCACAATGCTCCAGGACCACTGTCATCACAACACTCCATTACCCCTGACAACACAGTATTCGGGGACTCTTGTCATCACAATCCTCCATGACACCTGTCATCACAATACTCCATGAACATTTTCAGCCCAATGTTCCATGACACTTGTCATCACAATGATCCATGCCCTTGTCATCCCAATGCTCCATGACCCCTGTATTCACAATGCTATGTGACGCATGTCATCACAGTGGTCCATGACACCTGTCATCACAATGCTCCATGCCTTTGTCAGCAAAATGCTACATGACATTGTCATTACAATGTTCTATGTGCTTGTCATCACAATACTCCATTACCATTGTCTTCAAAATCCTCCATGAACTTTGGGATAACATTGTTTCATGCCCTTGTCATCACAGTGCTCCATGATCCTTGAAATCAAAATGATTCATGACCGGTTTCATAACAATGCTCCAAACACTTGTGATCAAAATGTTCCATAACACTTGTCATCACAACGCTCCATGATGCCTGTCATCAAAATACTCCATGCCCTTTTCATCACAATGCTCCATGACCTTTGTCATAACAATTCTCAATACACTTGTCATCACAATGCTCCCTGACACTTGTCGTCAGAATGCTCCATGAACCCTGTCACAAAAAGGCTCCATGCCTTTTTCATCACAATGCCACATGCAGTTTTCATCCCAATGCTCCATGCCATTGTCATCCAAATACTCCACAAGCTTGTCATCAGAATGCTCCATGACCCTTGTCATCACAATTCTCCATGCACTTACCAGCACTATGCTCCCTGACTCTTTTCATCACAATGCTCCAAGCCATTGTCATCACAATGTTCCATTACATTTGTCATCAGAATCCTCCATGACACTTGCATCACAATGCTCCATGCCATTGTAATCACAATGGGCCATTACATATGTCCTCACAATGCTCCCTGACACCTGTCTTCCAATACTGTATGACCTGGTCTTCACAATGCTCCATCCCCTTGTCATCACAATGCGCCATTCCAACTGTCATTGCAATAATCCATGAAACATATTAGACCAATGATCCATGCCCTTGTCATCACAATGCTCCATGCCCTTGTTATCACAATGCTCCATGACCCCTGTCATCACAATGCTCCGTGACTCCAGTCATCACAGTGCTTCATGACCTTTGTCATCACAATGGTCCATGCCCTCGTCATCAACAGTCTCTGTGACCTTTTTAACCATAATGCTCCATGAACTTTTCATCACAATGCTCTTTGACCCTTGTCATCACAATACTCTATGCCTTTCTCAGCACAATGCTCCAAGACCGTTGTTATTACAATGCTCCATGTGCTTGTCAGCACAATGCTCCATGACACATATCATCACAATTTGCCATGTGCTTGTCATCAAGTGCTCCACAATCTTGTCATCACAATGCTCCTTGACACTTGTCGTCAGTATGCTCCATGAACCCTGTCATGACAAGGTTCCATGCCTTTTTCATCACAATATTTCATGCCCTTGTAATCACAAAGCTCCATGATGCATGTCATCAGAACGCTCCATGGCCATCTCATCCCAATGCTCGATGCCCTTGTCATCAGAATGCTCCACGACTCCTGTAATCACAATGCTCCATGCTCCTTTTCATCAGAATATTCCATGAGACTTGTCATCACAAGTTTCCATGGTCTTCTCATCACAATGCTTCAGTACCTTGTCATCACAATCCTCCAGGATCCCTGTCATCACAATACTCCATGAACATTTTCAGCCCAATGCTCCTTGACCTTCTCATCACAATGCTCCATGACCCCTGTGATCTCAGTGCTCCATGACCCCTGTCATCACAACGATCCATGAACCCTGACAACAAAATGATCCGGGACTCTTGTCATCAAAATCCTCCATGCCCTTGTCATCCCAATGCTCCATGACCCCTGTAATCACAATGCTCCATGACACTTGTCATCACAGTGCTCCATGAACCTTGTCATCACAATGCTCCATGCCTTTGTCAGCAATATGCTACATAATCTTTTCTTCAAAATGCTCCATGCGCTTCTCATCACAATCCTTCATGACCCTTGGGATCACATTGCTTCATGCCCTTGTCATCTCCCTCTTGCCGTTCTGGTTTTTACAGATTTTCAGATGTCCCTTTTGACCCGTGGGAAGTGACAATTCTTTGTAGTGTGGATTTGCATTGCACTCTTGCTAGATTGACCAAAAAGGGCGTATGCGTTTTCTCCTGAATATATTCAGGAGAAAAGGCATACACCCTTTTTGGCCAAGTGCATCATTGTCAAAGTTGTGATTATTTTCCTGTGCTTTAAAGGCGATTCCAATTTACCTCTTGAAATATGTTTTGTGCAATTCTGCCTCATTTTCAAGTCAGCTTCGTTGCCTTCCCTAAACAGATTTTTGGAAGAGAGTAGTCCTTTATAACTCTGTAGTTTTGTGAATTGCTGTGCCCGTGAGCTCCAATTTTCAAATCCCATTTTTGGGAGCTGACCGCAAATCCACAATTTTGCTTCAGGACCTATACTTGTACCAGGGCTGGCTATACTGTTCCCTGTGGGTGGCTGAGGCTTTGGTTAATTCTTCTTCCTGACGGGAAATTAGAGTGACATGTGCCCGTCGAAATGCCTACGTCTACTCTCTGATTTGTTCTCCCTCTTCCCTTTCATCCTTTGCACAATTAGCAAACTGTGTGAACGAGGAGGTTATAGGGGCTGGCTCTCCTAAGTTGGGAGATTGATAGTAAAGCAGTTGCAATGCCAAACTGGAGCACAAGGAGTGGAAAAATTAGGAGACTTTTAGAAACCTTTCGGCATCACAGGGTGTCCATGCTCTAGGTTTCCCATACACGTTATAACTGTAGTGATATTCCTTTCTACCTGGAGATTTGGGATCCATGGAATGGTGGCATGCATTACTACTTTAAAGGGTCTGCATTTTCTCTCCCAATCTCCAGTCCTCTCAGTCCCAAGTGTCCAGCCTTATGTCTCATCCAGCTGTCTTTGCAGAGAGGGTCATTCCCGGTTTCATCAGAACCCCTGAAGGAATTGTGTAAGAATTTCGCTTTTTTTGTGTGTGTGTTTTTGAAATTCATTTTTATAATGGGGTTGAGCTGATTTTCACTGACGTATTTATGCCGGTCTAGACACACTTGATTCCCTTACGGAGACATATCAATACATAGGTTTTAAGATTCTTACTAGTCAGATATATTCCTCTGCAGGGAATAGGGGTTTTGAGTCCCGTTCACTGAGGAAGGGGTAGGTCTCGTCTATTCTGTATTTGGTTTATGGAATGGTACCTGTGCTAATATCAAACTCTGGTTTTATGCATCACCCCACCTCTCCTTTCCCATTGAACAGGCATAAGAGTGTTTTCTAAATGTGAGACTCTGTTCTCTTTCTTAATTCAGTTCATGTGTTTTGATGTTGACATTCCCTCTGTAAGTGATATCTTATGATAAGATTCTTTTTCTGTGTGACTAATTTCACTTAGAATCATCATACCTAAATCCACTCTTTATGCTGCTACTGGCCTTATGACATTGATTTCACGTCTGAGTGATATTCCATTGTACAAAATTACCACAAGTTATTTATGCATTTCTCTTTTTCCTGGGATATTTAAGGTGTACCGAAGTTGAGGTTCTTGTATGCAGAGCAGCCCTAAATTTTGGGGTGCCTGTGTCTTGTCAATATTTAGTCTTCCCAAGTTATATGCCCATGAGTTGAAGTCCCCTTTCCTCCGGGGCTTTGTATTTAAATGTTTTAGGAAACAGCATACACTTCTTCAGAGTGGCTCTTGGATATTTATACCCCACCCATCAGCGTGACTAGGCTCCCTGTTCTCCATGACCTCTCCAGCATTTCTGGTTTGTACACATTTTTTGGATGGCCTTTCTGATCAGTGGACATTGAGACTTCTTTGTTGTGCGGATTTGCATTTACCGCTTGCTTGGTTGGCCAAAAACTCTGTATGCGTTTTTTTCCTAAAGATATTCACGAAAAAAACGCATACACCCTTTTGCCCAACTGCATCATTTGAGAAATTCTGCTGCTTTCCATATGCTTTAAATGTGAGTACAATCTACCTTTTGAAATCTGTTTCCTGCAATTCTGCCTCTCATTCAGATCCTCTTCGTTGCCTTACCTGAATATATTTTTCGACGTTGGTTATCATTTATATCTTTGCACGTCTTTGAATTGTCTGCCCCTGAGCTCCATTTTGCAACTCGTTGTTTTTGTGAGCTGGCCGCCAAACCTTTGGATTGCTTCTGGCCCTATTCTGGTTCTGAGGAGGCAGGCTGAGCCTTTGGTTAATTCTTCTTCCTAATGGGAAATTAGAGTGACATGTGCCTGTCAAAACTCCTACAGCTAATCTCTCATTGGTTCCCCCCTTCCCATTTATCCTCTGCACAAATTGAAAACTGTGTGAAACAGGAGGTTAAAGGTGCTTATTCTCCAAGTGGGGAGATTGTTAGTAATGTGGCTGGAATGGCGAACCCCAGCACCAGGAGATCAAAAATGAGGTGCATTTTAGACACCTTTCCTGAGCACACGGTGTACATTCATCTCGGTTTCCCAGGCATGTTTTTGCTGTCAGAAGATTCCCTTGAACCTGCCTATTTGGGACCCATGGAATGGGTACCAGGCAGTATTAATTTAAAAGGTCTGCATTTCCTCACACAGCCTCTCTAACATCTCTTAGCCTGTATAGCTTCCAGCCTTATATATCATCCTGCTGTGGGTCTACATGTGTTCAATCCCTGTTACATTGTAGCCCTTCAACAACTGTTGTAAGAATTTTTGTCTGTCTCACTGTTTTTATAAATATTTTAAAATTTATTTTTATATTGGTTACAGCTGATTTTCAAAGCTCTGTTTTTTGCTGCTGTACATCCACTTGATTCATGTACTGAGAGACAACAATAAATTATTTTTCAGATGCTTACGAGTCATATGTATTATTGTCCACTGACTTGAGTGGGCTGAGTGCAGTTCTTTGAGGTACTGTGTAGGCCTTGTCAGTTATTCAATTCGGTACTTGGAATGGTATCTTTGCTTATTTCAACCTCCTGGATAATACCTCACCATTCCCCACCTTTCCCATTTAGCAGCCTTATGTCTATTTTCTACATATTTGACTATGTTTCTGTTTTGTAGTTTATTTCATGTGTAGCCATTTTTGATTCCACCTTTAAGTGACATCTTATGATATGTGTCTTTTTCTTTCTGACATATGTCACTTAGAATGATCGTATGTAACTCCTCCAGAGTTGTTACAACTGGCCTTATTTCATGGATTTCTGGATGAGTAATATTCCACTCTACATAAGTACCCCATCTCTTTTATCCATTTTATCCTTCCAGGGACATTTAGGTTATATCCAAGTGGAGGCCCTTTTTAACAGAGAGGTGCTAAACGTTGGCGTGCCTGTTTTCTGTCCATTTTTGTTTTTCCCAAGGTATACGCCCATGAGTGGAAGTGCCCTATGCTCTGTAGCTCATTTTTTAGATGTTTTAGCAAACACAATACACTTCTCCAGAGTGGCTGTTGGCAAATTACATTTCCACTATCAACCTCACAGTGCTCCCTTTTCTCCTCGCCCTGTCCTGCATTTCTGGTGTTTACACTTTATGAGGATGGCCCTTCTGACTGATGTGAAGTGATACATTTTGTAGTATTGATTTCCAGTGCCCACCTGTTTGGTTGGATAAAAAGTGTGTATGGCCTTTACTTGAATATATTCAGAAAAAAATGCATACGCCCTTTTGGGCAAACTGCATCATTGGCGATGTTCAGCCCCTTTTCTTGTGCTTTAATGGGGAGTCCTTTCTACCTCTTCAAATCTGTTTTCTGCCACTCTCCCTTGCTTACAAGTCCTTTTCTGTGACTTACCTCAATATATTTTTCGACAATAGATATTATCAACTCTGCAGTTTCATGAATTTTAGTGCCCCTGAGTTCCATTATTCAACTTGTGTTTTTGGAAACTGGACACAAAACAGCAGGATTTCCTCTAGCCCTATTCTGTTTCCGTGGGCAATTCTAGCCTTTGATGAATTTGTCTTCCGGATTGGAAATTAGAGTGGCATGTGCCTGTCCGAACAACTAAGACTTGCCTCTAATTTTTTCTCATCCTTCCGCTTCATCCTCTGGACAAATTCCAAACTGTGTGCAACAGGATGTTGACGGTGCTGATATCCCCAAGTGAGGAGATTGTCAGGAAAGATGCTGGAGGGGTGAACCCGAGCACCAGGCGATGAGGAGATGAGGTGCCTTTTCCAAACTCTTTACGATCAAACGGTGTACCATCCTCTAGGTGTGACAGGCATGTTTTAGCTGTAGGAAGGGTCCCGTGCATGTAAGGAGAACACCAGGGATTTTTCCAAATCAGTGTCTCCCCGAACCCCAAATTGGGGAATTTTTAAGCTACGGCTACACGTATGTCCATTAAGGGCCTTGGGAAATAGGCAGAGCCCAAACTTTAGATGATTGAAATCTTCAGGGTCAGAAGTGTTCACCATCGGCCTTGCTTAGGTTATATTTTATCTGTCATTGATAGATGCTGTCAATAAAAATATCGATTCTTTTTCAGATTATTTCCCCTTATAGGTTATTGCAAAATATTCAGTGTAGTTCCCTGTGCTATACAGTAGTTCCTTGTTGATGATCTATTTTATACATAGCAGTGTGTATGTGTTAATCCCAAACTGTTAATTTATCCCTTCTCCTACCTTTCCCCTTTGGTAATAATAAATTATAAGATTTTATACTTCTCAGAAACGGGGGAGCTGAAAGAGAGGTATCCTTTTCAATGGAAAAGCATTCAAAACAAGATTGAAGCTTCAGCCAAGAGTATTCGATGTACATCCATGGAAATCAATCACTTCATTTCTCTAATGTTGACCTGACAAATACGACAGACGTCTTCACTGAACTTGCTTATAGTAAAGTGATGGAAATATCAAAGGTAAGTCTTAGAAACATCTTATTTTACCCGAGCATTATACACTGCTCTATGTAAACTACAGTTTGGCTCACACATCTGTTCATTGGAGTTACAATGTTCTCAATTTCTGTTACTGATCCTCCAGAGTGGACCCCAACAGGAGTCCCCATGCCCAGTGTCATTGGAACCAACAGATCAAGACTGAGTTTGGTTCAGAAGCAAAGGAAACATTATTTTTAAAACAGAATGGAGGGGTGAGAGCGTGCACTCCCACAAGGGCTGTGGGATGGGATGCTGTGTAGGGATCCCGGCAGCATCCTTGGGTGGGAGGGGATGGAGCTCTCGAGGGCTGGGTTGTCTGCAGCTCAGGCTCTATGCCATGGAGTCTGCATGGGAACCCGCTAGCTGAGGTGTCGACCCAGGCATTCTGCACTAGGAAATCGGGTCTGAAGTGCCAGGTGTGGGACCTCTGCATGCGGAACCCTAGGAGCACGTGAAATTAGACAAAGCACAAAGAAAAAACAGGTTAGACTTTATTTTATTGCCCAGATTCTCTTTTTATCTCCCAGGAATTTTTAATGAATGTTGCCGGAGACGAACACCTCCTCTGCTTTTTGTTCCGTTCCTCATTCTTGGGGTGTTGACTGTGCAGACCCCTCTTTTGTAAGTGCTTCATGCTGTGGTGGGAGCCCTGATACCTGGGGGGAGGGGCAAAACATCTCCCCACCAGCCTCCAGGTGAGGTTGATTGTCCCAAGGCCTCCTGCCCAACTTCTCGTCTGCCTGAGCACCAGCAATGGAAGTGTTACAGATTCTAATGACCTTTAATGGTCCAGGAAAGAGATGAGCAGAGATGCAGCAGTGGCAGGTTTCACCCCACCCCACATTTGTTTGGCGACCTTAGGCTGATGGTTTTTGCCAGCCTAGATGCTCTGACCAGTAGTCTGTGCTTTCTTTAATTAGGTCCCTGAATTAATGTACAAACAGCACCACGTGTCAGAACCCTGGCCGCGCAACTCCCAGACAGTCCAGGGTCAGTTGTGATCCAGGACCATGACGTCCACTGAGTCAACGGCCTTTATAAGTAGCCAGCAGTCCAGCCGGTCATATTGGCCACCATCATCGCGGTGTCTGTAGGGTTTTCTATGGTGAAAGCATGATATACGTTTCCCCCGCCAAGCTTATTAGCTCCCCTCTGGGTGCAGGAAGTCCTGCAAGCAGGAGTCTGCTCTTTCGGGGCACAGCCTTGTTGTTTTCTGAGAGAAACTCCAGGTCAAGTGATGGTCACACGAGTCATCTTGGTGGCCCGTTGCTCCCGTTTGTCTCTCTGGAGGTTGGAGTTGGAGGGCCTCCTCACTCGAGGTCAGTGTGCCCAAAGAGTGACCCCTGCAACTTCAGGGCATGATGGGTGGTTAGGATCACCACGTGGGGTCCTTTTCCCTTAGGAGGGAGCTGGCCTTGCGGGCTGCTGATTTCCAGCTTTGTAGATACCCCAGTATCCTGGCCTGATGAGTCGGTGGGCAAAGCCCTTGGTGACCATAGTTTATCATACCTGAAGGGCATTCTTGTGTTGCTCCATTTCAAGTGGTCCCAGTTTTTGCACTAAGGCTCCAAGGACGATTAACCTTTGACCGGGTATGTAAAGGTCAAAAGGTTTAGCTAAATTAGGGAGTTCCTTGGCAAGGGTCTGAATTGACTGCTCTTTCCATTCTTGAAAGGCTGCTTCTGGATTCTATACAAAAGGATCATCATCTTTCTGTGTCAGTGTTTCATGTAGAGGCCCAGCTATTAGACTGTAGTTAGGGATCCAGATGCAGAAAACCTTGGCCTCCGCAGGAACCCCTAAGCTGTCTTCTAGTTTTAGAAGAGGTAAGGCTGCAAATGGCTTCTTCCCTATCCTGGGATGCGTTTCTCCGAATATCTGTGAGAATGAAGCCCAGACATGCCACCTTATCCTGGGATATTTGAGCCTTTTTCTTGGACACCTTTTATCCTTTCTTGGCTAGGTAGTTCAGAGGCGTCTTTAGTAGGCCTGGAGATCAGAATGTCATCTGCATATTGAAAGAGGGTTCCCTTTTACAGAGGTAGAACGTTTAGGTCTTTAGAGGACATTTCCCCAATGATGGTTTGGGGATTTTTGAACCATTGGGGCAGGACGGCCCAGCATTATTGCTTGTGTTGCATGTTGTTTCCTGCCACTCACAAGCCGAAAATTCTTGTGACTCTGAGATGAATGGAATACAGAAGAAGGCATCATTGAAGTCTAATACAGAATGCCATGGCCTGCTGGATGGTAGAATGAGCAGCAGGGTGTAGGAAATAGGAGCTACTGGATGTATATCCTCGGTGGCTTCACTGACTGTCCTGATATCCTTTACCAGGTCTCCAGCAGCCCATGGGGATCTCGTCGTCAGGCCAATCCCAGGATATGGAGCTCACCTGGGCTGCACACCCCACCCCACAGCCTACGGGGCTCTCGTGGTCAAGTCCCTCCCAGGGTATGGAGCTCACCTGTGCAGCTACCCAGCAGCCCATTGGGCTCTCATAGTCAGGCCCTTACCAGGATACAGAGCTCCCCTGGGCAGGTACCCCAGCAGGGCTGGACACACAGGAACTGTGCACATAGCCCACCTTGCAGAGAATCCCCAGCTCACCTGTCGCTCACAGCTGACACAGAACACCTCAGAGCAGGACTTGAACTAACAAACAGCAGCTCTGACAGGTCTGTGACCCTGGTTATCACTCTGTGCAGCCTCTCTCTGCCTGGTCTTCCAGACACTTCCAGTGCAGCCAGGGCACCAGGCCTCTGTCTCCACCCACCATCACTCCTCTCCCTGACTCCTGGGTTCCTCTCATTAGGATAGGGTCTTCTTGAAGTTGTTTTCCACTCATGGACCAGATAAAATGATAAGAAAACAAGCCGCAGCTGCAGCCCCTTGTCTAGCCTGACTCTCAAGGGCCCACACCTGTTCCTTGGGCCTGGCCCGTTTAGCAAAATTCAGTTTCTGCAACTGTGAGCCCCTGAGGGGTGAGGATTGGCTGATTTGGCAGCCTGACACTGCCTGCCAGCCCTCTCCAGGTGTGCCTGGGTTGAGGTCAATATAAACACCTCTCCAGTCATTAAGAGCCCCTGTAGCTGTGCCTGACGCCATATTCTCTGCCCCGTCAGCAGTGTCGGGGCTGGGGTGGTGGGAGGGAGTGAGGGGCCGTGGCTTTGTGGGTGGCCCAGTGTGAGTGGGGCTCTCCTGGACTTTAAGCAGGAGTTGCCAGGCTGCCACCTGCTAAAGAAGAGGATGTGTCACCCATACCTGCCGCTGGACTTTCTCCCCAGGCAGAGGTGAGGAAGTAAAAAACAGTGGGGGCCGTGGCAGGAGAGGAATCTCAGGCAGGGAAATGGAAAGCTTCCAGAAGAGCATCTGGGGCCAGGACCATCCTAACTGGCCAGCAGGCACCAAGTCGGCCTACGTGCTGTCGCTGGTGTGGCTCCACAGCCCTTCCTCTAGGCTTGCAAGTGCTTGTACATATTCAGGTGTTTTACCTGGAAAGGGTGGGAAGAGTTCAGCTGCAGCAGGACTCGGGCTCAGCTCACATTTACTCACAGACGCCTCGACACAGTTCCCCAGCTTTGCAATGAGGATGCTCCTTGTGGGGGGGGAGCGCTGCTGACTTCATGGGAGACGATTTCCCACCTCTGACCAACTTAAGAATTTTTTACCACTGGAGCTAGTGCCCTGATACGATTTTCCTCTGTATAACTGGTGGGTTCTGTTTTTTTTTTTTTCTTTTTTTCTTTTTGGTTCAAGGTAGATTTTATTTATTCCTCTTTTTTTAAATTTGGAGATATAAACATGGAAATAATGCATTAATATAAAGACATCTATGTGAAGGGAAAACTTTTATTCTGTTTTATTTTATTAAATGTTATTTATATATTTTTAATTTTTAAAAAATTATTTATTTCTTTTATACAGCAGGTTCTTATTGGATATCAATTTTATACATATAAGTGTGCACATGTGAATCCCAGTCTCCCAATTCATCCCACCACCACCCTCACATGGTGTTCCCCCCTTGGTGTCCATATGTTTGTTCTCTACATCTGTGTCTCTATCTCTGCCCTGCAAACCGGTTCATCTGTATCATTTTTCTAGGTTCCACATATATGCATTAATATACAATATTTGTTTTTCTCTTTCTGACTTACTTCACTCCGTATGACAGTCTCTAGATCCATCAAGGTCTCTACAAATGACCCAATTTCATTCCTATGTATGGCTGTGTAATATTCCATTGTATATAAGTACCACATCTTTATCCATTCGTCTGTCTGTGGGCACTTAGGTTGCTTTCATTACCTGGCTATTGTAAATAGTGCTGCAATGAACACTGTGTTGAATGTGTCTTTTTGATTTATGGTTTTCTCTGGGTATATGCCCAGTAGTGGGATTGCTGGATTATATGGTAATTCTATTTTTAGTTTTTTAAGGAACCTCCATACTGTTCTCCATAGAGACTGTATCGATTTACATTCCCAACAATAGTGGAAGAAGGTTCCTTTTCTCCACACCCTCTCCAGCATTTGTTGTTTGTAGATTTTCTGATGATGTGACGTGATACCTCATTGTAGTTTCGATTTCCATTTCTCTAATAATTAGTGATGTTGAGCAGATTTTCATGTGCGTACTGGCCATCTCTATGTCTTCTTGGAAGAAATGTCTATTTAGATCTTCCATTTTTGTATCGGGTTGTTTGGTTTATTAATATTGAGCTGCATGAGCTGTTTATATATATTGGAGATTAATCATTTGTCCATTGATTCGTTTGCAAATATTTTCTGCCATTCTGAGGGTTGTCTTTTTGTCTTGTTTGAAGTTTCCTTTGCTTTTCAAAAGCTTTTACGTTTCATTAGGTCCCATCTGTTTAGTTTTCTTTTTTATTTCATTACTATAGGAGGTGGATCAAAAAAGATCTTGCTGTGATTTATGTCAGAGTATCCTTCGTAAGTTTTCCTCTCAGAGTTTTATACTGTCCGGTCTTACATTAAGGTCTCTAATCCATTTTGAATATATATTTTATGTATGGTGTTGGGGAGTGTTCTAACTTCATTCTTTTAAATGTAGCTGTCCATATTTCCCAGCACCAATGATTGAAGAGACTGTCTTATCTCCATTGTATAGTCTTGCCTCCTTTGTCATAGATTAGTTGACCATAGGTGTGTAGGTTTATCCTTGGGCTTTCTTTTTTTTTTTTTTTTCCTTTTACACGTTTATTGGAGTATAATTGCTTTACAATGGAGTGTTCGTTTCTGCTTTATAACAAAGTGAATCAGCTATACATATACAAATATCACCAGATCCCCTCCCTCTTGCATCTCCCTCCCACACTCCATATCCCACCCCTTTATGTGGTCACAAAGCACCGAGCTGATCTCCCTGTTCTATGTGGCTGCTTCCCAGTAGCTATCGGTGTTACATTTGGTAATGTATTTATGTCCATGCCACTCTCTCACTTCGTCCCAGCTTACCCATCCCCCTTCCGGTGTCCTCAACTCCTTTCTCTATCTCTGTGTCCTTAATCCTGTCCTGCCACTAGGTTCTTCAAAATCTTTTTTTTTTTCTTCATTAGATTCCGTATATCTCTGTTAACATACAGTATTTGTTTTTCCCTTTCTGACTTACTTCACTGTGTAGGACAGATTCTAAGTCCATCCACCTCAGTACAATTAACTCAGTTTTGCTTCTTTTTATGGCTGAGTAATATTCCATTGTATATATGTGCCAGATCTTCTTTATCCATTCATCTGTCGATGGACACTTACGTTGCTTCCATGTCCTGGCTAATGCAAATAGAGCTGCAATGAACATTTTTGTACATAACTCTTTGAATTATGGTTTTCGCAAGGCAAATGCCCAGTAGTTGGATTGTTGTGTCGTATGGTACTTCTATTGTTAGTTATTTAAAGGAACCTCCGTACAGTTCTCCCTAGTGCCCATATCAATTTAAATTCCCACCCACAGTGCAAATTTGTTCCCTTTTCTCCAATAAAGGCCTCTCCAGCATTTATTGTTTTGTAGATTTTTTTGATGATTGCCACTCTGACTGCTGTGAGGTGATACCTCATGGTAGTTTTGATTTGCATTTCTCTAATGATTAGTGATGTTCAGCATCCTTTCATGTGTTTCTTGGTAATCTGTATATCTTCTTTGGAGAAATGTCTATTTAGGTCTTCTGCCCTTTTTTGGATTGGGTTGTTTGTTTTTGTGATATTGAGCTACATGTGGTGCTTGTAAAGTTTGGAGATTAATCCTTTGTCAATTGCTTCATTTGAAAATATTTTCTCCCATTCTGAGGGTTGTTTTTGCATCTTGTTTATGTTTTCCTGTACTGTGTAAAAGCTTTTAAGTTTCATTAGGTCCCATTTGTTGATTTCTGTTTTTATTTCCATTTCTCTAGGAGGTGGGTCAAAAAGGAACTTGCTGTGATTTATGTCATAGAGTGTTCTGCCTATGGTTTCCTCTAAGTGTTTTATAATGTCTGGTCTTATATTTAGATCTCTAATCAACTTAGAGTTTATTTTTGTGTATGGTGTTATGGAGTGTTCTAATTTCATTCTTATATGTGTAGTGGTCCAGTTTTCCCAGCACCAATTACTGAAGAGACTGTCTTTTCTCCATTGTATATCCTTAGCTCCTTTGTCATAGATGAGATAGCCATAGGTATGTAGGTTTATCTCTGGGCTTTTTGTCCTGTTCCATTGATCTGTGTTTATGCCAGTCTACATACACTTGATTCCATTATGGAGACATATAAATACATAGGTTTCAAGGTTATTACCAGTCAGATGTATTCCTCTTCAGTGAATAGGGTGTTTTGTGTCCAGTTCATTGAGAAAGGAGTAGGTCTTATCTATTATATATTTGGTATATGGAATGGGATCTGTGCTAATTTCAAACTCTGCTTTTACACATCACCCCACGTCACCTTTCCCCTTAAGGAGGCATAAGTGTGTTTTCTAAATGTATAACTCTGTTCTCTTTTGAAATTCAGTTCATGTGTAGCCATGTTTACATTCCCTCTATAAGTGATATATAACAATAAGTTTCTTTCTCTTTGTGGCTTATTTCACTTAGCATCATCATACCTAAAGCCACTCATTAAGCTGCTATTGGCCTTATGACATTGATTTTATGTCTGAGTGACATTCCATTGTATATAAGTACCACAACATCTAAATCCATTTTTTTTCCTTTCCTGGGATATTTAAAGTGTACCAAAGTCGAGGTTCTTGTAAACAGAGCAGCCTTAAACTTTGGGCTGGCTGTGTGTTGTGGATTTTTAGTTTTCCCAAAATACACGCCCATGAGTGGAAGTGTGCTATGCTCTGTAGCTCTGTTTTGGAAAACAACATACAGTTCTCCAGAGAGGCTGTTGGCAATTTACATCCTGTCCATCGGCATAACCAGGCTCCCTTTTCTCCATGGCCTGTCCTGCATTTGTGGTTTTTACACTATTTGCGGATGGCCCTTTTGATTGGAGGTAAGGCATACTTCTCTGTAGTGTGGAATTGCAATGCCTGATGGCTTGCTTAGCCAAAAAGGGCATATGCATTTTTTCCCGAATATATTCAAGAAAATACACATACTCCCTTTTCAGCTAAGGGCAACATTGTCGAAGTTCTTTCGCTTTTCATGTGCTTTAAAGACGACTCCAATCTACCTCTTGAAATCTGTTTCCTTCAATTCTGCCTTGCATTCAAATCATCTTCACTGTCTTACCTCAATATATATCTGGATGATAGTTGTCCTTTATAACTCTGCAAGTTTGTGAATTGCTGTGCCCCTGATTTCCATTTTTCAACTCGCCTATTTGTGAGCTGGCTGCAATACCGCAGGATGGCTTTAGGCCCTAGTCTGGTTCCAGGGCTTCAGGCTGAGCCTTTGGTTAATTATTCTTCCTGGTGGGAAACTAGAGTGACATGTGCCCATGCAAACACCTACAGCTAATCTCTCATTTATTCCCCCTCTTCCTGTTCATCCTCTGCACAGTTTGCAAACTGTGCATAACAGGAGGGTAAAAGTGCTGACACTCCAAGTGGGGATATTTTTAGTAATTCAGATGGAATGGTGAAGCCGAGCACGACAAAAGGAAAAATGTGGTACCTTTTAGAAAACGTTCCCAATTACACAGTGTACCATCCACTGGTTTTCCCATGCATGTTTTAACTGTAGGAAGATTCCCTTAAAAATGGAGAGTTGGGACCACTAGAATGGGTAGCACACAGTATTGCTCTAAGTGGTGTTCTTTTGCTCACACAACCTCAGCAATCTTGTCAGCCCCAAGTGTCCAGTCTTACGTCTCATCCAGCTGTGGGTGTAAAGATGGTCAATCCAGGTTGCATCACAGGCCCTGAAAGTAATTTTTAAAACTTTCTCACTGTTTCACTGTTTTTGCAATTTGCTTTTGAAATTTATTTTTATAAGTGGGTTTAAGTGAATTTCAGTGCTGTGTTCATGCGGTTATACATAGACAGGATTCCTTTATGGAGACATGAGAATACATATGTTTTAAAATACTTAGAGTCAGACATATTCCTCTGCAATGAATAGGGGGTGTTGGGTCCAGTTCACTGTGCCAGGAGTAGGTGTTGTGTATTACATACATGGTTTATATAACGGTATCTGTGCTAATTTAAAACTGTGGTTTTATGCATCACCCCACCTCGGGTTTCCCCTTAAGGAGGCTGGAGATGTTTTCTAAATGTGTGACACTGTTGTGTTTGTAATTCAGTTCATATGTACATTCCCGATATGAGTGATATGTTATGATAAGATTAGTTACATTGTTATCTTTCCTAACTCAGTTCATATGTAGCCATGTTTACAGGACCTTTATAAGTGATATCTTATGATAAGTTTCTTCTTCTGTGTGAATTATTTCAATTAGAATCATCGTAACTGAATCCACTCATTTTGCTGCTACTGGCCTTATGACATTGATTTCATGGCTGTGGGATATTCCATCGTATGTAAGTACCACAATTTCTTGAACCATTTTTGTCTTTCCTAGGATATTTAAGGTGTACCCAAGATGAGGTTCTTGTAAGCAGTGCAGCCCTAAATATTGTGGTGGATCAGGCTTATTGATTTTCACTTTTCCCAAAGTATATTCCCTAGACTGGAAGTGCCCTTGGCTCTGTAGCTCTGTTGTTTACTTGTTTTAGGGAACACAATGCACTCTTCCAGAGAGGCAGTTGGCAATTTACATCCCGCCCATCAGCATAACAATGCTCCCTGTTCTCCAGGGCCTGTCTTGCCTTTCTGGTTTTCACACATTTTGTGGATGTCCCTTTTGACCGGTGGGAAGTGATACTTCGTTGTAGTGCAGATTTGCATTGCCCGCTTCATTGCTTGGCCAAAAAGGGTGTATGCGTTTTCTCCTAAATATATTCAGGAGAAAACACATACGCCCTTTCTGGCCAAGTGCATCATTGTTAAAGTTGTGTCCCTCTTCCTGTGCTTTACAGGCGATTCCAAAGTACCTCTTGAAATCTCTTTCCTGCTATGCTGTCTCGCTTTCAGGTCGGCCTCGTTGCCTTCCATCAACAGATTTTTGGACGAGAGTTGTCCTTTATTACTCTGCCAGTTTGTGAATTGCTGTGCCCCTGAGCTCCATTTTTCAACTCGTTATTTGTAAGCTGACCGCAAGTCCAAAATTTCGTTGCAGGACCTATACCGGTTCCCGGCAGGGGGATGAGTCTTGGTTAATTCTTCCTCCCGTGCAATTAGAGTGACATGTGCCAGTCCAAATGCCTAACAGCTAATCTCTCATTGGTTCTGCCTCTTCCCTTCAATCCTCTGCCAAATTGACAACATGTGGGAACCAGGAGGTTAAAGGGGCTGTCTCTGCAAGTTGGGAGATTGATAGTATAGCAGTTGGAAAGTGAAACTGCAGCACAAGGAGAGGGATTATTAGTTAGGTTTTAGAAACCTTTCGTATTCACAGTGTTTCCATTCTCTACGTTTCCCGTATATGTTAAAGCTGTAGTAATATTCACTTCAACTTGGAGATTTGGGACCCATGGAATGGTGGCCACACATTTTTGCTTTAAAAGGTCTGCATTTGCTCACCCAATCTCACCAATCTTCTCAGACCCAAATGTCCAGCCTTATTCCACATCCAGCTGTCGTTGTAAATATGTTCATTAGAGGTTTCATCAGAGACCCTGAATGAATTGTAAAGAAATTCCTTGTTTTTTTGTTTTGTGTTTGAAATTCCTTTTTATAGAGGGTTGTAGCTGATTCTCACTGACATGTTTAAGCCAGTCTAGACACACTTGATTCCCTTACGGAGACATATCAATACATAGGTTTTAAGATTATTACTAGTCAGATATATACCTCTGCGGGAAGTATGGGAGGTTGAGTCCCTTTCACTGATGAATGTATAGGTCTTGCCTATTCCATATTTGGTTTTTGGAATAGTACCTGTACTACTATCAAACTCTGGTTTTACGCATCAACCCACCTCTGCTTCCCCCTTAAGAAGGCATAAGAGTGTTTTCTAAATGTGAGAGTCTGTTCTCTTTCCTAACTCAGTTCCCGTGTAGCCTTGTTTACAGGACCTTCATAATGATATCTTAGTATAAGTTTCTTTTACTTTGTGACTTATTACACTTAGAATCATCATACCTGAATCCACTCATTTTGCTGCTACTGGCCTTATGACATTGACTTCATGGCTGAGGGATATTCCATCGTACGTAAGTACCACAATTTTTTGATCCATTTTTATATTTCCTGGGATATTTAAGGTGTACCCAAGTTGAGGTTCTTGTAAGCAGTGCAGTCCTAAATTTGGGGGTGGCTCTATCTTATTGATATTCAGTTTCCCCAAGGTATATTCCCGAGACTGGAAGTGTCCTTGGCTCTGTAGCTCTGTTGTTAACTTGTTTTATGGAACACAGTGCACTCCTCCAGTGAGGCAGTTAGCAATTTACATCCCGCCCATCAGCATAATAAGGCAACTTGTTCTCCAGGGCCTGTCTTGCCTTTCTGGTTTTTACACATTTTGTGAATGTCCCTTTGGACCGGTGGGAAGTGATACTTCTTTGTAGTGCAGATTTGCATTGCCTGCTTGCTTGCTTGGCCAAAAAGGGCGTATGCGTTTTCTCCTGAATATATTCAGGAGAAAACGCATACGCCCTTTTTGGCCAAGTGTATCATTGTCGAAGTTGTGCCCCTCTTCCTGTGCTTTACAGGCAATTCCTACGTACCTCTTGAAATCTGTTTCCTGCTATTCTGCATCGCTTTCACGTCGTCCTCATTGCCTTCCATCAACAGATTTTTGGACGATAGTTGTCCTTTATTACTCTGCCAGTTTGTGAATTGCTATGCCCCTGAGCTCCATTTTTCAACTCGTTTTCTGTGAGCTGAACACAAGTCCAAAATTTTGGTTCAGGACCTATACTGGTTCCCGATGGGTGGCTGAGACTTTGGTTAATTCTTCTTCCTGCCGGGAAATTAGAGTGACATGTGCCCGTCCAAATGCCTAACAGCTACTCTCTCATTAGTTCTCCCTATTCCCTTACATCCTCTGCAAAATTGGCAACCTGTGTGAACCATGAGGTAAAAGGGGTTGTCTCTCCACGTTGGGAGATTGATAGTAAAGCAGTTGGAAAGTCAAACTGGAGCACCAGGAGAGGGACTACTCGTTGAGTTTTAGAAACCTTTCATATTCACAGTGTTTCCATTCTCTAGGTTTCCCGTACATGTTATAGCTGTAGTAATATTCCCTTCAACCTGGAGAGTTGTGACCCATGGAATGGGGGCCATGCATTATTGCTTTAAAGGGTCTGCATTTGCTCAACCTATCTCACCAATCCTCTCACTCCCAAGTGTCCAGCCTTATGCCACATCCAGCTGTCATTGTAGATAGGGTCATTCAAGGTTTCATCAGAGACCCTGAAGGAATTGTAAAGAATTTCCCTGTTTTTTTGTTTTGTTTTTGAAATTCCTTTTTATAGTGGGTTTGAGCTGATTCTCGCTGCCATGTTTATGGCAGTCTAGGCACACTTTATTCCCTTATGGAGACATATCAATACATAGGTTTTAAGATTCTTACTAGTTAGATCTATTCCTCTGTGGGAAATATGGGGTTTTGAATCCCTTTCACTGAGGAAGGTGTAGGTCTTGTCTATTCCATAGTTGGTTTTTGGAACAGTAACTGTGCTTATATCAAACTCTGGTTTTATGCATCACCCCACGACTCCTTCCCCCTTAAGCAGGCATAAGAGTGTTTTCTAAATGTGAGACTCTGTTCTCTTTCCTAACTCAGTTCATGTGTAGCCATGTTTACAGGATCTTCATAAGTTATATCTTATGATAAATTTCTTTTTGTGTGTGACTTATTTCACTTAGAATCATCGTACCTGAATCCACTCTCTTTGCTGCTACTGGTCTTATGACATTGACTTCATGGCTGAGGGGTATTCCATCGTACGTAAGTACCACAATTTTTTGATCCATTTTTATATTTCCTGGGATATTTAAGGTGTACCCAAGTTGAGGTTCTTGTAAGCAGTGCAGCCCTAAATTTGGGGGTGGCTCTATCTTATTGATATTCAGTTTTCCCAAGGTATATTCCCGAGACTGGAATTGCCCTTGGCTCTGTAGCTCTGTTGTTAACTTGTTTTATGGAACACAATGCACTCCTCCAGTGAGGCAGTTGGCAATTTACATCCCGCCCATCAGCATAACAAGGCAACTTGTTCTCCAGGGCCTGTCTTGCCTTTCTGGTTTTTACACATTTTGTGGATGTCCCTTTGGACCGGTGGGAAGTGATACTTCTTTGTAGTGCAGATTTCCATTGCCCGCTTGCTTGCTTTGCCAAAAAGGGCGTATGCGTTTTCTCCTGAATATATTCAGGAGAAAACGCATACGCCCTTTTTGGCCAAGTGCATCATTGTCGAAGTTGTGCCCCTCTTCCTGTGCTTTACAGGCGATTCCTACGTACCTCTTGAAATCTGTTTCCTGCTATTCTGCATCGCTTTCACGTCGGCCTCATTGCCTTCCATCAACAGATTTTTGGACGATAGTTGTCCTTTATTACTCTGCCAGTTTGTGAATTGCTATGCCCCTGAGCTCAATTTTTCAACTCGTTTTCTGTGAGCTGAACACAATCCAAAATTTTGGTTCAGGACCTATACTGGTTCCCAGTGGGTTGCTGAAACTTTGGTTAGTTCTTCTTCCTACCGGGAAATTAGAGTGACATGTGCCGTTCCAAATGCGTAACAGCTACACTCTCATTGGTTCTCCCTATTCCCTTCCATCCTCTTCAAATTGGCAACCTGTGTGAACCAGGAGGTTAAAAGGGTTGTCTCTCCAAATTGGGAGATGGATAGTAAAGCAGTTGGAAAATCAAACCGGAGCACAACGAGAGGGACTATTCGTTGAGTTTTAGAAACCTTTCATATTCACAGTGTTTCCATTCTCTAGGTTTCCCGTACATGTTATACCTGTATTAATATTCCCTTCAACCTGGAGAGTTGGGACCCATGGAAAGGGGGCAACGCATTATTGCTTTATAGGGTCTGCATTTGCTCACCCAATCTCACCAGTCCTCTCAGTCCCAAGTGTCCAGCCTTATGCCACATCCAGCTGTCATTGTAGATAGGGTCATTCCACGTTTTATCAGAGACCCTGAAGGAACTGTAAAGAATTTCCCTGTTTTTTTGTTTTGTTTCTGAAATTCCTTTTTATAGTGGGTTTGAGCTGATTCACGCTGCCATGTTTATGCCATTCTAGACACACTTGATTCCCTTACGGAGACATATCAATACATAGGTTTTAAGATTCTTACTAGTCACATCTATTCCTCTGCGGGAAATAAGGTGTATTGAGTCCCTTTCACTGAGGAAGGTGTAGGTCTTGTCTATTCCATAGTTGTTTTTTGGAACGGTCCCTGTTCTTATATCAAACTCTGGTTTTATGCATCACCCCACCTCTCCTTCCCCCTTAAGCAGGCATAAGAGTGTTTTCAAAATGTGAGACTCTTTTCTCTTTCCTAACTCAGTTCATGTGTAGCCATGTTTACAGGATCTTCATAAGTGATATCTTATGACAAGTTTCTTTTTCTGTGTGACTTATTTCACTTACAATCATTGTTTCTGAATCCACTCACTTTGCTGCTACTGGTCTTATGACAATGATTTCATGGCTGACGGATATTCCATCGTAAGTACCACAATTTTTTGAACCATTTTTATATTTCCTGGGATATTTAAGGTGTACCCAAGTAGAGGTTCTTGTAAGCAGTGCAGCCCTAAATTTTGGGGTGGCCCTGTCTTATTGATTTTCAGTTTTCCCAAGGTATATTCCCTAGACTGGAAGTGCCCTTGGCTCAGTAGTTCTGTTGCTTACTTGTTATAGGGAACACAGTGCACTCCTCCAGTGAGGCAGTTGGCAATTTACATCCCGCCCATCATCATAACAAGGCTACCTGTTCTCCAGGGCCTGTCTTGCCTTTCTGGTTTTTACACATTTTGTGGATGTCCCTTTGGACCGATGGGAAGTGATACTTCTTTGTAGTGCAGATTTGCATTGCCTGCTTGCTTGCTTGGCCAAAAAGGGCTCATGCGTTTTCTCCTGAATATATTCAGGAGAAAACGCATGAGCCCTTTTTGGCCAAGTGCATCATTTTCGAAGTTGTGCCCCTCTTCCTGTGCTTTACAGGCCATTCCTACGTACCTGTTAAAATCTGTTTCCTGCTATTCTGCCTCGCTTTCAAGTCGGCCTCGTTGCCTTCCATCAACAAATTTTTGGACGATAGTTGTCCTTTATTACTCTGCCAGTGTGTGAATTGCTGTGCCCCTGAGCTCCATTTTTCAACTCGTTTTCTGTGAGCTGAACGCAATTCCAAAATTTTGGTTCAGGAACTATACTGGTTCTCGATGGGTGTCTGAGACTTTGGTTAATTCTTCTTCCTGCCGGGAAATTAGAGTGACAGGTGCCCGTCCAAATGCCTAACAGCTACTATCTCATTGGTTCTCCCTATTCCCTTCCATCCTCTGCCAAATTGGCAACCTGTGCGAACCAGGAGGTAAAAGGGTCTGTCTCTCCAAGTTGGGAGATGGATTGTAAAGCAGTTGGAAAGTCAAACCAGAGTACCAAGAGAGGGACTATTTGTTGAGTTTTAGAAACCTTTCGTATTCACAGTGTGTCCATTCTCTAGGTTTCCCGTACATGTTATAGCTGTAGTAATACTCCGTTCAACCTAGAGAGTTAGGACCCATGGAATGGGTGCCATGCATTGTTGCTTTAAAGGGTCTGCATTTGCTCACCCAATCTCACCAATTCTCTCAGACCCAAGCTTCCAGCCTTATGCCACATCCAGCTCTCATTGTAGATAGGGTCATTCCAGGTTTCATCAGAGACCCTGAAGGAATTGTAAAGAATTTCCCTGTTTTTTTTGGTTTGTTTTTGAAATTTCTTTTTATAGTGGGTTTGAGCTGATTCTCGCTGCCATGTTTATGCCAGTCTAGACACACTTGATTCCCTTACGGAGACATATCAATACATAGGTTTTAAGATTCTTACTAGTCAGATATATTCCTCTGCGGGAAATATGGGGTTTTGCGTCCCTTTCACTGAGGAAGGTGTAGGTTTTGTCTATTCCACAGTTGGATTTTGGAACGGTACCTGAGCTTATATCAAACTCTGGTTTTATGCATCACGCCACCTCTCCTTCCCCCTTAAGCAGGCATAAGTGTGTTTTCTAAATATGAGACTCTGTTCTCTTTCCTAACTCAGTTCATGTGTAGCCATGTTTACACTAACTTCATAAATGATATCTTATGCTAAGTTTCTTTTTCTGTGTGACTTATTTCACTTAGAATCATCGTACCTGAATCCACTCACTTTGCTGCTACTGGTCTTATGACATTGATTTCATGGCTGAGGGATATTCCATCGTACGTAATTACCACAATTTTTTGAACCATTTTTTAATTTCCTGGGATATTTAAGGTGTACCCAAGTTGAGGTTCTTGAAGCAGTGTAGCCGTAAATTTGGGGGTTGCTCTGTCTTATTGATTTTCAGTTTTCCCGAGGTATTTTCCCTAGACTGGAAGTGCCCTTGGCTCTGTAGCTGTGTGGTATACTTGTTTTAGGGAACACAATGAACTCCTCCAGTGAGACAGTTGGGAATTTACATCCGGCCCATCATCATAACAATGCTCCCAGTTCTCCAGGGCCTGTCTTGCCTTTCTGGTTTTTACACATTTTGTGGATGTCCCTTTGGACCGGTGGGAAGTGATACTTCTTTGTAGTGCAGATTTCCATTGCCTGCTTGCTTGTTTGGCCAAAAAGAGCGTATGCGTTTTCTCCTGAATATATTCACGAGAAAACACATACGCCATTTTTGGCCAAGTGCATCATTGTCGAAGTTGTGCCCCTCTTCCTGTGGTTTACAGGCCATTCCTACGTACCTCTTGAAATCTCTTTCCTGCTATTCTGCCTCGCTTTCAATTCGGCCTCTTTGCCTTTCCGCAACAGATTTTTGGACGATAGTTGTCCTTTATTACTCTGCCAGTTTCTGTATTGCTGTGCCCCTGAGCTCCTTTTTTCAACTAGTTTTTTGTTAGCTGAATGCAAGTCCAAAATTTTGGTTCAGGAACTATACTGGTTCCCGGTGGGTGGCTGAGACTTTGGTTAATTCTTCTTCCTGCCTGGAAATTAGAGTGACATGTGCCCGTCCAAATGCCTAACAGCTACTCTCTCATTGGTTCTCCCTATTCCCTTCCATCCTCTTCCAAATTGGCAACCTGTGCGAACCAGGAGGTTAAAGGGGCTGTATCTCAAAGTTGGGAGATTGATAGTAAAGCAGTTGGAAAGTCAAACCGGAGCACCAGGAGAGGGACTATTCGTTGAGTTTTAGAAACCTTTCGTATTCACAGTGTGTCCATTCTCTAGGTTTCCCGTACATGTTATAGCTGTAGTAATATTCCCTTCAAAATGGAGAGTTGGAAACCATGGCATGGGGGCCTTGCATTATTGCTTTAAAGGGTATGCATTTGCTCACCAAATCTCACCAATCCTCTCAGTCCCAAGTGTCCAGCCTTATGCCACATCCAGCTGCCATTTTAGATAGGGTCATTCCCGGTTTCATCAGATACCCTGAAGGAATTGTAAAGAATTTCCCTGTTTTTTTTGTTTTGTTTTTGAAATTCCTTTTTATAGTGGGTTTGAGCTGATTTACGCTGCCATGTTTATGCCAGTCTAGACACACTTCATTCCTTTATGGAGACATATCAATACATAGGTATTAAGATTCTTACTGGTCAGATATATTCCTCTGCAGGAAATATGGGGTTTTGAGTCCCTTTCACTGAGGAAGGTGTAGGTGTTGTGTATTCCATAGTTGGTTTTTGGAACGGTACTTGTGCTTTTATCAAACTCTGGTTTTATGCATCACCCCACCTCTCCTTCCCCCTTAAGCAGGCATAAGAGTGTTTTCTAAATGTGAGACTCTGTTCTCTTTCCTAACTCAGTTCATGTGTAGCCATGTTTACAGGATCTTCATAAGTGATATCTTATGATAAGTTTCGTTTTCTGTGTGACTTATTTCACTTAGAATCATCGTACCTGAATCCACTCACTTTGCTGCTACTGGTCTTATGACATTAATTTCATGGCTGAGGGATATTCCATCGTACGTAAGTACCACAATTTTTGAACCATTTTTATATTTCCTGGTATATTTAAGGTGTACCCAAGTTGAGGTTCTTGTAAGCAGTGCAGCCCTAAATTTGGGGTTGGCTCTGTCTCATTGATTTTCAGTTTTCCCAAGGTATATTCCCGACACTGGAAGTGCCCTTGTCTCTGTAGCTCTGTTGTTTACTTGTTTTATTTAGGGAACTCAATGCACTCCTCCTGTGAGGCAGTTGGCAATTTACATCCTGCCCATCAGCATAACAATGCTCCCTGTTCTCCAGGGCCTGTCTGGCATTTCTGGTTTTTACCCATTTTGTCGATTTCCCTTTGACCGGTGGGAAGTGATACTTCTTTGTAGTGCAGATTTGCATTGCCCACTTGCTTGCTTGGCGAAAAAGGGCGTATGCGTTTTCTCCTGAATATATTCAGGAGAAAACGCATACGCCCTTTTTGGCCAAGTGCATCATTGTCGAAGTTGTGCCCCTCTTGCTGGGCTTTAAAGGTGATTCCTATGTACCTCTTGAAATCTCTTTCCTGGTATTCTGCCTCGCTTTCAAGTCGGCCTCATTGCCTTCCCTGAACAGATTTGTGAACGATAGTTGTCCTTTATTACTCTGCCAGTTTGTGAATTGCTGTGCCCCTGAGCTCCATTTTTCAACTCGTTTTTTGTGAGCTGAACGGAAGTCCAAAATTTTGATTCAGAACCTATAGTGGTTCCCGATGGGTGGCTGAGACTTTGCTTAATTCTTCTTCCTGCTGGGAAGTTTGAGTGACATGTGCCCGTCCAATGCCTAACAGATACTCTCTCATTGGTTCTCCCTCTTCCCTTCCATCCTCTGCCAAATATGCAACCTGTGCGAATCAGGTGGTTAAAGGGGCTGTCTCTCCAAGTTGGGAGATTGATAGTAAAGCAGTTGGAAAGTCAAACCGGAGCAACACGAGAGGGACTATTCGTTGAGTTTTAGAAACCTTTTGTATTCACAGTGTGTCCATTCTCTAGGTTTCCCGTACATGTTATAGCTGTAGTAATATTCCCTTCAACCTGGAGAGTTGGTACCCATGGCATAGGGGGCTTGCATTATTTCTTTAAACGGTCTGCATTTGCTCACCCAATGTCACCAATCCTCTCAGTACCAAGTTCCTGCCTTCTGCCACATCCAGCTGTCATTGTAGATAGGGTCATTCCCGGTTTCATCAGATACCCTGAAGGAATTGTAAGAAATTTCCCTGTTTTTTTTGTTTTGTTTTTGAAATTGCTTTATATAGTGGGTTTGAGCTGATTCTCACTGCCATGTTTATGCCAGTCTAGACACACTTGTTTCCCTTATGGAGACATATCAATACATAGGTATTAAGATTCTTACTAGTAAGATATATTACTCTGCGGTGAATATGAGGTGTTGAGTCCCTTTCACTGAGGAAGGAGTAGGTATTGTCTATTCCATATTTGGTTTTCTGAACGGTACCTGTACTAATATCAAACTCTGGTTTTATGCATCACCCCACCTCTCCTTCCCCCTTAAGAAGGCATAAGGGTGTTTTCTAAATGTGAGACTCTCTTTTCTTTCCTAACTCAGTTCATGTGTAGCCATGTTTACAGGATCTTCATAAGTGATATTTTATGATAAGTTTCTTTTTCTGTGTGACTTATTTCACTTAGAATCATCGTACCTGAATCCACTCATTTTGCTGCTACTGGCCTTATGACATTGATTTTATGGCTCAGGGATATTCCATCATACGTAAGTACCACAATTTCCTGAACCATTTTTGTCTTTCCTGGGATATTTAAGGTGTACCCAAGTTGAGGTTTTTGTAAGCAGTGCAGCCCTGAATTTTTGTGTGGATCTGTCTTATTGATTTCAGTTTTCCCAAGGTATATTCCCTAGATTGGAAGTGCTCTTGGCTCCGTAGCTTTGTTGTTTACTTGTTTTAGGGAACACAATGCACTCCTCCAGAGAGGCAGTTGGCAATTTACATCCCGCCCATCAGCCTAACAAGGCTCCCTGTTCTCCAGGGCCTGTCTTGCCTTTCTGGTTTTTACACATTTTGCGGATGTCCTGTTTGACCGGTGGGAAGTGATTCTTCATTGTAGTGCAGATTTGCATTGCCCGCTTGCTTGCTTGTCTGAAAAGGTCATAAGCGTTTTCTCCTGAATATATTCACGTGAAATCCCATATGCCCTTTATGGCCATTTCCATAATTTTAGAAGTTGTGATGCTTTTCCTGTGTTTAAAGGCGATTCCAATGTACCTCTTGAAATCTGTTACATGCCATTCTGCCTCATTTTCGCTTCCGCCTCGTGGCTTTCCATCAACAGATTTTTGGAAGAGAGTACTCCTTTATAACTCTGCAGGTTAGTGAATTGCTGTGGCCCTGAGCTCCATTTTTCAACTTGCGTTTTTGTTAGCTGACCACAGATCCACAGTTTTGCTTCTGGAACTATCCTGGTTCTGGGGGGAGAAGGCTGAGACTTTGGTTAATTCCTCTTCGTGACGGGAAATTAGAGTGACATGTGGCCATCCAAATGCCTTCAGCTACTCTCTCTTTGGTTCTCTCTCTTCCCTTATATCCTCTGCAGAATTTGCCAACTGTGTGAACCATGAGGTTATAGGGGCTGACTCTCCAAGTTGTGAGAGTGATAGTAAAGCAGTTGGAATGTCAAACTGGAGCACAAGGAGAGAAAAAAAGTAGTAGAGTTTTAAAAACCTTTCACCATAAGTCGGTTTCCATTCTCTAGGTTCCCATACATGTTATAACTGTAGTGATATTCCCTTCTACCTGGAGAGATGGGAACCATGGAATGGGTGGCAGGCATTATTGCTTTAAAGGGTCGGCATTTTTTCACCCAATCTCACCAATCCTCTCAGTCCCAAGTGACCAGCCTTATGCCACATCCAGCTGTCATTGTAGATAAGGTCATTCCAGGTTTCATCAGAACCCCTGAAGGTATTGTGTAAGAATTTTACTGTTTTTATCTTTTGTTTTGAAATTCATTTTTATAGTGGGTTTGAGTTGATTTTCACTGCCATGTTTATGTCGTTCTAGACACACTTCGTTCCCTTATGGAGACATATCAATACATAGGTGTTAAAATTCTTACTAGTCAGATATATTTCTCTGCGGGGAATAGGGATGTTGAGTTCCATTCACTGAGGAAGGAGTAGGGCTTGTCTCTTCTGTTTTTGGATTATGGAACATTACCTGAGCTAATATCAAACTTCTGTTTTGTGCATCTCCCCACCTCTCTTTCCCCTTAAGCAAGCGTTAGAGTGTTTTCTAAATCTGAGACTCTGTTCTCTTCCCTAATTCATTTCATATGTAGCCATGTTTACATTCCCTTCATAAGTGATATCTTATGTCAGAATGCACTATGGCTCTTGTCATAATAATGCTCCATGACCCCTGTCATCACAATGCTCCACGTCCTGGTTATCACAATGCTCCATGTCCCTTGTCATCACAATTCTCCACGTCCTTGACATCACAATGCTAAATGACACTTCTCATCACAACGTTTCATGCTCTTGTCATCACAATTCTCCATGCACTTGACATTGCAATGCTCCATGCACTTGTCATCACAATGCTCCATGCACTTGTGATCACAATGCTCCATGAACCCTGTCATCACAATGCTCCCTGAAACCTGTCATCACAATGCTTCATGCCCCTTGTCATTACAGTGCTCCATGATGCTCGACATCACAATTACCCAAGGTCTTCTCATCACAATGCTCCAAGGTTTTGCCATCACCATGCTCCATGCCTTGTCATCTCAAAGCTCAATGTCCTTTGTCCTCAAAATTCTCCATGTCCTTGTCATTACAATGCTCCACGGCACTTCACATAACAATGTTATATGCTCTTGTCATCACAATACTCCATGCACTTGTCACAGCATTGCTCCATGACCCCTGTCATAGGAAGCTCCAAGCGATTGTCATCACAATGTTTCATGACCTGGACATTAAAATTATCAATGGCCCTTGATATCACAATTCTCCATGCCCTTGTCATCACAATGCTCCTTTACTTTGTCACAACAATCCTCCATGACACTTGGCATCACAATGCTCCATGATATTGTCATCAAACTGGAACATGACATATTTCATCACAATACTCCCTGACTACTTTCTTCACCATAATCTACGACCTTGTTATCACAGTGCACCATGCCCTTGTCATCACAATGTGCCATGTCCACTCTTATCACAATAATCCATGAAACTTGTCAGACTAATGCTCCATGCCACTTTTCATCTCAATGCTCCATGAACGCTGTCATTACAATGCACCATGCCCATCATCATAATGCTTCATGCTATTGTCATCACAATTAAATCAAAATGCTCCATGACCTCTGTCAACACAATGCTCCAAACCCTTGTGATCACAATGTTCCATAACACTTGTCATCACAATGCCCCATGACGCTGGTCAGCACAATTATCCATGGTCTTCTCATCACAATGCACCATGACTTTTGTCATCACAATGCTCAATACACTTGTCATCACAATGCTCTCTGACTATTGCCGTCAGTATGCACATTGAAATCTTTCATGACAAGGCTCCATGCCTTTTTCATCACAATGCTCCAAGACCCCTGTGATCACAATGTTCCTTGCACTTGTCATCACAAATCTCCATGACGCATGTCATCAGAATGCTCCATGACATTCTCATCATAATGTTCCATGCCCTTATCATCACAATGCTCCAAGATCCCTGTAATCACAATGATCCCTGCGTCTTTTCATCAGAATGCTCCATGAGACATGTCATCACAAGGTACCATGGTCTTCACATCACAGTGCTCCAGGACCTTTTCATCACAGTGCTCCATTCCCTTGTCATCACAATGCTCCATGACCCCAGTCATCACAATACTCCATGAATATTTTCAGCCCAATGTGCCATGACACTTCTCATCACAATGATGCATGCCCTTTTCATCCCAATGCTCCATGACCACTGTATTCACAATGCTCTGTGACGCTTGTCATCAAAGTGCTCCATGACACCTGTCATAAGAATGCTCCAAGCCTTTTTCAGCAAAATGCTACATGACCTTGTCATTACAATGCTCTATGTGCTTGTCATCCAAATACTCCATTACCAATGCCATCACAATCCTCCATGAACTTTGGGATCACATTGCTTCATGCCGTTGTCATCACAATGCTCCATGCTCCTTGAAATCAAATGAGCCATGACCTCTGTCATCACAATGCTCCAATCCCTTGTGATCACAATGTTCCATAACACTTGTCATCACAACGCTCCATGATGCCTGTCATCACAATACTCCATGCCCTTTTCATCACAAAGCTCCATGACATTGTCATCAAAATACTCCACAAGCTTGTCATCATAATGATCCATGACCCTTGTCATCACAATTCTCCTTGCACTTGTCAGCACAATGCGCCTTGACACTTGTCATCACAATGCTCCAAGCCATTGTCATCACAATGTTCCATTACCTTTATCGTCAGAATCCTCCATGACAGTTTGCATCACAATGCTCCATGCCATTGTCATCACAATGTGCCATTATATATGTCATCACAATGCTCCCTGACACCTGTCTTCACAATACTACATGATCTGGTCATCACTATGCTCCACGCCCTTGTCATCACAATGCACCATTCCAACTGTCATCGCAATAATTCTTGAAACTTATTAGACCAATGCTCTATGCCCTTGTCATCACAATGCTCCATGCCCTTGTTATCACAGTGCTCCATGACCCCTGTCATCACAATGCTCTTTGACTCCAGTCATCACAATGCTTCATGACCTATGTCATCACAATTGTCCATGCCCTCGTCATCAACAGTCTCTGTGACCTTTTTAACCACAATGCTCCATGAACTATTCATCACAATGCTCTTTGAGCCTTGTCATCACAATGCTCTATGCCTTTATCAGCACAATGCTCCATGACCCTTGTAATCACAATGCTCCATGAACGCTCTCATCACATTGCTCCATGCCCTTCTCTTCACAAAGCTCCATGACAAATGTCATCAGAATGCTCCATGGCCTTCTCATCACAATGTTCCATGCCCTTGCCATGACAATGCTCCATTACCCCAGTCATAACAATGCTCCATGACCCCTGCCATCACGATGTTCCATGGCTTGTCATCACATAGCTCGATGACACTTCTCATCACAATGCTCCAAGAACCCTGTAATCACAATGCTCTATGCCCTTTTTCATCACAATGATCCATGAATCCTGTCATCACAATGCACCATGCCCATCGTCCTAATGTTTCAGGCTATTGTCATCACAATGAAATCAAAATGTTCCATGACCTCTGTCATAACAATGCTCCAAACCCTTGTGAACACAATATGCCATAACACTTGTCATCACAATGCCCCATGTGGCTCGTCATCACAATTATCAATGGACTTCTCATCACAGTGCTCCATGACGTTTGTCATCACAATGCTCAACACACTTGTCATCAAAATGCTCCCTGACACTTGTTGTCTGTTTGCTCCTTGAACCCTGTCATGACAAGGCTCCATGCCTTTTTCATAACAATGATCCATGCCATTTTCATCACAATGCTCCGAGACCCATGTAATTTCAATGCTCCATGCCCTTGTCATCACAAAGCTCAATGACGCATGCCATCAGAATGCTCCTTGTTCTTCTCCTCACAATGCTCCATGCCGTAGTCATCACAATGTTCCAAGACCCCGGTAATCACAATGCTCCATGCCCTTGTCATCAAAAAACTCCATGACGCATGTCATCAGAATGCTCCATGCCCTAGTCATCACAATGCTCCAAGACCCCTGTAATCACAATGCTCCATGCCCATTTTCATCAGAATGCTCCATGAGACTTGTCATCACAAGTCTCCTGGTCTTCTCATCACAATGCTCCAGGACCTTGTTATCACCATACTCCATCCCTTGTCAACACAATGCTCCATGACCCCTGTCATCACGATAATCCATGATCATTTTCAGCCCAATGCTCCACGACCTACTCATCACAATCCTCCATGGCCAATATAATCACAATGCTTCATGACCACTGTCATCACAACACTCCATGACACCTGACAACGCAATGATCCTGGACTCTTATCATCACAATGCTCCATTCCCTAGTCCTCACAATGCTCCATGACCCCGGTAATCGGAACACTCCATGAACATTTTCAGCCCAGTGCTCCATGACCCTTGTCATCAAAATGATCCATTCCCTTGTCATCCCAGTGCTCCATGACCCCTGTATTCACTATGCTCCGTGACGCTTGTCATCACAGTGCTCCATGACACATGTCATCACAATGCTCCATGCCTTTGTCAGCAAAATGCTACATGACCTTGTCATTACAATGCTCTATGCGCTTGTCATCACAATACTCCATTTCCATTGTCATCACAATCCTACATGAATATTGCGATCACATTGCTTCATGCCCTTGTCATCACAATGTTCCATGCTCCTTGAAATCAAAATGATCCATGACCTCTGTCATCACAATGCTCCAAACCCTTGTGATCACAATGTTCCATAACACTGGTCATCACAACGCTCCATGATGCCTGTCATCACAATACTCCATACCCTTTTCATCATAATGGTCCATGACATTTGTGATCACAAGTCTCAATACACTTGTCATCACAATGCTCCCTGACACTTGTCGTCAGAATGCTCCTTGAACCCTGTCACGAAAAGGCTCCATGCCTTTTACATCACAATGCCCCATGCCGTTTTCATCACAATGCTCCATGCCATTGTCATCAAAATACTCCACAAGCTTGTCATCAGAATGCTCCATGACCCTTGTCATCACAATTCTCCATGCACTTGTCAGCACAATGCTCCCTGACCCTTGTCATCACAATGCTCCAAGCCATTGTCATCACAATGCTCCATTACCTTTGTCATCAGTATCATCCATGACACTTGGCATCACAATGCTCCATGCCATTGTCATCACAATGGGCCATTACAAATGTCATCAAAATGCTCCCTGACACCTCTCTTAACAATACTGCATGACCTGGTCATCAAAATGCTCCATGCCCCCTGACATTCCAATGTTTCATAACACCTGTCATCAAAATTTTCCATAAAATTTTTCATTAAATTGCTCCATGACCCTGTGATCAGGATGCTCCCTGCCCTTCTCATCACAATGCACAACGCCCTTGCCATCAAAATGCTCCTGACCTTTGTCATCACAAAGATCAATGACACTTGGCATCACACTGCTCCAAGTCATTGTCATCACAGTGCTCCAAGAATGCTCTCATCACATTGATCCATGCCTATGTGTTCACAAAGCTCCATGACACATTTCATCAGAATGCTCCATGGCCTTCTCATCACAATGCTCCATGTCCTTGCCATCACAATGCTCCATTACAACAGTAATAACAATGCTCCATGACCCCTGCCATCACAATGTTCCATGGACTTGTCATCACAAAGCTCCATGACCCTTCTCATCACAATGCTCCAAGAACCCTGTAATCACAATGCTCTATGCCGCTTTTCATCTCAATGATCCATGAACCCTGTCATCACAATTCACCATGCCCATCACCATAATGCTTCATGCTATTGTCATCACAACAAAATCAAAATGCTCCATGACCTCTGTCATCACAATGCTCCAAGACCCCTGTAATCACAATGCTCCATGCCCCTTTTAATCAGAATGCTCCATGAGACTTGTCTTCACAAGTCTCCATGGTGTTCTCATCACAATGCTCCAGGACCTTGTCATCACCATGCTCCATTCCCTTGTCATCACAATTCTCCATGACCCCTGTCATCACAATAATCCATGAACATTTTTAGCCCAATGCTCCACGACCTTCTCATCACAATGCTCCATGACCACTGTCATCACAACACTCCATGACACCTGACAACACAATGATCCGGGACTCTTCTCATCACAATGCTCCATTCCTTAGTCATCACAATGCTCCATGACCCCTGTCATCACAACACTCCATGAACATTTTCACCCCAGTGCTCCATGACCCTTGTCATCACAATGATCCATGCCCTTGTCATCCCAATGCTCCATGACACCTGTATTCACAATACTCCGTGAAGCTTGTCCTCACAGTTCTCCATGACACATGTCATCACAGTGCTCCATGCCTTTGTCAGGAAAATGCTACAAGACCTTGTCATTACAGTCCTCTATGCGCTTGTCATCACAATACTCCATTTCCATTGTCATCACAATCCTCCTTGAACCTTGGGATCACATTGCTTCATGCCCTTGTCATCACAATGCTCCATGCTCCTTGAAGTCAAAATGATCCATACCTCTGTCATCACAATGCTCCAAACACTTGTGATCACAATGTTCCATAACACTTGTCATCACAACGCTCCATGATGCCTGTCATCACAATACTCCATGCCCTTTTCATTACAAAGCTCCATGACCTTTGTCATCACAATTCTCAATACACTTGTCATCACAATGCTCTATGCCTTTCTCAGCACAATGCTCCATGACCCTTGTCATCACAATGCTCCATGCGCTTTTCAGCACAATGCTCCTTGACACATGTCATCACAATGCACCATGCGCTTGTCATCACAGTGCTCCACAATCTTGTCATCACAATTCCCCATAATATTTGTCATCACAATGCTCCATGCACTTCTCATCAAAATGCTCTCTCACCACTGATATCACAATGCTACATCAGTTTTGTCACAATACTCCGTCACCCCTGTCATCACAATGTTCCATGACTCCTGTCATCACAATGCTACATGCACTTATCATCAAAATGTTCGATGACCCATGACATCACAATGTTCCATAACACCTGTCATCAAAATGTTCCATGACACTTTTCATCAACTTGCTCCATGACCCTGTCATCACAATGCTCCATGCCCTTCTCATCACAATGAACAACGCCCTTGCGATCAAAATGCTCCATGACATTTGTCGTCACAAATATCCATGACGCTTGGCATCACAGTGCTCCATGTCATTGTCATCACAGTGCTCCATGAACACTCTCATCACATTGCTCCATGCCCTTGTCTTCACATAGCTCCATGACATATGTCATCAGAATTCTCCATGGCCTTCTCATCACAATGCTCCATGCCCTTGCCATCACAATGCTCCATTACCCCTGTCATAACAATGCTCCATGACCCCTGCCATCACGATGTTCCATGGCCATGTCTTCACAAGGCTCCATGACCCTTCTCATCACAATGCTCCAAGAACACTGTAATCACAATGCTCTATGCCCCTTTTCATCTCAATGATCCATGAACCCTGTCATCACAATGCACCATGCCCATCATCATAATGCTTCATGCTATTGTCATCACAAAGAAATCAAAATACTCCATGACCACTGTCATAACAATGCTCAAAACCCTTGTGATCACAATATTCCATAACACTTGTCATCACAAAGCCCCATGAGGCTCGACATCACAATTATCCATGGTCTTCTCATCACAATGCTCCATGACATTCGTCATCACAATGCTCAATACACTTGTCATCAAAATGCTCCCTGACACTTGTTGTCTGTATGGCTTTGAACCCTGTCATGACAAGGCTCCATGCCTTTTTCATCACAATGATCCATGCCCTTTTCTTCACTGTGCTCCATGCCCTTTTCATCACAATGCTCCAAGACCCATGTAATCACAATGCTCCATGCCCTTCTCATCACAAAGCTCAATGAGGCATGCCATCAGAATGCTCCTTGGTCTTCTCCTCACTATGCTCTATGCCCTTGTCATCACAATGTTCCAAGACCCCTGTAATCACAATTCTCCATGCCCCTTTTCATCAGTATGCTCCATGAGACTTGTCTTCAAAAGGCTCCATGGTTTTGTCATCACAATGCTCCAGGACCTTGTCATCACAATGCTTCATGACCTTCTCATGAAAATTTTCAATGGCCCTTGTCATTATAATGCTCCAAGCCCTAATCATCACAATGCTCCATTATATTTGTCATCACAATCCTCCATTACATTTGGCATCACAATGCTCCATGCCATTGTCATCGCAGTGTACCATGACATATATCATCACAATGCTCCCTGACACCTGTCTTCACAATACTCCATGACCTTATCATCACAATGCTCCATGCCCTTGTCATCACAATGCACCATGCCCACTCTCAGCACAATAATCTATGAAACTTGTCAGACCAATGCTCCATGCCCCTGTCATCACAATGCACCATGCCCTTGTCATCACAGTGCTCCATGACCCGTGTCATCACAATGCTCCTTGACTCCAGTCATCACAATTCTTCATAACGTTTTTCATCACAATGGTCCATGCCTGCGTCATCACAAGGCTCTGTGACCTTTGTAACCAAAATGCACCATGAACTTTTCATCACAATTCTCAGTGACCCTTGTCATCACAATGCTCCATGTCTTTGTCAGAATAATGCTCCATGACCATTGTCATCACAATGTGCCATGCGCATTTCATCACAACTGTCCACAACCTTGTAATTGCAATGCTCCATAAACCTTGTAATCAAAATGGTCCATGCACTTCTCATCAAAATGCTCTCTCACCAGAGATATCACAGTGTTCCATCACTAGTCATCACAATACTCCCTCACCCCTGGAATCACAATGATCCATGACCCTGTCATCACAATGCTACATCCACTTATCATCACAATGTTCCATGACCCCTGCCAGCACAATGTTCCATAAGCCCTGTCATCAAAATGCTCCATGACCCTTTCCATCCCAAAGCTCCAAGACCCGTGACAACAGAATGTTCTATAACCCCTGTCATCTAAATGTTCCATTACACTTTTTATCAAATTGCTGCATGAACCGGTCATCAAAATGCTCCCTGCCCTTCTCATCACAATGCACCATGCCCTTTTCATCAAAATGCTCCATGACTTGTCATCACAAAGCTCCATGACTCTTGGCATCACAATGCTCCATGTCATTGGCATCACAATGCTCCATGTACCCTCTCATAACATTGCTCAATGCCCTTGTCATCACAAAGCTCCATGACACTTGTGATCACAATGCTCCATGACCTTCTAATCACAATGCTCCATGCCCTTGTCATTACAATCCTGCATGACCCATGTATCACAGTGTTCTGTGCCCTTGTCATCACAATGCTCCATACCCACTCTCATCACAATAATCCATGAAACATTTCAGACCAAAGTTCCATACCCTTCTCATCACAATTCTCGATTACCCCGGTCATAACAATGCACCATGACCCCTGCCATCACAATATTCCACGGCCTAGTCATCACCAGGTTCCATGACACTTCTCATCACAATGCTCAAGACCCCTGAAATCACAATGCTACATTCCCTTGTCATCACAAAGCTCCATGACGCATGTCATCAGAATGTTCCATGGCCTTCTCATCACAATGCTCCATACCGTTGTCATCACAATGCTCCAAGACCCCTGTAATCACAATGCTCCATGCCACTTTTCATCTCAATGCTTCATGAAACCTGTCATCACAATGAAGCATGCCCATCATCATAATACTTCAGGCTATTGTCATCACAATTAAATCAATATTCTCCATGACCTCTGTGATCATAATGCTACAAACCATTGTGATCACAATGTTGCATAACACTTACCATCACAAAGCTCTATGACACTTGTCATCACAATGCTCGATGCCCTTCTAATCACAATGCTCCATGCCCTTGTCATTACAGTCCTGCATGACCCATGTATCACAGTGTTCCGAGCCCTTGTCATCACAATGCTCCATTCCCACTATCATCACAATAATCCAAGAAACATTTCAGACCAAAGTTCCTACCCTTCTCAGCACAATGCTCCATTACCCCTGTCATAACAATGCACCATGACCCCTGCCATCACAATGTTCCACGGACTAGTCATCACAAGGTTTCCTGACACTTCTCATCACAATGCTCAAGACCCCTGAAATCACAATGCTACATTCCCTTGTCATCACAAAGCTCCATGACGCCTGTCATCAGAATGTTCCATGGCCTTCTCATCACAATGCTCCATGCCCTTGTCATCACAATGCTCCAAGACCCCTGTAATCACAATGCTCCATGCCCCTTTTCATCTCAATGCTTCATGAACCTAGTCATCACAATGAACCATGCCCATCATCATAAAGCTTCAGGCTATTGTCACAACAATTAAATCAATATTCTCCATGACCTCTGTGATCATAATGCTCCAAACACTTGTGATCACAATGTTGCATAACACTTATCATCACAACACCCCATGACGCTCATCATCTCAATTATCCATGGTCTTCTCATCACAATGCTCCATGAACTTTGTCAAAACAATGCTCAATACACTTGTCATCACAATGCTCCCTGACCCTTGTCATCAGTATGCTCCTTGAACCCTGTCATGACAAGGCTCCATGCCTTTTTCATCACAATGATCCATGACCTTTTCATCGCAACCCTCCAAGATCCCTATAATCACAATGCTCCATGCCCTTGACATCACAAAACTCCATGACGCATGTCATCAGAATGCTCCATGGCATTCTCATCACAATGCCCCATGCCCTTGTCATCACAATGCTCCAAGACCCCTGTAATCACAATGCTCTATGCCCCTTTTCTTCAGAATGCTCCATGAGACTTTTCATCACAAGTCTCCATGGTCATCTCATCACAATGCTCCAGGACCTTGTCATCACCATGCTCCATTCCCTTGTCATCACAATGCTCCATGACCCCTGTCATCACAATAATCCATGAACATTTTCAGCCCAATGCTCCACGACGTTCTCATCACAATGCCCCATGGCCAATATCATCACAATGCTCCATGACCACTGTCATCACAACACTCCATGACACCTGACAACACAATGATCCGGGAGTCTTCTCATCACAATGCTCCATTCCCTATTCATCACAATGCTCCATGACCCCTGTCATCACAACACTCCATGAACATTTTCAGCCCAGTGCTCCATGACCCTTGTCATCAAAATGATCCATGCCCTTGTCATCCCAATGCTCCATGACCCTTGTATTTACCATGCTCCGTGAAGCTTGTCATCACAGTGCTCCATGACACATGTCATCACAATGCTCCATGCATTTGTCAGCAAAATGCTACAAGACCTTGTCATTACAGTCCTCTATGCGCTTGTCATCACAATACTCCATTTCCATTGTCATCACAATATTCCATGATCCTTGGGATCACATTGCTTCATGCCCTTGTCATCACAATGCTCCATGCTCCTTGAAGTCAAAATGATCCAAACCTCTGTCATCACAATGCTCCAAACACTTGTGATCACAATGTTCCATAACACTTGTCATCACAACGCTACATTATGCCTGTCATCACAATCCTCCATGCGCTTTTCATTACAAAGCTCCATGACCTTTGTCATCACAATTCTCAATACAATTGTCATCACAATGCTCCCTGACAGTTGTCATCAGAATGCTCCTTGAACCCTGTCACGAAAAGGCTCCATGCCTTTTTCATCACAATGATCCATGACCATTTCATCGCAATCCTCCAAGATCCCTGTAATCACAATGCTCCATGCTCCTTTTCATCAGAATATTCCATGAGACTTGTCATCACAAGTTTCCATGGTCTTCTCATCACAATGCTTCAGTACCTTGTCATCACAATCCTCCAGGATCCCTGTCATCACAATACTCCATGAACATTTTCAGCCCAATGCTCCTTGACCTTCTCATCACAATGCTCCATGACCCCTGTGATCTCAATGCTCCATGACCCCTGTCATCACAACGATCCATGAACCCTGACAACAAAATGATCCGGTACTCTTGTCATCAAAATCCTCCATGCCCTTGTCATCCCAATGCTCCATGACCCCTGTAATCACAATGCTCCATGACACTTGTCATCACAGTGCTCCATGAACCTTGTCATCACAATGCTCCATGCCTTTGTCAGCAATATGCTACATAATCTTTTCTTCAAAATGTTCCATGCGCTTGTCATCACAATCCTTCATGACCCTTGGGATCACATTGCTTCATGCCCTTGTCATCTCCCTCTTGCCGTTCTGGTTTTTACAGATTTTCAGATGTCCCTTTTGACCCGTGGGAAGTGACAATTCTTTGTAGTGTGGATTTGCATTGCACTCTTGCTAGATTGACCAAAAAGGGCGTATGCGTTTTCTCCTGAATATATTCAGGAGAAAAGGCATACGCCCTTTTTGGCCAAGTGCATCATTGTCAAAGTTGTGATTATTTTCCTGTGCTTTAAAGGCGATTCCAATTTACCTCTTGAAATATGTTTTGTGCAATTCTGCCTCATTTTCAAGTCAGCTTCGTTGCCTTCCCTAAACAGATTTTTGGAAGAGAGTAGTCCTTTATAACTCTGTAGTTTTGTGAATTGCTGTGCCCGTGAGCTCCAATTTTCAAATCCCATTTTTGGGAGCTGACCGCAAATCCACAATTTTGCTTCAGGACCTATACTTGTACCAGGGCTGGCTATACTGTTCCCTGTGGGTGGCTGAGGCTTTGGTTAATTCTTCTTCCTGACGGGAATTTAGAGTGACATGTGCCCGTCGAAATGCCTACGTCTACTCTCTGATTTGTTCTCCCTCTTCCCTTTCATCCTTTGCACAATTAGCAAACTGTGCGAACCAGGAGGTTATAGGGGCTGGCTCTACTAAGTTGGGAGATTGATAGTAAAGCAGTTGCAATGCCAAACTGGAGCACAAGGAGTGGAAAAATTAGGAGACTTTTAGAAACCTTTCGCCATCACAGGGTGTCCATGCTCTAGGTTTCCCATACACGTTATAACTGTAGTGATATTCCCTTCTACCTGGAGATTTGGGATCCATGGAATGGTGGCATGCATTACTACTTTAAAGGGTCTGCATTTTCTCTCCCAATCTCCAGTCCTCTCAGTCCCAAGTGTCCAGCCTTATGTCTCATCCAGCTGTCTTTTCAGAGAGGGTCATTCCCGGTTTCATCAGAACCCCTGAAGGAATTGTGTAAGAATTTCGCTTTTTTTGTGTGTGTGTTTTTGAAATTCATTTTTATAATGGGGTTGAGCTGATTTTCACTGACGTATTTATGCCGGTCTAGACACACTTGATTCCCTTACGGAGACATATCAATACATAGGTTTTAAGATTCTTACTAGTCAGATATATTCCTCTGCAGGGAATAGGGGTTTTGAGTCCCGTTCACTGAGGAAGGGGTAGGTCTCGTCTATTCTGTATTTGGTTTATGGAATGGTACCTGTGCTAATATCAGACTCTGGTTTTATGCATCACCCCACCTCTCCTTTCCCATTAAACAGGCATAAGAGTGTTTTCTAAATGTGAGACTCTGTTCTCTTTCTTAATTCAGTTCATGTGTTGTGATGTTGACATTCCCTCTGTAAGTGATATCTTATGATAAGATTCTTTTTCTGTGTGACTAATTTCACTTAGAATCATCATACCTAAATCCACTCTTTATGCTGCTACTGGCCTTATGACATTGATTTCACGTCTGAGTGATATTCCATTGTACAAAATTACCACAAGTTATTTATGCATTTCTCTTTTTCCTGGGATATTTAAGGTGTACCGAAGTTGAGGTTCTTGTATGAAGAGCAGCCCTAAATTTTGGGGTGCCTGTGTCTTGTCAATATTTAGTCTTCCCAAGTTATATGCCCATGAGTTGAAGTCCCCTTTCCTCCGGGGCTTTGTATTTAAATGTTTTAGGAAACAGCATACACTTCTTCAGAGTGGCTCTTGGATATTTATACCCCACCCATCAGCGTGACTAGGCTCCCTGTTCTCCATGACCTCTCCAGCATTTCTGGTTTGTACACATTTTTTGGATGGCCTTTCTGATCAGTGGACATTGAGACTTCTTTGTTGTGCGGATTTGCATTTACCGCTTGCTTGGTTGGCCAAAAACTCTGTATGCGTTTTTTTTCCTAAAGATATTCACGAAAAAAACGCATACACCCTTTTGCCCAACTGCATCATTTGAGAAATTCTGCTGCTTTCCATATGCTTTAAATGTGAGTACAATCTACCTTTTGAAATCTGTTTCCTGCAATTCTGCCTCTCATTCAGATCCTCTTCGTTGCCTTACCTGAATATATTTTTGGACGTTGGTTATCATTTATATCTTTGCAGGTCTTTGAATTGTCTGCCCCTGAGCTCCATTTTGCAACTCGTTGTTTCTGTGAGCTGGCTGCCAAACCTTTGGATTGCTTCTGGCCCTATTCTGGTTCTGAGGAGGCAGGCTGAGCCTTTGGTTAATTCTTCTTCGTAATGGGAAATTAGAGTGACATGTGCCTGTCAAAACTCCTACAGCTAATCTCTCATTGGTTCCCCCCTTCCCATTTATCCTCTGCACAAATTGCAAACTGTGTGAAACAGGAGGTTAAAGGTGCTTATTCTCCAAGTGGGGAGATTGTTAGTAATGTGGCTGGAATGTCGAACCCCAGCACCAGGAGATCAAAAATGAGGTGCATTGGGCCTCCCTGGTGGCGCAGTGGTTGAGAGTCCACCTGCCGATGCAGGGGACGCGGGTTCGTGCCCCGATCCCGGAGGATCCCACATGCCGCGGAGCGGCTGGGCCCGTGAGCCATGGCCGCGGGGCCTGTGTGTCCGGAGCCTGTGCTCCGCAACGGGAGAGGCCACAGCAGTGAGAGGCCCGCGTACAGAAAAAAAAAAAAAAAAAAAAAATGAGGTGCATTTTAGACACCTTTCCTGAGCACACGGTGTACATTCATCTCGGTTTCCCAGGCATGTTTTTGCTGTCAGAAGATTCCCTTGAACCTGCCGATTTGGGACCCATGGAATGGGTACCAGGCAGTATTAATTTAAAAGGTCTGCATTTCCTCACACAGCCTCTCTAACATCTCTTAGCCTGTATAGCTTCCAGCCTTATATATCATCCTGCTGTAGGTCTACATGTGTTCAATCCCTGTTACATTGTAGCCCTTCAACAATTGTTGTAAGAATTTTTGTCTGTCTCACTGTTTTTATAAATATTTTAAAATTTATTTTTATATTGGTTACAGCTGATTTTCAAAGCTCTGTTTTTTGCTGCTGTACATCCACTTGATTCATGTACTGAGAGACAACAATAAATTATTTTTCAGATGCTTACGAGTCATATGTATTATTGTCCACTGACTTGAGTGGGGTGAGTGCAGTTCTTTGAGGTACTGTGTAGGCCTTGTCAGTTATTCAATTCGGTACTTGGAATGGTATCTTTGCTAATTTCAACCTCCTGGATAATACCTCACCATTCCCCACCTTTCCCATTTAGCAGCCTTATGTCTATTTTCTACATATTTGACTATGTTTCTGTTTTGTAGTTTATATCATGTGTAGCCATTTTTGATTCCACCTTTAAGTGACATCTTATGATATGTGTCTTTTTCTTTCTGACATATGTCACTTAGAATGATCGTATGTAACTCCTCCAGAGTTGTTACAACTGGCCTTATTTCATGGATTTCTGGATGAGTAATATTCCACTCTACATAAGTACCCCATCTCTTTTATCCATTTTATCCTTCCAGGGACATTTAGGTTATATCCAAGTGGAGGCCCTTTTTAACAGAGAGGTGGTAAACGTTGGCATGCCTGTTTTCTGTCCATTTTTGTTTTTCCCAAGGTATACGCCCATGAGTGCAAGTGCCCTATGCTCTGTAGCTCATTTTTTAGATGTTTTAGCAAACACAATACACTTCTCCAGAGTGGCTGTTGGCAAATTACATTTCCACTATCAACCTCACAGTGCTCCCTTTTCTCCTCGCCCTGTCCTGCATTTCTGGTGTTTACACTTTATGAGGATGGCCCTTCTGACTGATGTGAAGTGATACATTTTGTAGTATTGATTTCCAGTGCCCACCTGTTTGGTTGGATAAAAAGTGTGTATGGCCTTTACTTGAATATATTCAGAAAAAAATGCATACGCCCTTTTGGGCAAGCTGCATCATTGGCGATGTTCAGCCCCTTTTCTTGTGCTTTAATGGGGAGTCCTTTCTACCTCTTCAAATCTGTTTCCTGCCACTCTCCCTTGCTTACAAGTCCTTTTCTGTGACTTACCTCAAGATATTTTTCGACAATAGATATTTTCAACTCTGCAGTTTCATGAATTTTAGGGCCCCTGAATTCCATTATTCAACTTGTGTTTTTGGAAACTGGACACAAAACAGCAGGATTTCCTCTAGCCCTATTCTGTTTCCGTGGGCAATTCTAGCCTTTGATGAATTTGTCTTCCAGATTGGAAATTAGAGTGGCATGTGCCTGTCCGAACAACTAAGACTTGCCTCTAATTTTTTCTCATCCTTCCGCTTCATCCTCTGGACAAATTCCAAACTGTGTGCAACAGGATGTTGACGGTGCTGATATCCCCAAGTGAGGAGATTGTTAGGAAAGATGCTGGAGGGGTGAACCCGAGCACCAGGCGATGAGGAGATGAGGTGCCTTTTCCAAACTCTTTCCGATCAAACGGTGTACCATCCTCTAGGTGTGACAGGCATGTTTTAGCTGTAGGAAGGGTCCCGTGCATGTAAGGAGAACACCAGGGATTTTTCCAAATCAGTGTCTCCCCGAACCCCAAATTGGGGAATTTTTAAGCTACGGCTACACGTATGTCCATTAAGGGCCTTGGGAAATAAGCAGAGCCCAAACTTTAGATGATTGAAATCTTCAGGGTCAGAAGTGTTCACCATCGGCCTTGCTTAGGTTACATTTTATCTGTCATTGATAGATGATGTCAATAAAAATATCGATTCTTTTTCAGGTTATTTCCCCTTATAGGTTATTGCAAAATATTCAGTGTAGTTCCCTGTGCTATACAGTAGTTCCTTGTTGATGATCTATTTTATACATAGCAGTGTGTATGTGTTAATCCCAAACTGTTAATTTATCCCTTCTCCTACCTTTCCCCTTTGGTAATAATAAATTATAAGATTTTATACTTCTCAGAAACGGGGGAGCTGAAAGAGAGGTATCCTTTTCAATGGAAAAGCATTCAAAACAAGATTGAAGCTTCAGCCAAGAGTATTCGATGTATATCCATGGAAATCAATCACTTCATTTCTCTAATGTTGACCTGACAAATAAGACAGACGTCTTCACTGAACTTGCTTATAGTAAAGTGATGGAAATATCAAAGGTAAGTCTTAGAAACATCTTATTTTACCCGAGCATTATACACTGCTCTATGTTAACTACAGTTTGGCTCACACATCTGTTCATTGAAGTTACAATGTTCTCAATTTCTGTTACTGATCCTCCAGAGTGGACCCCAACAGGAGTCCCCATGCCCAGTTTCATTGGAGCCAACAGATCAAGACTGAGTTTGGCTCAGAAGCAAAGGAAACATTATTTTTAAAACAGAATGGAGGGGTGAGAGCATGCACTCCCCCAAGGGCTGTGGGATGGGATGCTGTGTAGGGATCCCGGCAGCATCCTTGGGTGGGAGGGGATGGAGCTCTCGAGGGCTGGGTTGGCTGCAGCTCAGGCTCTATGCCATGGAGTCTGCATGGGAACCCGCTAGCTGAGGTGTCGACCCAGCCATTCTGCACTAGGAAATCGGGTCTGAAGTGCCAGGTGTGGGACCTCTGCAAGCGGAACCCTAGGAGCACGTGAAATTAGACAAAGCACAAAGAAAAAACAGGTTAGACTTTATTTTATTGCCCAGATTCTCTTTTTATCTCCCAGGAATTTTTAATGAATGTTGCCGGAGACAAACACCTCCTCTGCTTTTTGTTCCGTTCCTCATTCTTGGGGTGTTGACTGTGCAGACCCCTCTTTTGTAAGTGCTTCATGCTGTGGTGGGAGCCCTGATACCTGGGGGGAGGGGCAAAGCATCTCCCCACCAGCCTCCAGGTGAGGTTGATTGTCCCAAGGCCTCCTGCCCAACTTCTCGTCTGCCTGAGCACCAGCACTGGAAGTGTTACAGATTCTAATGACCTTTAATGGTCCAGGAAAGAGATGAGCAGAGATGCAGCAGTGGCAGGTTTCACCCCACCCCACATTTGTTTGGCGACCTTAGGCTGACGGTTTTTGCCAGCCTAGATGCTCTGACCAGTAGTCTGTGCTTTCTTTAATTAGGTCCCTGAATTAATGTACAAACAGCACCATGTGTCAGAACCCTGGCCGCGCAACTCCCAGACAGTCTAGGGTCAGTTGTGATCCAGGACCATGACGTCCACTGAGTCAACGGCCTTTAGAAGTAGCCAGCAGTCCAGCCGGTCATATTGGCCACCATCACCGCGGTGTCTGTAGGGTTTTCTATGGTGAAAGCGTGATATACGTTTCCCCCGCCAAGCTTATTAGCTCCCCTCTGGGTGCAGGAATTCCTGCAAGCAGTAGTCTGCTCTTTCGGGGCACAGCCTTGTTGTTTTCTGAGAGAAACTCCAGGTCAAGTGATGGTCACATGAGTCATCTTGGTGGCCCGTTGCTCCCGTTTGTCTCTCTGGAGGTTGGAGTTGGAGGGCCTCCTCACTCGAGGTAAGTGTGCCCAAAGAATGACCCCTGCAACTTCAGGGCATGATGGGTGGTTAGGATCACCACGTGGGGTCCTTTTCCCTTAGGAGGGAGCTGGCCTTGCAGGCTGCTGATTTACAGCTTTGTAGATACCCCAGTATCCTGGCCTGATGAGTCGGTGGGCAAAGCCCTTGGTGACCATAGTTTATCATACCTGAAGGGCATTCTTGTGTTGCTCCATTTCAAGTGGTCCCAGTTTTTGCACTAAGGCTCCAAGGACGATTAACCTTTGACCGGGTATGTAAAGGTCAAAAGGTTTAGTTAAATTAGGGAGTTCCTTGGCAAGGGTCTGAATTGACTGCTCTTTCCATTCTTGAAAGGCTGCTTCTGGATTCTATACAAAAGGATCATCATCTTTCTGTGTCAGTGTTTCATGTAGAGGCCCAGCTATTAGACTGTAGTTAGGGATCCAGATGCAGAAAACCTTGGCCTCCGCAGGAACCCCTAAGCTGTCTTCTAGTTTTAGAAGAGGTAAGGCTGCAAATGGCTTCTTCCCTATCCTGGGATGCGTTTCTCCGAATATCTGTGAGAATGAAGCCCAGACATGTCACCTTAGCCTGGGATATTTGAGCCTTTTTCTTGGACACCTTTTATCCTTTCTTGGCTACGTAGTTCAGAGGCGTCTTTAGTAGGCCTGGGGATAAGAATGTCATCTGCATATTGAAAGAGGGTTCCCTTTTACAGAGGTAGAACGTTTAGGTCTTTAGAGGACATTTCCCCAATGATGGTGTGGGGATTTTTGAACCATTGGGGCAGGACGGCCCAGCATTATTGCTTGTGTTGCATGTTGTTTCCTGCCACTCACAAGCCGAAAATTCTTGTGACTCTGAGATGAATGGAATACAGAAGAAGGCATCATTGAAGTCTAATACAGAATGCCATGGCCTGCTGGATGGTAGAATGAGCAGCAGGGTGTAGGAAATAGGAGCTACTGGATGTATATCCTCGGTGGCTTCACTGACTGTCCTGATATCCTTTACCAGGTCTCCAGCAGCCCATGGGGCTCTCGTCGTCAGGCCAATCCCAGGTTATGGAGCTCACCTGGGCTGCACCCCCCACCCCACAGCCTACGGGGCTCTTGTGGTCAAGTCCCTCCCAGGGTATGGAGCTCACCTGTGCAGCTACCCAGCAGCCCATTGGGCTCTCATAGTCAGGCCCTTACCATGATACAGAGCTCCCCTGGGAGGTACCCCAGCAGGGCTGGACACACAGGAACTGTGCACATAGCCCACCTTGCAGAGAATCCCCAGCTCACCTGTCGCTCACAGCTGACACAGAACACCTCAGAGCAGGACTTGAACTAACAAACAGCAGCTCTGACAGGTCTGTGACCCTGGTTATCACTCTGCGCAGCCTCTCTCTGCCTGGTCTTCCAGACACTTCCAGTGCAGCCAGGGCACCAGGCCTCTGTCTCCACCCACCATCACTCCTCTCCCTGACTCCTTGGTTCCTCTCATTAGGATAGGGTCTTCTTGAAGTTGTTTTCCACTCATGGACCAGATAAAATGATAAGAAAACAAGCCGCAGCTGCAGCCCCTTGTCGAGCCTGACTCTCAAGGGCCCACACCTGTTCCTTGGGCCTGGCCCGTTTAGCAAGGTTCAGTTTCTGCAACTGTGAGCCCCTGAGGGGTGAGGATTGGCTGATTTGGCAGCCTGACACTGCCTGCCAGCCCTCTCCAGGTGTGCCTGGGTTGAGGTCAATATAAACACCTCTCCAGTCATTAAGAGCCCCTGTAGCTGTGCCTGACGCCATATTCTCTGCCCCGTCAGCAGTGTCGGGGCTGGGGTGGTGGGAGGGAGTGAGGGGCCGTGGCTTTGTGGGTGGCCCAGTGTGAGTGGGGCTCTGCTGGACTTTAAGCAGGAGTTGCCAGGCTGCCACCTGCTAAAGAAGAGGATGTGTCACCCATACCTGCCGCTGGACTTTCTCCCCAGGCGGAGGTGAGGAAGTAAAAAACAGTGGGGACCATGGCAGGAGAGGAATCTCAGGCAGGGAAATGGAAAGCTTCCAGAAGAGCATCTGGGGCCAGGACCATCCTAACTGGCCAGCAGGCACCAAGTCGGCCTACGTGCTGTCGCTGGTGTGGCTCCACAGCCCTTCCTCTAGGCTTGCAAGTGCTTGTACATATTCAGGTGTTTTACCTGGAAAGGGTGGGAAGAGTTCAGCTGCAGCAGGACTCGGGCTCAGCTCACATTTACTCACAGACGCCTCGACACAGTTCCCCAGCTTTGCAATGAGGATGCTCCTTGTGGGGGGGAGCGCTGCTGACTTCATGGGAGACGATTTCCCACCTCTGACCAACTTAAGAATTTTTTACCACTGGAGCTAGTGCCCTGATACGATTTTCCTCTGTATAACTGGTGGGTTCTGTTTTTTTTTTTTTCTTTTTTTCTTTTTGGTTCAAGGTAGATTTTATTTATTCCTCTTTTTTTAAATTTGGAGATATAAACATGGAAATAATGCATTAATATAAAGACATCTATGTGAAGGGAAAACTTTTATTCTGTTTTATTTTATTAAATGTTATTTATATATTTTTAATTTTTAAAAAATTATTTATTTCTTTTATACAGCAGGTTCTTATTGGATATCAATTTTATACATATAAGTGTGCACATGTGAATCCCAGTCTCCCAATTCATCCCACCACCACCCTCACATGGTGTTCCCCCCTTGGTGTCCATATGTTTGTTCTCTACATCTGTGTCTCTATCTCTGCCCTGCAAACCGGTTCATCTGTATCATTTTTCTAGGTTCCACATATATGCATTAATATACAATATTTGTTTTTCTCTTTCTGACTTACTTCACTCCGTATGACAGTCTCTAGATCCATCAAGGTCTCTACAAATGACCCAATTTCATTCCTATGTATGGCTGTGTAATATTCCATTGTATATAAGTACCACATCTTTATCCATTCGTCTGTCTGTGGGCACTTAGGTTGCTTTCATTACCTGGCTATTGTAAATAGTGCTGCAATGAACACTGTGTTGAATGTGTCTTTTTGATTTATGGTTTTCTCTGGGTATATGCCCAGTAGTGGGATTGCTGGATTATATGGTAATTCTATTTTTAGTTTTTTAAGGAACCTCCATACTGTTCTCCATAGAGACTGTATCGATTTACATTCCCAACAATAGTGGAAGAAGGTTCCTTTTCTCCACACCCTCTCCAGCATTTGTTGTTTGTAGATTTTCTGATGATGTGACGTGATACCTCATTGTAGTTTCGATTTCCATTTCTCTAATAATTAGTGATGTTGAGCAGATTTTCATGTGCGTACTGGCCATCTCTATGTCTTCTTGGAAGAAATGTCTATTTAGATCTTCCATTTTTGTATCGGGTTGTTTGGTTTATTAATATTGAGCTGCATGAGCTGTTTATATATATTGGAGATTAATCATTTGTCCATTGATTCGTTTGCAAATATTTTCTGCCATTCTGAGGGTTGTCTTTTTGTCTTGTTTGAAGTTTCCTTTGCTTTTCAAAAGCTTTTACGTTTCATTAGGTCCCATCTGTTTAGTTTTCTTTTTTATTTCATTACTATAGGAGGTGGATCAAAAAAGATCTTGCTGTGATTTATGTCAGAGTATCCTTCGTAAGTTTTCCTCTCAGAGTTTTATACTGTCCGGTCTTACATTAAGGTCTCTAATCCATTTTGAATATATATTTTATGTATGGTGTTGGGGAGTGTTCTAACTTCATTCTTTTAAATGTAGCTGTCCATATTTCCCAGCACCAATGATTGAAGAGACTGTCTTATCTCCATTGTATAGTCTTGCCTCCTTTGTCATAGATTAGTTGACCATAGGTGTGTAGGTTTATCCTTGGGCTTTCTTTTTTTTTTTTTTTCCTTTTACACGTTTATTGGAGTATAATTGCTTTACAATGGAGTGTTCGTTTCTGCTTTATAACAAAGTGAATCAGCTATACATATACAAATATCACCAGATCCCCTCCCTCTTGCATCTCCCTCCCACACTCCATATCCCACCCCTTTATGTGGTCACAAAGCACCGAGCTGATCTCCCTGTTCTATGTGGCTGCTTCCCAGTAGCTATCGGTGTTACATTTGGTAATGTATTTATGTCCATGCCACTCTCTCACTTCGTCCCAGCTTACCCATCCCCCTTCCGGTGTCCTCAAGTCCTTTCTCTATGTCTGTGTCCTTAATCCTGTCCTGCCACTAGGTTCTTCAAAATCTTTTTTTTTTTCTTCATTAGATTCCGTATATCTCTGTTAACATACAGTATTTGTTTTTCCCTTTCTGACTTACTTCACTGTGTAGGACAGATTCTAAGTCCATCCACCTCAGTACAATTAACTCAGTTTTGCTTCTTTTTATGGCTGAGTAATATTCCATTGTATATATGTGCCAGATCTTCTTTATCCATTCATCTGTCGATGGACACTTACGTTGCTTCCATGTCCTGGCTAATGCAAATAGAGCTGCAATGAACATTTTTGTACATAACTCTTTGAATTATGGTTTTCGCAAGGCAAATGCCCAGTAGTTGGATTGTTGTGTCGTATGGTACTTCTATTGTTAGTTATTTAAAGGAACCTCCGTACAGTTCTCCCTAGTGCCCATATCAATTTAAATTCCCACCCACAGTGCAAATTTGTTCCCTTTTCTCCAATAAAGGCCTCTCCAGCATTTATTGTTTTGTAGATTTTTTTGATGATTGCCACTCTGACTGCTGTGAGGTGATACCTCATGGTAGTTTTGATTTGCATTTCTCTAATGATTAGTGATGTTCAGCATCCTTTCATGTGTTTCTTGGTAATCTGTATATCTTCTTTGGAGAAATGTCTATTTAGGTCTTCTGCCCTTTTTTGGATTGGGTTGTTTGTTTTTGTGATATTGAGCTACATGTGGTGCTTGTAAAGTTTGGAGATTAATCCTTTGTCAATTGCTTCATTTGAAAATATTTTCTCCCATTCTGAGGGTTGTTTTTGCATCTTGTTTATGTTTTCCTGTACTGTGTAAAAGCTTTTAAGTTTCATTAGGTCCCATTTGTTGATTTCTGTTTTTATTTCCATTTCTCTAGGAGGTGGGTCAAAAAGGAACTTGCTGTGATTTATGTCATAGAGTGTTCTGCCTATGGTTTCCTCTAAGTGTTTTATAATGTCTGGTCTTATATTTAGATCTCTAATCAACTTAGAGTTTATTTTTGTGTATGGTGTTATGGAGTGTTCTAATTTCATTCTTATATGTGTAGTGGTCCAGTTTTCCCAGCACCAATTACTGAAGAGACTGTCTTTTCTCCATTGTATATCCTTAGCTCCTTTGTCATAGATGAGATAGCCATAGGTATGTAGGTTTATCTCTGGGCTTTTTGTCCTGTTCCATTGATCTGTGTTTATGCCAGTCTACATACACTTGATTCCATTATGGAGACATATAAATACATAGGTTTCAAGGTTATTACCAGTCAGATGTATTCCTCTTCAGTGAATAGGGTGTTTTGTGTCCAGTTCATTGAGAAAGGAGTAGGTCTTATCTATTATATATTTGGTATATGGAATGGGATCTGTGCTAATTTCAAACTCTGCTTTTACACATCACCCCACGTCACCTTTCCCCTTAAGGAGGCATAAGTGTGTTTTCTAAATGTATAACTCTGTTCTCTTTTGAAATTCAGTTCATGTGTAGCCATGTTTACATTCCCTCTATAAGTGATATATAACAATAAGTTTCTTTCTCTTTGTGGCTTATTTCACTTAGCATCATCATACCTAAAGCCACTCATTAAGCTGCTATTGGCCTTATGACATTGATTTTATGTCTGAGTGACATTCCATTGTATATAAGTACCACAACATCTAAATGCATTTTTTTTTCCTTTCCTGGGATATTTAAAGTGTACCAAAGTCGAGGTTCTTGTAAACAGAGCAGCCTTAAACTTTGGGCTGGCTGTGTGTTGTGGATTTTTAGTTTTCCCAAAATACACGCCCATGAGTGGAAGTGTGCTATGCTCTGTAGCTCTGTTTTGGAAAACAACATACAGTTCTCCAGAGAGGCTGTTGGCAATTTACATCCTGTCCATCGGCATAACCAGGCTCCCTTTTCTCCATGGCCTGTCCTGCATTTGTGGTTTTTACACTATTTGCGGATGGCCCTTTTGATTGGAGGTAAGGCATACTTCTCTGTAGTGTGGAATTGCAATGCCTGATGGCTTGCTTAGCCAAAAAGGGCATATGCATTTTTTCCCGAATATATTCAAGAAAATACACATACTCCCTTTTCAGCTAAGGGCAACATTGTCGAAGTTCTTTCGCTTTTCATGTGCTTTAAAGACGACTCCAATCTACCTCTTGAAATCTGTTTCCTTCAATTCTGCCTTGCATTCAAATCATCTTCACTGTCTTACCTCAATATATATCTGGATGATAGTTGTCCTTTATAACTCTGCAAGTTTGTGAATTGCTGTGCCCCTGATTTCCATTTTTCAACTCGCCTATTTGTGAGCTGGCTGCAATACCGCAGGATGGCTTTAGGCCCTAGTCTGGTTCCAGGGCTTCAGGCTGAGCCTTTGGTTAATTATTCTTCCTGGTGGGAAACTAGAGTGACATGTGCCCATGCAAACACCTACAGCTAATCTCTCATTTATTCCCCCTCTTCCTGTTCATCCTCTGCACAGTTTGCAAACTGTGCATAACAGGAGGGTAAAAGTGCTGACACTCCAAGTGGGGATATTTTTAGTAATTCAGATGGAATGGTGAAGCCGAGCACGACAAAAGGAAAAATGTGGTACCTTTTAGAAAACGTTCCCAATTACACAGTGTACCATCCACTGGTTTTCCCATGCATGTTTTAACTGTAGGAAGATTCCCTTAAAAATGGAGAGTTGGGACCACTAGAATGGGTAGCACACAGTATTGCTCTAAGTGGTGTTCTTTTGCTCACACAACCTCAGCAATCTTGTCAGCCCCAAGTGTCCAGTCTTACGTCTCATCCAGCTGTGGGTGTAAAGATGGTCAATCCAGGTTGCATCACAGGCCCTGAAAGTAATTTTTAAAACTTTCTCACTGTTTCACTGTTTTTGCAATTTGCTTTTGAAATTTATTTTTATAAGTGGGTTTAAGTGAATTTCAGTGCTGTGTTCATGCGGTTATACATAGACAGGATTCCTTTATGGAGACATGAGAATACATATGTTTTAAAATACTTAGAGTCAGACATATTCCTCTGCAATGAATAGGGGGTGTTGGGTCCAGTTCAGTGTGCCAGGAGTAGGTGTTGTGTATTACATACATGGTTTATATAACGGTATCTGTGCTAATTTAAAACTGTGGTTTTATGCATCACCCCACCTCGGGTTTCCCCTTAAGGAGGCTGGAGATGTTTTCTAAATGTGTGACACTGTTGTGTTTGTAATTCAGTTCATATGTACATTCCCGATATGAGTGATATGTTATGATAAGATTAGTTACATTGTTATCTTTCCTAACTCAGTTCATATGTAGCCATGTTTACAGGACCTTTATAAGTGATATCTTATGATAAGTTTCTTCTTCTGTGTGAATTATTTCAATTAGAATCATCGTAACTGAATCCACTCATTTTGCTGCTACTGGCCTTATGACATTGATTTCATGGCTGTGGGATATTCCATCGTATGTAAGTACCACAATTTCTTGAACCATTTTTGTCTTTCCTAGGATATTTAAGGTGTACCCAAGATGAGGTTCTTGTAAGCAGTGCAGCCCTAAATATTGTGGTGGATCAGGCTTATTGATTTTCACTTTTCCCAAAGTATATTCCCTAGACTGGAAGTGCCCTTGGCTCTGTAGCTCTGTTGTTTACTTGTTTTAGGGAACACAATGCACTCTTCCAGAGAGGCAGTTGGCAATTTACATCCCGCCCATCAGCATAACAATGCTCCCTGTTCTCCAGGGCCTGTCTTGCCTTTCTGGTTTTCACACATTTTGTGGATGTCCCTTTTGACCGGTGGGAAGTGATACTTCGTTGTAGTGCAGATTTGCATTGCCCGCTTCATTGCTTGGCCAAAAAGGGTGTATGCGTTTTCTCCTAAATATATTCAGGAGAAAACACATACGCCCTTTCTGGCCAAGTGCATCATTGTTAAAGTTGTGTCCCTCTTCCTGTGCTTTACAGGCGATTCCAAAGTACCTCTTGAAATCTCTTTCCTGCTATGCTGTCTCGCTTTCAGGTCAGCCTCGTTGCCTTCCATCAACAGATTTTTGGACGAGAGTTGTCCTTTATTACTCTGCCAGTTTGTGAATTGCTGTGCCCCTGAGCTCCATTTTTCAACTCGTTATTTGTAAGCTAACCGCAAGTCCAAAATTTCGTTGCAGGACCTATACCGGTTCCCGGCAGGGGGATGAGTCTTGGTTAATTCTTCCTCCCGTGCAATTAGAGTGACATGTGCCAGTCCAAATGCCTAACAGCTAATCTCTCATTGGTTCTGCCTCTTCCCTTCAATCCTCTGCCAAATTGACAACATGTGGGAACCAGGAGGTTAAAGGGGCTGTCTCTGCAAGTTGGGAGATTGATAGTATAGCAGTTGGAAAGTGAAACTGCAGCACAAGGAGAGGGATTATTAGTTAGGTTTTAGAAACCTTTCGTATTCACAGTGTTTCCATTCTCTACGTTTCCCGTATATGTTAAAGCTGTAGTAATATTCACTTCAACTTGGAGATTTGGGACCCATGGAATGGTGGCCACACATTTTTGCTTTAAAAGGTCTGCATTTGCTCACCCAATCTCACCAATCTTCTCAGACCCAAATGTCCAGCCTTATTCCACATCCAGCTGTCGTTGTAAATATGTTCATTAGAGGTTTCATCAGAGACCCTGAATGAATTGTAAAGAAATTCCTTGTTTTTTTGTTTTGTGTTTGAAATTCCTTTTTATAGAGGGTTGTAGCTGATTCTCACTGACATGTTTAAGCCAGTCTAGACACACTTGATTCCCTTACGGAGACATATCAATACATAGGTTTTAAGATTATTACTAGTCAGATATATACCTCTGCGGGAAGTATGGGAGGTTGAGTCCCTTTCACTGATGAATGTATAGGTCTTGCCTATTCCATATTTGGTTTTTGGAATAGTACCTGTACTACTATCAAACTCTGGTTTTACGCATCAACCCACCTCTGCTTCCCCCTTAAGAAGGCATAAGAGTGTTTTCTAAACGTGAGAGACTGTTCTCTTTCCTAACTCAGTTCCTGTGTAGCCTTGTTTACAGGACCTTCATAATGATATCTTAGTATAAGTTTCTTTTACTTTGTGACTTATTACACTTAGAATCATCATACCTGAATCCACTCATTTTGCTGCTACTGGCCTTATGACATTGACTTCATGGCTGAGGGATATTCCATCGTACGTAAGTACCACAATTTTTTCATCCATTTTTATATTTCCTGGGATATTTAAGGTGTACCCAAGTTGAGGTTCTTGTAAGCAGTGCAGTCCTAAATTTGGGGGTGGCTCTATCTTATTGATATTCAGTTTCCCCAAGGTATATTCCCGAGACTGGAAGTGCCCTTGGCTCTGTAGCTCTGTTGTTAACTTGTTTTATGGAACACAGTGCACTCCTCCAGTGAGGCAGTTAGCAATTTACATCCCGCCCATCAGCATAATAAGGCAACTTGTTCTCCAGGGCCTGTCTTGCCTTTCTGGTTTTTACACATTTTGTGAATGTCCCTTTGGACCGGTGGGAAGTGATACTTCTTTGTAGTGCAGATTTGCATTGCCTGCTTGCTTGCTTGGCCAAAAAGGGCGTATGCGTTTTCTCCTGAATATATTCAGGAGAAAACGCATACGCCCTTTTTGGCCAAGTGTATCATTGTCGAAGTTGTGCCCCTCTTCCTGTGCTTTACAGGCAATTCCTACGTACCTCTTGAAATCTGTTTCCTGCTATTCTGCATCGCTTTCACGTCGTCCTCATTGCCTTCCATCAACAGATTTTTGGACGATAGTTGTCCTTTATTACTCTGCCAGTTTGTGAATTGCTATGCCCCTGAGCTCCATTTTTCAACTCGTTTTCTGTGAGCTGAACACAAGTCCAAAATTTTGGTTCAGGACCTATACTGGTTCCCGATGGGTGGCTGAGACTTTGGTTAATTCTTCTTCCTGCCGGGAAATTAGAGTGACATGTGCCCGTCCAAATGCCTAACAGCTACTCTCTCATTAGTTCTCCCTATTCCCTTACATCCTCTGCAAAATTGGCAACCTGTGTGAACCATGAGGTAAAAGGGGTTGTCTCTCCACGTTGGGAGATTGATAGTAAAGCAGTTGGAAAGTCAAACCGGAGCACCAGGAGAGGGACTACTCGTTGAGTTTTAGAAACCTTTCGTATTCGCAGTGTATCCATTCTCTAGGTTTCCCGTACATGTTATAGCTGTAGTAATATTCCCTTCAACCTGGAGAGTTGGGACCCATGGAATGGGGGCCATGCATTATTGCTTTAAAGGGTCTGCATTTGCTCACCCTATCTCACCAATCCTCTCACTCCCAAGTGTCCAGCCTTATGCCACATCCAGCTGTCATTGTAGATAGGGTCATTCAAGGTTTCATCAGAGACCCTGAAGGAATTGTAAAGAATTTCCCTGTTTTTTTGTTTTGTTTTTGAAATTCCTTTTTATAGTGGGTTTGAGCTGATTCTCGCTGCCATGTTTATGGCAGTCTAGGCACACTTTATTCCCTTATGGAGACATATCAATACATAGGTTTTAAGATTCTTACTAGTTAGATCTATTCCTCTGTGGGAAATATGGGGTTTTGAATCCCTTTCACTGAGGAAGGTGTAGGTCTTGTCTATTCCATAGTTGGTTTTTGGAACAGTAACTGTGCTTATATCAAACTCTGGTTTTATGCATCACCCCACGACTCCTTCCCCCTTAAGCAGGCATAAGAGTGTTTTCTAAATGTGAGACTCTGTTCTCTTTCCTAACTCAGTTCATGTGTAGCCATGTTTACAGGATCTTCATAAGTTATATCTTATGATAAGTTTCTTTTTCTGTGTGACTTATTTCACTTAGAATCATCGTACCTGAATCCACTCACTTTGCTGCTACTGGTCTTATGACATTGATTTCATGGCTGAGGGATATTCCATCGTACATAGGTACCACAATGTTTTGAACCATTTTTATATTTCCTGGGATATTTAAGGTGTACCCAAGTTGAGGTTCTTGTAGTCAGTGCAGCCCTAAATTTGGAGGTGGCTCTTTCTTATTGATTTTCAGTTTTCCCAAGGTATATTCCCTAGACTGGAAGTGGCCTTGGCTCTGTAGCTCTGTTGTTTACTTGTTTTAGGGAACACAATGCACTCCTCCAGTGAGGCAGTTGGCAATTTACATCCCGCCCATCAGCATAACAAGGCAACTTGTTCTCCAGGGCCTGTCTTGCCTTTCTGGTTTTTACACATTTTGTGGATGTCCCTTTGGACCGGTGGGAAGTGATACTTCTTGGTAGTGCAGATTTCCATTGCCCGCTTGCTTGCTTTGCCAAAAAGGGCGTATGCGTTTTCTCCTGAATATATTCAGGAGAAAATGCATACGCCCTTTTTGGCCAAGTGCATCATTGTCGAAGTTGTGCCCCTCTTCCTGTGCTTTACAGCCGATTCCTACGTACCTCTTGAAATCTGTTTCCTGCTATTCTGCATCGCTTTCACGTCGGCCTCATTGCCTTCCATCAACAGATTTTTGGACGATAGTTGTCCTTTATTACTCTGCCAGTTTGTGAATTGCTATGCCCCTGAGCTCAATTTTTCAACTCGTTTTCTGTGAGCTGAACACAATCCAAAATTTTGGTTCAGGACCTATACTGGTTCCCAGTGGGTTGCTGAAACTTTGGTTAGTTCTTCTTCCTACCGGGAAATTAGAGTGACATGTGCCGTTCCAAATGCGTAACAGCTACACACTCATTGGTTCTCCCTATTCCCTTCCATCCTCTTCAAATTGGCAACCTGTGTGAACCAGGAGGTTAAAAGGGTTGTCTCTCCAAATTGGGAGATGGATAGTAAAGCAGTTGGAAAATCAAACCGGAGCACAACGAGAGGGACTATTCGTTGAGTTTTAGAAACCTTTCATATTCACAGTGTTTCCATTCTCTAGGTTTCCCGTACATGTTATAGCTGTATTAATATTCCCTTCAACCTGGAGAGTTGGGACCCATGGAAAGGGGGCAACGCATTATTGCTTTATAGGGTCTGCATTTGCTCACCCAATCTCACCAGTCCTCTCAGTCCCAAGTGTCCAGCCTTATGCCACATCCAGCTGTCATTGTAGATAGGGTCATTCCACGTTTTATCAGAGACCCTGAAGGAACTGTAAAGAATTTCCCTGTTTTTTTGTTTTGTTTCTGAAATTCCTTTTTATAGTGGGTTTGAGCTGATTCACGCTGCCATGTTTATGCCATTCTAGACACACTTGATTCCCTTACGGAGACATATCAATACATAGGTTTTAAGATTCTTACTAGTCACATCTATTCCTCTGCGGGAAATAAGGTGTATTGAGTCCCTTTCACTGAGGAAGGTGTAGGTCTTGTCTATTCCATAGTTGTTTTTTGGAACGGTCCCTGTTCTTATATCAAACTCTGGCTTTATGCATCACCCCACCTCTCCTTCCCCCTTAAGCAGGCATAAGAGTGTTTTCAAAATGTGAGACTCTTTTCTCTTTCCTAACTCAGTTCATGTGTAGCCATGTTTACAGGATCTTCATAAGTGATATCTTATGACAAGTTTCTTTTTCTGTGTGACTTATTTCACTTACAATCATTGTTTCTGAATCCACTCACTTTGCTGCTACTGGTCTTATGACAATGATTTCATGGCTGACGGATATTCCATCGTAAGTAAGTACCACAATTTTTTGAACCATTTTTATATTTCCTGGGATATTTAAGGTGTACCCAAGTAGAGGTTCTTGTAAGCAGTGCAGCCCTAAATTTTGGGGTGGCTCTGTCTTATTGATTTTCAGTTTTCCCAAGGTATATTCCCTAGACTGGAAGTGCCCTTGGCTCAGTAGTTCTGTTGCTTACTTGTTATAGGGAACACAGTGCACTCCTCCAGTGAGGCAGTTGGCAATTTACATCCCGCCCATCATCATAACAAGGCTACCTGTTCTCCAGGGCCTGTCTTGCCTTTCTGGTTTTTACACATTTTGTGGATGTCCCTTTGGACCGATGGGAAGTGATACTTCTTTGTAGTGCAGATTTGCATTGCCTGCTTGCTTGCTTGGCCAAAAAGGGCTCATGCGTTTTCTCCTGAATATATTCAGGAGAAAACGCATGAGCCCTTTTTGGCCAAGTGCATCATTTTCGAAGTTGTGCCCCTCTTCCTGTGCTTTACAGGCCATTCCTACGTACCTGTTAAAATCTGTTTCCTGCTATTCTGCCTCGCTTTCAAGTCGGCCTCGTTGCCTTCCATCAACAAATTTTTGGACGATAGTTGTCCTTTATTACTCTGCCAGTGTGTGAATTGCTGTGCCCCTGAGCTCCATTTTTCAACTCGTTTTCTGTGAGCTGAACGCAATTCCAAAATTTTGGTTCAGGAACTATACTGGTTCTCGATGGGTGTCTGAGACTTTGGTTAATTCTTCTTCCTGCCGGGAAATTAGAGTGACAGGTGCCCGTCCAAATGCCTAACAGCTACTATCTCATTGGTTCTCCCTATTCCCTTCCATCCTCTGCCAAATTGGCAACCTGTGCGAACCAGGAGGTAAAAGGGTCTGTCTCTCCAAGTTGGGAGATGGATAGTAAAGCAGTTGGAAAGTCAAACCAGAGTACCAAGAGAGGGACTATTTGTTGAGTTTTAGAAACCTTTCGTATTCACAGTGTGTCCATTCTCTAGGTTTCCCGTACATGTTATAGCTGTAGTAATACTCCGTTCAACCTAGAGAGTTAGGACCCATGGAATGGGTGCCATGCATTGTTGCTTTAAAGGGTCTGCATTTGCTCACCCAATCTCACCAATTCTCTCAGACCCAAGCTTCCAGCCTTATGCCACATCCAGCTCTCATTGTAGATAGGGTCATTCCAGGTTTCATCAGAGACCCTGAAGGAATTGTAAAGAATTTCCCTGTTTTTTTTTGGTTTGTTTTTGAAATTTCTTTTTATAGTGGGTTTGAGCTGATTCTCGCTGCCATGTTTATGCCAGTCTAGACACACTTGATTCCCTTACGGAGACATATCAATACATAGGTTTTAAGATTCTTACTAGTCAGATATATTCCTCTGCGGGAAATATGGGGTTTTGCGTCCCTTTCACTGAGGAAGGTGTAGGTTTTGTCTATTCCACAGTTGGATTTTGGAACGGTACCTGAGCTTATATCAAACTCTGGTTTTATGCATCACGCCACCTCTCCTTCCCCCTTAAGCAGGCATAAGTGTGTTTTCTAAATATGAGACTCTGTTCTCTTTCCTAACTCAGTTCATGTGTAGCCATGTTTACACTAACTTCATAAATGATATCTTATGCTAAGTTTCTTTTTCTGTGTGACTTATTTCACTTAGAATCATCGTACCTGAATCCACTCACTTTGCTGCTACTGGTCTTATGACATTGATTTCATGGCTGAGGGATATTCCATCGTACATAATTACCACAATTTTTTGAACCATTTTTTAATTTCCTGGGATATTTAAGGTGTACCCAAGTTGAGGTTCTTGAAGCAGTGTAGCCGTAAATTTGGGGGTTGCTCTGTCTTATTGATTTTCAGTTTTCCCGAGGTATTTTCCCTAGACTGGAAGTGCCCTTGGCTCTGTAGCTGTGTGGTATACTTGTTTTAGGGAACACAATGAACTCCTCCAGTGAGACAGTTGGGAATTTACATCCGGCCCATCATCATAACAATGCTCCCAGTTCTCCAGGGCCTGTCTTGCCTTTCTGGTTTTTACACATTTTGTGGATGTCCCTTTGGACCGGTGGGAAGTGATACTTCTTTGTAGTGCAGATTTCCATTGCCTGCTTGCTTGTTTGGCCAAAAAGAGCGTATGCGTTTTCTCCTGAATATATTCACGAGAAAACGCATACGCCATTTTTGGCCAAGTGCATCATTGTCGAAGTTGTGCCCCTCTTCCTGTGGTTTACAGGCCATTCCTACGTACCTCTTGAAATCTCTTTCCTGCTATTCTGCCTCGCTTTCAAGTCGGCCTCTTTGCCTTTCCGCAACAGATTTTTGGACGATAGTTGTCCTTTATTACTCTGCCAGTTTCTGTATTGCTGTGCCCCTGAGCTCCTTTTTTCAACTAGTTTTTTGTTAGCTGAATGCAAGTCCAAAATTTTGGTTCAGGAACTATACTGGTTCCCGGTGGGTGGCTGAGACTTTGGTTAATTCTTCTTCCTGCCTGGAAATTAGAGTGACATGTGCCCGTCCAAATGCCTAACAGCTACTCTCTCATTGGTTCTCCCTATTCCCTTCCATCCTCTTCCAAATTGGCAACCTGTGCGAACCAGGAGGTTAAAGGGGCTGTATCTCAAAGTTGGGAGATTGATAGTAAAGCAGTTGGAAAGTCAAACCGGAGCACCAGGAGAGGGACTATTCGTTGAGTTTTAGAAACCTTTCGTATTCACAGTGTGTCCATTCTCTAGGTTTCCCGTACATGTTATAGCTGTAGTAATATTCCCTTCAAAATGGAGAGTTGGAAACCATGGCATGGGGGCCTTGCATTATTGCTTTAAAGGGTATGCATTTGCTCACCAAATCTCACCAATCCTCTCAGTCCCAAGTGTCCAGCCTTATGCCACATCCAGCTGCCATTTTAGATAGGGTCATTCCCGGTTTCATCAGATACCCTGAAGGAATTGTAAAGAATTTCCCTGTTTTTTTTGTTTTGTTTTTGAAATTCCTTTTTATAGTGGGTTTGAGCTGATTTACGCTGCCATGTTTATGCCAGTCTAGACACACTTCATTCCTTTATGGAGACATATCAATACATAGGTATTAAGATTCTTACTGGTCAGATATATTCCTCTGCAGGAAATATGGGGTTTTGAGTCCCTTTCACTGAGGAAGGTGTAGGTGTTGTGTATTCCATAGTTGGTTTTTGGAACGGTACTTGTGCTTTTATCAAACTCTGGTTTTATGCATCACCCCACCTCTCCTTCCCCCTTAAGCAGGCATAAGAGTGTTTTCTAAATGTGAGACTCTGTTCTCTTTCCTAACTCAGTTCATGTGTAGCCATGTTTACAGGATCTTCATAAGTGATATCTTATGATAAGTTTCGTTTTCTGTGTGACTTATTTCACTTAGAATCATCGTACCTGAATCCACTCACTTTGCTGCTACTGGTCTTATGACATTAATTTCATGGCTGAGGGATATTCCATCGTACGTAAGTACCACAATTTTTGAACCATTTTTATATTTCCTGGTATATTTAAGGTGTACCCAAGTTGAGGTTCTTGTAAGCAGTGCAGCCCTAAATTTGGGGTTGGCTCTGTCTCATTGATTTTCAGTTTTCCCAAGGTATATTCCCGACACTGGAAGTGCCCTTGTCTCTGTAGCTCTGTTGTTTACTTGTTTTATTTAGGGAACTCAATGCACTCCTCCTGTGAGGCAGTTGGCAATTTACATCCTGCCCATCAGCATAACAATGCTCCCTGTTCTCCAGGGCCTGTCTGGCATTTCTGGTTTTTACCCATTTTGTCGATTTCCCTTTGACCGGTGGGAAGTGATACTTCTTTGTAGTGCAGATTTGCATTGCCCACTTGCTTGCTTGGCGAAAAAGGGCGTATGCGTTTTCTCCTGAATATATTCAGGAGAAAACGCATACGCCCTTTTTGGCCAAGTGCATCATTGTCGAAGTTGTGCCCCTCTTGCTGGGCTTTAAAGGTGATTCCTATGTACCTCTTGAAATCTCTTTCCTGGTATTCTGCCTCGCTTTCAAGTCGGCCTCATTGCCTTCCCTGAACAGATTTGTGAACGATAGTTGTCCTTTATTACTCTGCCAGTTTGTGAATTGCTGTGCCCCTGAGCTCCATTTTTCAACTCGTTTTTTGTGAGCTGAACGGAAGTCCAAAATTTTGATTCAGAACCTATAGTGGTTCCCGATGGGTGGCTGAGACTTTGCTTAATTCTTCTTCCTGCTGGGAAGTTTGAGTGACATGTGCCCGTCCAATGCCTAACAGATACTCTCTCATTGGTTCTCCCTCTTCCCTTCCATCCTCTGCCAAATATGCAACCTGTGCGAATCAGGTGGTTAAAGGGGCTGTCTCTCCAAGTTGGGAGATTGATAGTAAAGCAGTTGGAAAGTCAAACCGGAGCACCACGAGAGGGACTATTCGTTGAGTTTTAGAAACCTTTTGTATTCACAGTGTGTCCATTCTCTAGGTTTCCCGTACATGTTATAGCTGTAGTAATATTCCCTTAAACCTGGAGAGTTGGTACCCATGGCATAGGGGGCTTGCATTATTTCTTTAAACGGTCTGCATTTGCTCACCCAATGTCACCAATCCTCTCAGTACCAAGTTCCTGCCTTCTGCCACATCCAGCTGTCATTGTAGATAGGGTCATTCCCGGTTTCATCAGATACCCTGAAGGAATTGTAAGAAATTTCCCTGTTTTTTTTGTTTTGTTTTTGAAATTGCTTTATATAGTGGGTTTGAGCTGATTCTCACTGCCATGTTTATGCCAGTCTAGACACACTTGTTTCCCTTATGGAGACATATCAATACATAGGTATTAAGATTCTTACTAGTAAGATATATTACTCTGCGGTGAATATGAGGTGTTGAGTCCCTTTCACTGAGGAAGGAGTAGGTATTGTCTATTCCATATTTGGTTTTCTGAACGGTACCTGTACTAATATCAAACTCTGGTTTTATGCATCACCCCACCTCTCCTTCCCCCTTAAGAAGGCATAAGGGTGTTTTCTAAATGTGAGACTCTCTTTTCTTTCCTAACTCAGTTCATGTGTAGCCATGTTTACAGGATCTTCATAAGTGATATTTTATGATAAGTTTCTTTTTCTGTGTGACTTATTTCACTTAGAATCATCGTACCTGAATCCACTCATTTTGCTGCTACTGGCCTTATGACATTGATTTTATGGCTCAGGGATATTCCATCATACGTAAGTACCACAATTTCCTGAACCATTTTTGTCTTTCCTGGGATATTTAAGGTGTACCCAAGTTGAGGTTTTTGTAAGCAGTGCAGCCCTGAATTTTTGTGTGGATCTGTCTTATTGATTTCAGTTTTCCCAAGGTATATTCCCTAGATTGGAAGTGCTCTTGGCTCCGTAGCTTTGTTGTTTACTTGTTTTAGGGAACACAATGCACTCCTCCAGAGAGGCAGTTGGCAATTTACATCCCGCCCATCAGCCTAACAAGGCTCCCTGTTCTCCAGGGCCTGTCTTGCCTTTCTGGTTTTTACACATTTTGCGGATGTCCTGTTTGACCGGTGGGAAGTGATTCTTCATTGTAGTGCAGATTTGCATTGCCCGCTTGCTTGCTTGTCTGAAAAGGTCATAAGCGTTTTCTCCTGAATATATTCACGTGAAATCCCATATGCCCTTTATGGCCATTTCCATAATTTTAGAAGTTGTGATGCTTTTCCTGTGTTTAAAGGCGATTCCAATGTACCTCTTGAAATCTGTTACATGCCATTCTGCCTCATTTTCGCTTCCGCCTCGTGGCTTTCCATCAACAGATTTTTGGAAGAGAGTACTCCTTTATAACTCTGCAGGTTAGTGAATTGCTGTGGCCCTGAGCTCCATTTTTCAACTTGCGTTTTTGTTAGCTGACCACAGATCCACAGTTTTGCTTCTGGAACTATCCTGGTTCTGGGGGGAGAAGGCTGAGACTTTGGTTAATTCCTCTTCGTGACGGGAAATTAGAGTGACATGTGGCCATCCAAATGCCTTCAGCTACTCTCTCTTTGGTTCTCTCTCTTCCCTTATATCCTCTGCAGAATTTGCCAACTGTGTGAACCATGAGGTTATAGGGGCTGACTCTCCAAGTTGTGAGAGTGATAGTAAAGCAGTTGGAATGTCAAACTGGAGCACAAGGAGAGAAAAAAAGTAGTAGAGTTTTAAAAACCTTTCACCATAAGTCGGTTTCCATTCTCTAGGTTCCCATACATGTTATAACTGTAGTGATATTCCCTTCTACCTGGAGAGATGGGAACCATGGAATGGGTGGCAGGCATTATTGCTTTAAAGGGTCGGCATTTTTTCACCCAATCTCACCAATCCTCTCAGTCCCAAGTGACCAGCCTTATGCCACATCCAGCTGTCATTGTAGATAGGGTCATTCCAGGTTTCATCAGAACCCCTGAAGGTATTGTGTAAGAATTTTACTGTTTTTATCTTTTGTTTTGAAATTCATTTTTATAGTGGGTTTGAGTTGATTTTCACTGCCATGTTTATGTCGTTCTAGACACACTTCGTTCCCTTATGGAGACATATCAATACATAGGTGTTAAAATTCTTACTAGTCAGATATATTTCTCTGCGGGGAATAGGGATGTTGAGTTCCATTCACTGAGGAAGGAGTAGGGCTTGTCTCTTCTGTTTTTGGATTATGGAACATTACCTGAGCTAATATCAAACTTCTGTTTTGTGCATCTCCCCACCTCTCTTTCCCCTTAAGCAAGCGTTAGAGTGTTTTCTAAATCTGAGACTCTGTTCTCTTCCCTAATTCATTTCATATGTAGCCATGTTTACATTCCCTTCATAAGTGATATCTTATGTCAGAATGCACTATGGCTCTTGTCATAATAATGCTCCATGACCCCTGTCATCACAATGATCCACGTCCTGGTTATCACAATGCTCCATGTCCCTTGTCATCACAATTCTCCACGTCCTTGACATCACAATGCTACATGACACTTCTCATCACAACGTTTCATGCTCTTGTCATCACAATTCTCCATGCACTTGACATTGCAATGCTCCATGCACTTGTCATCACAATGCTCCATGCACTTGTGATCACAATGCTCCATGAACCCTGTCATCACAATGCTCCCTGAAACCTGTCATCACAATGCTTCATGCCCCTTGTCATTACAGTGCTCCATGATGCTCGACATCACAATTACCCAAGGTCTTCTCATCACAATGCTCCAAGGTTTTGCCATCACCATGCTCCATGCCTTGTCATCTCAAAGCTCAATGTCCTTTGTCCTCAAAATTCTCCATGTCCTTGTCATTACAATGCTCCACGGCACTTCACATAACAATGTTATATGCTCTTGTCATCACAATACTCCATGCACTTGTCACAGCATTGCTCCATGACCCCTGTCATAGGAAGCTCCAAGCGATTGTCATCACAATGTTTCATGACCTGGACATTAAAATTATCAATGGCCCTTGATATCACAATTCTCCATGCCCTTGTCATCACAATGCTCCTTTACTTTGTCACAACAATCCTCCATGACACTTGGCATCACAATGCTCCATGATATTGTCATCAAACTGGAACATGACATATTTCATCACAATACTCCCTGACAACTTTCTTCACCATAATCTACGACCTTGTTATCACAGTGCACCATGCCCTTGTCATCACAATGTGCCATGTCCACTCTTATCACAATAATCCATGAAACTTGTCAGACTAATGCTCCATGCCACTTTTCATCTCAATGCTCCATGAACGCTGTCATTACAATGCACCATGCCCATCATCATAATGCTTCATGCTATTGTCATCACAATTAAATCAAAATGCTCCATGACCTCTGTCAACACAATGCTCCAAACCCTTGTGATCACAATGTTCCATAACACTTGTCATCACAATGCCCCATGACGCTGGTCAGCACAATTATCCATGGTCTTCTCATCACAATGCACCATGACTTTTGTCATCACAATGCTCAATACACTTGTCATCACAATGCTCTCTGACTATTGCCGTCAGTATGCACATTGAAATCTTTCATGACAAGGCTCCATGCCTTTTTCATCACAATGCTCCAAGACCCCTGTGATCACAATGTTCCTTGCACTTGTCATCACAAATCTCCATGACGCATGTCATCAGAATGCTCCATGACATTCTCATCATAATGTTCCATGCCCTTATCATCACAATGCTCCAAGACCCCTGTAATCACAATGATCCCTGCGTCTTTTCATCAGAATGCTCCATGAGACATGTCATCACAAGGTACCATGGTCTTCACATCACAGTGCTCCAGGACCTTTTCATCACAGTGCTCCATTCCCTTGTCATCACAATGCTCCATGACCCCAGTCATCACAATACTCCATGAATATTTTCAGCCCAATGTGCCATGACACTTCTCATCACAATGATGCATGCCCTTTTCATCCCAATGCTCCATGACCACTGTATTCACAATGCTCTGTGACGCTTGTCATCAAAGTGCTCCATGACACCTGTCATAAGAATGCTCCAAGCCTTTTTCAGCAAAATGCTACATGACCTTGTCGTTACAATGCTCTATGTGCTTGTCATCCAAATACTCCATTACCAATGCCATCACAATCCTCCATGAACTTTGGGATCACATTGCTTCATGCCGTTGTCATCACAATGCTCCATGCTCCTTGAAATCAAATGAGCCATGACCTCTGTCATCACAATGCTCCAATCCCTTGTGATCACAATGTTCCATAACACTTGTCATCACAACGCTCCATGATGCCTGTCATCACAATACTCCATGCCCTTTTCATCACAAAGCTCCATGACATTGTCATCAAAATACTCCACAAGCTTGTCATCATAATGATCCATGACCCTTGTCATCACAATTCTCCTTGCACTTGTCAGCACAATGCGCCTTGACACTTGTCATCACAATGCTCCAAGCCATTGTCATCACAATGTTCCATTACCTTTATCGTCAGAATCCTCCATGACAGTTTGCATCACAATGCTCCATGCCATTGTCATCACAATGTGCCATTATATATGTCATCACAATGCTCCCTGACACCTGTCTTCACAATACTACATGATCTGGTCATCACTATGCTCCACGCCCTTGTCATCACAATGCACCATTCCAACTGTCATCGCAATAATTCTTGAAACTTATTAGACCAATGCTCTATGCCCTTGTCATCACAATGCTCCATGCCCTTGTTATCACAGTGCTCCATGACCCCTGTCATCACAATGCTCTTTGACTCCAGTCATCACAATGCTTCATGACCTATGTCATCACAATTGTCCATGCCCTCGTCATCAACAGTCTCTGTGACCTTTTTAACCACAATGCTCCATGAACTATTCATCACAATGCTCTTTGAGCCTTGTCATCACAATGCTCTATGCCTTTATCAGCACAATGCTCCATGACCCTTGTAATCACAATGCTCCATGAACGCTCTCATCACATTGCTCCATGCCCTTCTCTTCACAAAGCTCCATGACAAATGTCATCAGAATGCTCCATGGCCTTCTCATCACAATGTTCCATGCCCTTGCCATGACAATGCTCCATTACCCCAGTCATAACAATGCTCCATGACCCCTGCCATCACGATGTTCCATGGCTTGTCATCACATAGCTCGATGACACTTCTCATCACAATGCTCCAAGAACCCTGTAATCACAATGCTCTATGCCCTTTTTCATCACAATGATCCATGAATCCTGTCATCACAATGCACCATGCCCATCGTCCTAATGTTTCAGGCTATTGTCATCACAATGAAATCAAAATGTTCCATGACCTCTGTCATAACAATGCTCCAAACCCTTGTGAACACAATATGCCATAACACTTGTCATCACAATGCCCCATGTGGCTCGTCATCACAATTATCAATGGACTTCTCATCACAGTGCTCCATGACGTTTGTCATCACAATGCTCAACACACTTGTCATCAAAATGCTCCCTGACACTTGTTGTCTGTTTGCTCCTTGAACCCTGTCATGACAAGGCTCCATGCCTTTTTCATAACAATGATCCATGCCATTTTCATCACAATGCTCCGAGACCCATGTAATTTCAATGCTCCATGCCCTTGTCATCACAAAGCTCAATGACGCATGCCATCAGAATGCTCCTTGTTCTTCTCCTCACAATGCTCCATGCCGTAGTCATCACAATGTTCCAAGACCCCGGTAATCACAATGCTCCATGCCCTTGTCATCAAAAAACTCCATGACGCATGTCATCAGAATGCTCCATGCCCTAGTCATCACAATGCTCCAAGACCCCTGTAATCACAATGCTCCATGCCCATTTTCATCAGAATGCTCCATGAGACTTGTCATCACAAGTCTCCTGGTCTTCTCATCACAATGCTCCAGGACCTTGTTATCACCATACTCCATCCCTTGTCAACACAATGCTCCATGACCCCTGTCATCACGATAATCCATGATCATTTTCAGCCCAATGCTCCACGACCTACTCATCACAATCCTCCATGGCCAATATAATCACAATGCTTCATGACCACTGTCATCACAACACTCCATGACACCTGACAACGCAATGATCCTGGACTCTTATCATCACAATGCTCCATTCCCTAGTCCTCACAATGCTCCATGACCCCGGTAATCGGAACACTCCATGAACATTTTCAGCCCAGTGCTCCATGACCCTTGTCATCAAAATGATCCATTCCCTTGTCATCCCAGTGCTCCATGACCCCTGTATTCACTATGCTCCGTGACGCTTGTCATCACAGTGCCCCATGACACATGTCATCACAATGCTCCATGCCTTTGTCAGCAAAATGCTACATGACCTTGTCATTACAATGCTCTATGCGCTTGTCATCACAATACTCCATTTCCATTGTCATCACAATCCTACATGAATATTGCGATCACATTGCTTCATGCCCTTGTCATCACAATGTTCCATGCTCCTTGAAATCAAAATGATCCATGACCTCTGTCATCACAATGCTCCAAACCCTTGTGATCACAATGTTCCATAACACTGGTCATCACAACGCTCCATGATGCCTGTCATCACAATACTCCATACCCTTTTCATCATAATGGTCCATGACATTTGTGATCACAAGTCTCAATACACTTGTCATCACAATGCTCCCTGACACTTGTCGTCAGAATGCTCCTTGAACCCTGTCACGAAAAGGCTCCATGCCTTTTACATCACAATGCCCCATGCCGTTTTCATCACAATGCTCCATGCCATTGTCATCAAAATACTCCACAAGCTTGTCATCAGAATGCTCCATGACCCTTGTCATCACAATTCTCCATGCACTTGTCAGCACAATGCTCCCTGACCCTTGTCATCACAATGCTCCAAGCCATTGTCATCACAATGCTCCATTACCTTTGTCATCAGTATCATCCATGACACTTGGCATCACAATGCTCCATGCCATTGTCATCACAATGGGCCATTACAAATGTCATCAAAATGCTCCCTGACACCTCTCTTAACAATACTGCATGACCTGGTCATCAAAATGCTCCATGCCCCCTGACATTCCAATGTTTCATAACACCTGTCATCAAAATTTTCCATAAAATTTTTCATTAAATTGCTCCATGACCCTGTCATCAGGATGCTCCCTGCCCTTCTCATCACAATGCACAACGCCCTTGCCATCAAAATGCTCCTGACCTTTGTCATCACAAAGATCAATGACACTTGGCATCACACTGCTCCAAGTCATTGTCATCACAGTGCTCCAAGAATGCTCTCATCACATTGATCCATGCCTATGTGTTCACAAAGCTCCATGACACATTTCATCAGAATGCTCCATGGCCTTCTCATCACAATGCTCCATGTCCTTGCCATCACAATGCTCCATTACAACAGTAATAACAATGCTCCATGACCCCTGCCATCACAATGTTCCATGGACTTGTCATCACAAAGCTCCATGACCCTTCTCATCACAATGCTCCAAGAACCCTGTAATCACAATGCTCTATGCCGCTTTTCATCTCAATGATCCATGAACCCTGTCATCACAATTCACCATGCCCATCACCATAATGCTTCATGCTATTGTCATCACAACAAAATCAAAATGCTCCATGACCTCTGTCATCACAATGCTCCAAGACCCCTGTAATCACAATGCTCCATGCCCCTTTTAATCAGAATGCTCCATGAGACTTGTCTTCACAAGTCTCCATGGTGTTCTCATCACAATGCTCCAGGACCTTGTCATCACCATGCTCCATTCCCTTGTCATCACAATTCTCCATGACCCCTGTCATCACAATAATCCATGAACATTTTTAGCCCAATGCTCCACGACCTTCTCATCACAATGCTCCATGACCACTGTCATCACAACACTCCATGACACCTGACAACACAATGATCCGGGACTCTTCTCATCACAATGCTCCATTCCTTAGTCATCACAATGCTCCATGACCCCTGTCATCACAACACTCCATGAACATTTTCACCCCAGTGCTCCATGACCCTTGTCATCACAATGATCCATGCCCTTGTCATCCCAATGCTCCATGACACCTGTATTCACAATACTCCGTGAAGCTTGTCCTCACAGTTCTCCATGACACATGTCATCACAGTGCTCCATGCCTTTGTCAGGAAAATGCTACAAGACCTTGTCATTACATTCCTCTATGCGCTTGTCATCACAATACTCCATTTCCATTGTCATCACAATCCTCCTTGAACCTTGGGATCACATTGCTTCATGCCCTTGTCATCACAATGCTCCATGCTCCTTGAAGTCAAAATGATCCATACCTCTGTCATCACAATGCTCCAAACACTTGTGATCACAATGTTCCATAACACTTGTCATCACAACGCTCCATGATGCCTGTCATCACAATACTCCATGCCCTTTTCATTACAAAGCTCCATGACCTTTGTCATCACAATTCTCAATACACTTGTCATCACAATGCTCTATGCCTTTCTCAGCACAATGCTCCATGACCCTTGTCATCACAATGCTCCATGCGCTTTTCAGCACAATGCTCCTTGACACATGTCATCACAATGCACCATGCGCTTGTCATCACAGTGCTCCACAATCTTGTCATCACAATTCCCCATAATATTTGTCATCACAATGCTCCATGCACTTCTCATCAAAATGCTCTCTCACCACTGATATCACAATGCTACATCAGTTTTGTCACAATACTCCGTCACCCCTGTCATCACAATGTTCCATGACTCCTGTCATCACAATGCTACATGCACTTATCATCAAAATGTTCGATGACCCATGACATCACAATGTTCCATAACACCTGTCATCAAAATGTTTCATGACACTTTTCATCAACTTGCTCCATGACCCTGTCATCACAATGCTCCATGCCCTTCTCATCACAATGAACAACGCCCTTGCGATCAAAATGCTCCATGACATTTGTCGTCACAAATATCCATGACGCTTGGCATCACAGTGCTCCATGTCATTGTCATCACAGTGCTCCATGAACACTCTCATCACATTGCTCCATGCCCTTGTCTTCACATAGCTCCATGACATATGTCATCAGAATGCTCCATGGCCTTCTCATCACAATGCTCCATGCCCTTGCCATCACAATGCTCCATTACCCCTGTCATAACAATGCTCCATGACCCCTGCCATCACGATGTTCCATGGCCATGTCTTCACAAGGCTCCATGACCCTTCTCATCACAATGCTCCAAGAACACTGTAATCACAATGCTCTATGCCCCTTTTCATCTCAATGATCCATGAACCCTGTCATCACAATGCACCATGCCCATCATCATAATGCTTCATGCTATTGTCATCACAAAGAAATCAAAATACTCCATGACCACTGTCATAACAATGCTCAAAACCCTTGTGATCACAATATTCCATAACACTTGTCATCACAAAGCCCCATGAGGCTCGACATCACAATTATCCATGGTCTTCTCATCACAATGCTCCATGACATTCGTCATCACAATGCTCAATACACTTGTCATCAAAATGCTCCCTGACACTTGTTGTCTGTATGGCTTTGAACCCTGTCATGACAAGGCTCCATGCCTTTTTAATCACAATGATCCATGCCCTTTTCTTCACTGTGCTCCATGCCCTTTTCATCACAATGCTCCAAGACCCATGTAATCACAATGCTCCATGCCCTTCTCATCACAAAGCTCAATGAGGCATGCCATCAGAATGCTCCTTGGTCTTCTCCTCACTATGCTCTATGCCCTTGTCATCACAATGTTCCAAGACCCCTGTAATCACAATTCTCCATGCCCCTTTTCATCAGTATGCTCCATGAGACTTGTCTTCAAAAGGCTCCATGGTTTTGTCATCACAATGCTCCAGGACCTTGTCATCACAATGCTTCATGACCTTCTCATGAAAATTTTCAATGGCCCTTGTCATTATAATGCTCCAAGCCCTAATCATCACAATGCTCCATTATATTTGTCATCACAATCCTCCATTACATTTGGCATCACAATGCTCCATGCCATTGTCATCGCAGTGTACCATGACATATATCATCACAATGCTCCCTGACACCTGTCTTCACAATACTCCATGACCTTATCATCACAATGCTCCATGCCCTTGTCATCACAATGCACCATGCCCACTCTCAGCACAATAATCTATGAAACTTGTCAGACCAATGCTCCATGCCCCTGTCATCACAATGCACCATGCCCTTGTCATCACAGTGCTCCATGACCCGTGTCATCACAATGCTCCTTGACTCCAGTCATCACAATTCTTCATAACGTTTTTCATCACAATGGTCCATGCCTGCGTCATCACAAGGCTCTGTGACCTTTGTAACCAAAATGCACCATGAACTTTTCATCACAATTCTCAGTGACCCTTGTCATCACAATGCTCCATGTCTTTGTCAGAATAATGCTCCATGACCATTGTCATCACAATGTGCCATGCGCATTTCATCACAACTGTCCACAACCTTGTAATTGCAATGCTCCATAAACCTTGTAATCAAAATGGTCCATGCACTTCTCATCAAAATGCTCTCTCACCAGAGATATCACAGTGTTCCATCACTAGTCATCACAATACTCCCTCACCCCTGGAATCACAATGATCCATGACCCTGTCATCACAATGCTACATCCACTTATCATCACAATGTTCCATGACCCCTGCCAGCACAATGTTCCATAAGCCCTGTCATCAAAATGCTCCATGACCCTTTCCATCCCAAAGCTCCAAGACCCGTGACAACAGAATGTTCTATAACCCCTGTCATCTAAATGTTCCATTACACTTTTTATCAAATTGCTGCATGAACCGGTCATCAAAATGCTCCCTGCCCTTCTCATCACAATGCACCATGCCCTTTTCATCAAAATGCTCCATGACTTGTCATCACAAAGCTCCATGACTCTTGGCATCACAATGCTCCATGTCATTGGCATCACAATGCTCCATGTACCCTCTCATAACATTGCTCAATGCCCTTGTCATCACAAAGCTCCATGACACTTGTGATCACAATGCTCCATGACCTTCTAATCACAATGCTCCATGCCCTTGTCATTACAATCCTGCATGACCCATGTATCACAGTGTTCTGTGCCCTTGTCATCACAATGCTCCATACCCACTCTCATCACAATAATCCATGAAACATTTCAGACCAAAGTTCCATACCCTTCTCATCACAATTCTCGATTACCCCGGTCATAACAATGCACCATGACCCCTGCCATCACAATATTCCACGGCCTAGTCATCACCAGGTTCCATGACACTTCTCATCACAATGCTCAAGACCCCTGAAATCACAATGCTACATTCCCTTGTCATCACAAAGCTCCATGACGCATGTCATCAGAATGTTCCATGGCCTTCTCATCACAATGCTCCATACCGTTGTCATCACAATGCTCCAAGACCCCTGTAATCACAATGCTCCATGCCACTTTTCATCTCAATGCTTCATGAAACCTGTCATCACAATGAAGCATGCCCATCATCATAATACTTCAGGCTATTGTCATCACAATTAAATCAATATTCTCCATGACCTCTGTGATCATAATGCTACAAACCATTGTGATCACAATGTTGCATAACACTTACCATCACAAAGCTCTATGACACTTGTCATCACAATGCTCGATGCCCTTCTAATCACAATGCTCCATGCCCTTGTCATTACAGTCCTGCATGACCCATGTATCACAGTGTTCCGAGCCCTTGTCATCACAATGCTCCATTCCCACTATCATCACAATAATCCAAGAAACATTTCAGACCAAAGTTCCTACCCTTCTCAGCACAATGCTCCATTACCCCTGTCATAACAATGCACCATGACCCCTGCCATCACAATGTTCCACGGACTAGTCATCACAAGGTTTCCTGACACTTCTCATCACAATGCTCAAGACCCCTGAAATCACAATGCTACATTCCCTTGTCATCACAAAGCTCCATGACGCCTGTCATCAGAATGTTCCATGGCCTTCTCATCACAATGCTCCATGCCCTTGTCATCACAATGCTCCAAGACCCCTGTAATCACAATGCTCCATGCCCCTTTTCATCTCAATGCTTCATGAACCTAGTCATCACAATGAACCATGCCCATCATCATAAAGCTTCAGGCTATTGTCACAACAATTAAATCAATATTCTCCATGACCTCTGTGATCATAATGCTCCAAACACTTGTGATCACAATGTTGCATAACACTTATCATCACAACACCCCATGACGCTCATCATCTCAATTATCCATGGTCTTCTCATCACAATGCTCCATGAACTTTGTCAAAACAATGCTCAATACACTTGTCATCACAATGCTCCCTGACCCTTGTCATCAGTATGCTCCTTGAACCCTGTCATGACAAGGCTCCATGCCTTTTTCATCACAATGATCCATGACCTTTTCATCGCAACCCTCCAAGATCCCTATAATCACAATGCTCCATGCCCTTGACATCACAAAACTCCATGACGCATGTCATCAGAATGCTCCATGGCATTCTCATCACAATGCCCCATGCCCTTGTCATCACAATGCTCCAAGACCCCTGTAATCACAATGCTCTATGCCCCTTTTCTTCAGAATGCTCCATGAGACTTTTCATCACAAGTCTCCATGGTCATCTCATCACAATGCTCCAGGACCTTGTCATCACCATGCTCCATTCCCTTGTCATCACAATGCTCCATGACCCCTGTCATCACAATAATCCATGAACATTTTCAGCCCAATGCTCCACGACGTTCTCATCACAATGCCCCATGGCCAATATCATCACAATGCTCCATGACCACTGTCATCACAACACTCCATGACACCTGACAACACAATGATCCGGGAGTCTTCTCATCACAATGTTCCATTCCCTATTCATCACAATGCTCCATGACCTCTGTCATCACAACACTCCATGAACATTTTCAGCCCAGTGCTCCATGACCCTTGTCATCAAAATGATCCATGCCCTTGTCATCCCAATGCTCCATGACCCTTGTATTTACCATGCTCCGTGAAGCTTGTCATCACAGTGCTCCATGACACATGTCATCACAATGCTCCATGCATTTGTCAGCAAAATGCTACAAGACCTTGTCATTACAGTCCTCTATGCGCTTGTCATCACAATACTCCATTTCCATTGTCATCACAATATTCCATGATCCTTGGGATCACATTGCTTCATGCCCTTGTCATCACAATGCTCCATGCTCCTTGAAGTCAAAATGATCCAAACCTCTGTCATCACAATGCTCCAAACACTTGTGATCACAATGTTCCATAACACTTGTCATCACAACGCTACATTATGCCTGTCATCACAATCCTCCATGCGCTTTTCATTACAAAGCTCCATGACCTTTGTCATCACAATTCTCAATACAATTGTCATCACAATGCTCCCTGACAGTTGTCATCAGAATGCTCCTTGAACCCTGTCACGAAAAGGCTCCATGCCTTTTACATCACAATGCCCCATGCCGTTTTCATCACAATGCTCCATGCCATTGTCATCAAAATACTCCACAAGCTTGTCATCAGAATGCTCCATGACCCTTGTCATCACAATTCTCCATGCACTTGTCAGCACAATGCTCCCTGAACCTTGTCATCACAATGCTCCAAGCCATTGTCATCACAATGCTCCATTACCTTTGTCATCAGTATCCTCCATGACACTTGGCATCACAATGCTCCATGCCATTGTCATCACAATGGGCCATTACAAATGTCATCAAAATGCTCCCTGACACCTCTCTTAACAATACTGCATGACCTGGTCATCAAAATGCTCCATGCCCCCTGACATTCCAATGTTTCATAACACCTGTCATCAAAATTTTCCATAAAACTTTTCATTAAATTGCTCCATGACCCTGTCATCAGGATGCTCCCTGCCCTTCTCATCACAATGCACAACGCCCTTGCCATCAAAATGCTCCTGACCTTTGTCATCACAAAGATCAATGACACTTGGCATCACACTGCTCCAAGTCATTGTCATCACAGTGCTCCAAGAATGCTCTCATCACATTGATCCATGCCTATGTGTTCACAAAGCTCCATGACACATTTCATCAGAATGCTCCATGGCCTTCTCATCACAATGCTCCATGTCCTTGCCATCACAATGCTCCATTACAACAGTAATAACAATGCTCCATGACCCCTGCCATCACAATGTTCCATGGCCTTGTCATCACAAAGCTCCATGACCCTTCTCATCACAATGCTCCAAGAACCCTGTAATCACAATGCTCTATGCCGCTTTTCATCTCAATGATCCATGAACCCTGTCATCACAATTCACCATGCCCATCATCATAATGCTTCATGCTATTGTCATCACAACAAAATCAAAATGTTCCATGACCTCTGTCATCACAATGCTCCAAGACCCCTGTAATCACAATGCTCCATGCCCCTTTTAATCAGAATGCTCCATGAGACTTGTCTTCACAAGTCTCCATGGTGTTCTCATCACAATGCTCCAGGACCTTGTCATCACCATGCTCCATTCCCTTGTCATCGCAATTCTCCATGACCCCTGTCATCACAATAATCCATGAACATTTTTAGCCCAATGCTCCACGACCTTCTCATCACAATGCTCCATGGCGAATACCATCACAATGCTCCATGACCACTGTCATCACAACACTCCATGACACCTGACAACACAATGATCCGGGACTCTTCTCATCACAATGCTCCATTCCCTAGTCATCACAATGCTCCATGACCCCTGTCATCACAACACTCCATGAACATTTTCACCCCAGTGCTCCATGACCCTTGTCATCACAATGATCCATGCCCTTGTCATCCCAATGCTCCATGACACCTGTATTCACAATACTCCGTGAAGCTTGTCCTCACAGTTCTCCATGACACATGTCATCACAGTGCTCCATGCCTTTGTCAGGAAAATGCTACAAGACCTTGTCATTACAGTCCTCTATGCGCTTGTCATCACAATACTCCATTTCCATTGTCATCACAATCCTCCATGAACCTTGGGATCACATTGCTTCATGCCCTTGTCATCACAATGCTCCATGCTCCTTGAAGTCAAAATGATCCAAACCTCTGTCATCACAATGCTCCAAACACTTGTGATCACAATGTTCCATAACACTTGTCATCACAACGCTCCATGATGCCTGTCATCACAATACTCCATGCCCTTTTCATTACAAAGCTCCATGACCTTTGTCATCACAATTCTCAATACACTTGTCATCACAATGCTCTATGCCTTTCTCAGCACAATGCTCCATGACCCTTGTCATCACAATGCTCCATGCGCTTTTCAGCACAATGCTCCTTGACACATGTCATCACAATGCACCATGCGCTTGTCATCACAGTGCTCCACAATCTTGTCATCACAATTCCCCATAATATTTGTCATCACAATGCTCCATGCACTTCTCATCAAAATGCTCTCTCACCACTGATATCACAATGCTACATCAGTTTTGTCACAATACTCCGTCACCCCTGTCATCACAATGTTCCATGACTCCTGTCATCACAATGCTACATGCACTTATCATCAAAATGTTCGATGACCCATGACATCACAATGTTCCATAACACCTGTCATCAAAATGTTCCATGACACTTTTCATCAACTTGCTCCATGACCCTGTCATCACAATGCTCCATGCCCTTCTCATCACAATGAACAACGCCCTTGCGATCAAAATGCTCCATGACATTTGTCGTCACAAATATCCATGACGCTTGGCATCACAGTGCTCCATGTCATTGTCATCACAGTGCTCCATGAACACTCTCATCACATTGCTCCATGCCCTTGTCTTCACATAGCTCCATGACATATGTCATCAGAATGCTCCATGGCCTTCTCATCACAATGCTCCATGCCCTTGCCATCACAATGCTCCATTACCCCTGTCATAACAATGCTCCATGACCCCTGCCATCACGATGTTCCATGGCCATGTCTTCACAAGGCTCCATGACCCTTCTCATCACAATGCTCCAAGAACACTGTAATCACAATGCTCTATGCCCCTTTTCATCTCAATGATCCATGAACCCTGTCATCACAATGCACCATGCCCATCATCATAATGCTTCATGCTATTGTCATCAAAAAGAAATCAAAATACTCCATGACCACTGTCATAACAATGCTCAAAACCCTTGTGATCACAATATTCCATAACACTTGTCATCACAAAGCCCCATGAGGCTCGACATCACAATTATCCATGGTCTTCTCATCACAATGCTCCATGACATTCGTCATCACAATGCTCAATACACTTGTCATCAAAATGCTCCCTGACACTTGTTGTCTGTATGGCCTTGAACCCTGTCATGACAAGGCTCCATGCCTTTTTCATCACAATGATCCATGCCCTTTTCTTCACTGTGCTCCATGCCCTTTTCATCACAATGCTCCAAGACCCATGTAATCACAATGCTCCATGCCCTTCTCATCACAAAGCTCAATGACGCATGCCATCAGAATGCTCCTTGGTCTTCTCCTCACTATGCTCTATGCCCTTGTCATCACAATGTTCCAAGACCCCTGTAATCACAATTCTCCATGCCCCTTTTCATCAGTATGCTCCATGAGACTTGTCTTCAAAAGGCTCCATGGTTTTGTCATCACAATGCTCCAGGACCTTGTCATCACAATGCTTCATGACCTTCTCATGAAAATTTTCAATGGCCCTTGTCATTATAATGCTCCAAGCCCTAATCATCACAATGCTCCATTATATTTGTCATCACAATCCTCCATTACATTTGGCATCACAATGCTCCATGCCATTGTCATCGCAGTGTACCATGACATATATCATCACAATGCTCCCTGACACCTGTCTTCACAATACTCCATGACCTTATCATCACAATGCTCTATGCCCTTGTCATCACAATGCACCATGCCCACTCTCAGCACAATAATCTCTGAAACTTGTCAGACCAATGCTCCATGCCCCTGTCATCACAATGCACCATGCCCTTGTCATCACAGTGCTCCATGACCCGTGTCATCACAATGCTCCTTGACTCCAGTCATCACAATTCTTCATAACGTTTTTCATCACAATGGTCCATGCCTGCGTCATCACAAGGCTCTGTGACCTTTGTAACCAAAATGCACCATGAACTTTTCATCACAATTCTCAGTGACCCTTGTCATCACAATGCTCCATGTCTTTGTCAGAATAATGCTCCATGACCATTGTCATCACAATGTGCCATGCGCATTTCATCACAACTGTCCACAACCTTGTAATTGCAATGCTCCATAAACCTTGTAATCAAAATGGTCCATGCACTTCTCATCAAAATGCTCTCTCACCAGAGATATCACAGTGTTCCATCACTAGTCATCACAATACTCCCTCACCCCTGGAATCACAATGATCCATGACCCTGTCATCACAATGCTACATCCACTTATCATCACAATGTTCCATGACCCCTGCCAGCACAATGTTCCATAAGCCCTGTCATCAAAATGCTCCATGACCCTTTCCATCCCAAAGCTCCAAGACCCCTGACAACAGAATGTTCTATAACCCCTGTCATCTAAATGTTCCATTACACTTTTTATCAAATTGCTGCATGAACCGGTCATCAAAATGCTCCCTGCCCTTCTCATCACAATGCACCATGCCCTTTTCATCAAAATGCTCCATGACTTGTCATCACAAAGCTCCATGACTCTTGGCATCACAATGCTCCATGTCATTGGCATCACAATGCTCCATGTACCCTCTCATAACATTGCTCAATGCCCTTGTCATCACAAAGCTCCATGACACTTGTGATCACAATGCTCCATGACCTTCTAATCACAATGCTCCATGCCCTTGTCATTACAATCCTGCATGACCCATGTATCACAGTGTTCTGTGCCCTTGTCATCACAATGCTCCATACCCACTCTCATCACAATAATCCATGAAACATTTCAGACCAAAGTTCCATACCCTTCTCATCACAATTCTCGATTACCCCGGTCATAACAATGCACCATGACCCCTGCCATCACAATATTCCACGGCCTAGTCATCACCAGGTTCCATGACACTTCTCATCACAATGCTCAAGACCCCTGAAATCACAATGCTACATTCCCTTGTCATCACAAAGCTCCATGACGCATGTCATCAGAATGTTCCATGGCCTTCTCATCACAATGCTCCATACCGTTGTCATCACAATGCTCCAAGACCCCTGTAATCACAATGCTCCATGCCACTTTTCATCTCAATGCTTCATGAAACCTGTCATCACAATGAAGCATGCCCATCATCATAATACTTCAGGCTATTGTCATCACAATTAAATCAATATTCTCCATGACCTCTGTGATCATAATGCTACAAACCATTGTGATCACAATGTTGCATAACACTTACCATCACAAAGCTCTATGACACTTGTCATCACAATGCTCGATGCCCTTCTAATCACAATGCTCCATGCCCTTGTCATTACAGTCCTGCATGACCCATGTATCACAGTGTTCCGAGCCCTTGTCATCACAATGCTCCATTCCCACTATCATCACAATAATCCAAGAAACATTTCAGACCAAAGTTCCTACCCTTCTCAGCACAATGCTCCATTACCCCTGTCATAACAATGCACCATGACCCCTGCCATCACAATGTTCCACGGACTAGTCATCACAAGGTTTCCTGACACTTCTCATCACAATGCTCAAGACCCCTGAAATCACAATGCTACATTCCCTTGTCATCACAAAGCTCCATGACGCCTGTCATCAGAATGTTCCATGGCCTTCTCATCACAATGCTCCATGCCCTTGTCATCACAATGCTCCAAGACCCCTGTAATCACAATGCTGCATGCCCCTTTTCATCTCAATGCTTCATGAACCTAGTCATCACAATGAACCATGCCCATCATCATAAAGCTTCAGGCTATTGTCACAACAATTAAATCAATATTCTCCATGACCTCTGTGATCATAATGCTCCAAACACTTGTGATCACAATGTTGCATAACACTTATCATCACAACACCCCATGACGCTCATCATCTCAATTATCCATGGTCTTCTCATCACAATGCTCCATGAACTTTGTCAAAACAATGCTCAATACACTTGTCATCACAATGCTCCCTGACCCTTGTCATCAGTATGCTCCTTGAACCCTGTCATGACAAGGCTCCATGCCTTTTTCATCACAATGATCCATGACCTTTTCATCGCAACCCTCCAAGATCCCTATAATCACAATGCTCCATGCCCTTGACATCACAAAACTCCATGACGCATGTCATCAGAATGCTCCATGGCATTCTCATCACAATGCCCCATGCCCTTGTCATCACAATGCTCCAAGACCCCTGTAATCACAATGCTCTATGCCCCTTTTCTTCAGAATGCTCCATGAGACTTGTCATCACAAGTCTCCATGGTCATCTCATCACAATGCTCCAGGACCTTGTCATCACCATGCTCCATTCCCTTGTCATCACAATGCTCCATGACCCCTGTCATCACAATAATCCATGAACATTTTCAGCCCAATGCTCCACGACGTTCTCATCACAATGCCCCATGGCCAATATCATCACAATGCTCCATGACCACTGTCATCACAACACTCCATGACACCTGACAACACAATGATCCGGGAGTCTTCTCATCACAATGCTCCATTCCCTATTCATCACAATGCTCCATGACCTCTGTCATCACAACACTCCATGAACATTTTCAGCCCAGTGCTCCATGACCCTTGTCATCAAAATGATCCATGCCCTTGTCATCCCAATGCTCCATGACCCTTGTATTTACCATGCTCCGTGAAGCTTGTCATCACAGTGCTCCATGACACATGTCATCACAATGCTCCATGCATTTGTCAGCAAAATGCTACAAGACCTTGTCATTACAGTCCTCTATGCGCTTGTCATCACAATACTCCATTTCCATTGTCATCACAATATTCCATGATCCTTGGGATCACATTGCTTCATGCCCTTGTCATCACAATGCTCCATGCTCCTTGAAGTCAAAATGATCCAAACCTCTGTCATCACAATGCTCCAAACACTTGTGATCACAATGTTCCATAACACTTGTCATCACAACGCTACATTATGCCTGTCATCACAATCCTCCATGCGCTTTTCATTACAAAGCTCCATGACCTTTGTCATCACAATTCTCAATACAATTGTCATCACAATGCTCCCTGACAGTTGTCATCAGAATGCTCCTTGAACCCTGTCACGAAAAGGCTCCATGCCTTTTACATCACAATGCCCCATGCCGTTTTCATCACAATGCTCCATGCCATTGTCATCAAAATACTCCACAAGCTTGTCATCAGAATGCTCCATGACCCTTGTCATCACAATTCTCCATGCACTTGTCAGCACAATGCTCCCTGAACCTTGTCATCACAATGCTCCAAGCCATTGTCATCACAATGCTCCATTACCTTTGTCATCAGTATCCTCCATGACACTTGGCATCACAATGCTCCATGCCATTGTCATCACAATGGGCCATTACAAATGTCATCAAAATGCTCCCTGACACCTCTCTTAACAATACTGCATGACCTGGTCATCAAAATGCTCCATGCCCCCTGACATTCCAATGTTTCATAACACCTGTCATCAAAATTTTCCATAAAACTTTTCATTAAATTGCTCCATGACCCTGTCATCAGGATGCTCCCTGCCCTTCTCATCACAATGCACAACGCCCTTGCCATCAAAATGCTCCTGACCTTTGTCATCACAAAGATCAATGACACTTGGCATCACACTGCTCCAAGTCATTGTCATCACAGTGCTCCAAGAATGCTCTCATCACATTGATCCATGCCTATGTGTTCACAAAGCTCCATGACACATTTCATCAGAATGCTCCATGGCCTTCTCATCACAATGCTCCATGTCCTTGCCATCACAATGCTCCATTACAACAGTAATAACAATGCTCCATGACCCCTGCCATCACAATGTTCCATGGCCTTGTCATCACAAAGCTCCATGACCCTTCTCATCACAATGCTCCAAGAACCCTGTAATCACAATGCTCTATGCCGCTTTTCATCTCAATGATCCATGAACCCTGTCATCACAATTCACCATGCCCATCATCATAATGCTTCATGCTATTGTCATCACAACAAAATCAAAATGTTCCATGACCTCTGTCATCACAATGCTCCAAGACCCCTGTAATCACAATGCTCCATGCCCCTTTTAATCAGAATGCTCCATGAGACTTGTCTTCACAAGTCTCCATGGTGTTCTCATCACAATGCTCCAGGACCTTGTCATCACCATGCTCCATTCCCTTGTCATCGCAATTCTCCATGACCCCTGTCATCACAATAATCCATGAACATTTTTAGCCCAATGCTCCACGACCTTCTCATCACAATGCTCCATGGCGAATACCATCACAATGCTCCATGACCACTGTCATCACAACACTCCATGACACCTGACAACACAATGATCCGGGACTCTTCTCATCACAATGCTCCATTCCCTAGTCATCACAATGCTCCATGACCCCTGTCATCACAACACTCCATGAACATTTTCACCCCAGTGCTCCATGACCCTTGTCATCACAATGATCCATGCCCTTGTCATCCCAATGCTCCATGACACCTGTATTCACAATACTCCGTGAAGCTTGTCCTCACAGTTCTCCATGACACATGTCATCACAGTGCTCCATGCCTTTGTCAGGAAAATGCTACAAGACCTTGTCATTACAGTCCTCTATGCGCTTGTCATCACAATACTCCATTTCCATTGTCATCACAATCCTCCATGAACCTTGGGATCACATTGCTTCATGCCCTTGTCATCACAATGCTCCATGCTCCTTGAAGTCAAAATGATCCAAACCTCTGTCATCACAATGCTCCAAACACTTGTGATCACAATGTTCCATAACACTTGTCATCACAACGCTCCATGATGCCTGTCATCACAATACTCCATGCCCTTTTCATTACAAAGCTCCATGACCTTTGTCATCACAATTCTCAATACACTTGTCATCACAATGCTCTATGCCTTTCTCAGCACAATGCTCCATGACCCTTGTCATCACAATGCTCCATGCGCTTTTCAGCACAATGCTCCTTGACACATGTCATCACAATGCACCATGCGCTTGTCATCACAGTGCTCCACAATCTTGTCATCACAATTCCCCATAATATTTGTCATCACAATGCTCCATGCACTTCTCATCAAAATGCTCTCTCACCACTGATATCACAATGCTACATCAGTTTTGTCACAATACTCCGTCACCCCTGTCATCACAATGTTCCATGACTCCTGTCATCACAATGCTACATGCACTTATCATCAAAATGTTCGATGACCCATGACATCACAATGTTCCATAACACCTGTCATCAAAATGTTCCATGACACTTTTCATCAACTTGCTCCATGACCCTGTCATCACAATGCTCCATGCCCTTCTCATCACAATGAACAACGCCCTTGCGATCAAAATGCTCCATGACATTTGTCGTCACAAATATCCATGACGCTTGGCATCACAGTGCTCCATGTCATTGTCATCACAGTGCTCCATGAACACTCTCATCACATTGCTCCATGCCCTTGTCTTCACATAGCTCCATGACATATGTCATCAGAATGCTCCATGGCCTTCTCATCACAATGCTCCATGCCCTTGCCATCACAATGCTCCATTACCCCTGTCATAACAATGCTCCATGACCCCTGCCATCACGATGTTCCATGGCCATGTCTTCACAAGGCTCCATGACCCTTCTCATCACAATGCTCCAAGAACACTGTAATCACAATGCTCTATGCCCCTTTTCATCTCAATGATCCATGAACCCTGTCATCACAATGCACCATGCCCATCATCATAATGCTTCATGCTATTGTCATCAAAAAGAAATCAAAATACTCCATGACCACTGTCATAACAATGCTCAAAACCCTTGTGATCACAATATTCCATAACACTTGTCATCACAAAGCCCCATGAGGCTCGACATCACAATTATCCATGGTCTTCTCATCACAATGCTCCATGACATTCGTCATCACAATGCTCAATACACTTGTCATCAAAATGCTCCCTGACACTTGTTGTCTGTATGGCCTTGAACCCTGTCATGACAAGGCTCCATGCCTTTTTCATCACAATGATCCATGCCCTTTTCTTCACTGTGCTCCATGCCTTTTTCATCACAATGCTCCAAGACCCATGTAATCACAATGCTCCATGCCCTTCTCATCACAAAGCTCAATGACGCATGCCATCAGAATGCTCCTTGGTCTTCTCCTCACTATGCTCTATGCCCTTGTCATCACAATGTTCCAAGACCCCTGTAATCACAATTCTCCATGCCCCTTTTCATCAGTATGCTCCATGAGACTTGTCTTCAAAAGGCTCCATGGTTTTGTCATCACAATGCTCCAGGACCTTGTCATCACAATGCTTCATGACCTTCTCATGAAAATTTCCAATGGCCCTTGTCATCATAATGCTCCAAGCCCTAATCATCACAATGCTCCATTATATTTGTCATCACAATCCTCCATTACATTTGGCATCACAATGCTCCATGCCATTGTCATCGCAGTGTACCATGACATATATCATCACAATGCTCCCTAACACCTGTCTTCACAATACTCCATGACCTTATCATCACAATGCTCCATGCCCTTGTCATCACAGTGCACCATGCCCACTCTCAGCACAATAATCTTTGAAACTTATCAGACCAATGCTCCATGCCCCTGTCATCACAATGCACCATGCCCTTGTCATCACAGTGCTCCATGACCCGTGTCATCACAATGCTCCTTGACTCCAGTCATCACAATTCTTCATAACGTTTTTCATCACAGTGGTCCATGCCTGCGTCATCACAAGGCTCTGTGACCTTTGTAACCAAAATGCTCCATGAACTTTTCATCACAATTCTCAGTGACCCTTGTCATCACAATGCTCCATGTCTTTGTCAGAATAATGCTCCATGACCATTGTCATCACAATGTGCCATGCGCATTTCATCACAACTGTCCACAACCTTGTAATTGCAATGCTCCATAAACCTTGTAATCAAAATGGTCCATGCACTTCTCATCAAAATGCTCTCTCACCAGAGATATCACAGTGTTCCATCACTAGTCATCACAATACTCCCTCACCCCTGGAATCACAATGATCCATGACCCTGTCATCACAATGCTACATCCACTTATCATCACAATGTTCCATGACCCCTGCCAGCACAATGTTCCATAAGCCCTGTCATCAAAATGCTCCATGACCCTTTCCATCCCAAAGCTCCAAGACCCCTGACAACAGAATGTTCTATAACCCCTGTCATCTAAATGTTCCATTACACTTTTTATCAAATTGCTGCATGAACCGGTCATCAAAATGCTCCCTGCACTTCTCATCACAATGCACCATGCCCTTTTCATCAAAATGCTCCATGACTTGTCATCACAAAGCTCCATGACTCTTGGCATCACAATGCTCCATGTCATTGGCATCACAATGCTCCATGTACCCTCTCATAACATTGCTCAATGCCCTTGTCATCACAAAGCTCCATGACACTTGTGATCACAATGCTCCATGACCTTCTAATCACAATGCTCCATGCCCTTGTCATTACAATCCTGCATGACCCATGTATCACAGTGTTCTGTGCCCTTGTCATCACAATGCTCCATACCCACTCTCATCACAATAATCCATGAAACATTTCAGACCAAAGTTCCATACCCTTCTCATCACAATTCTCGATTACCCCGGTCATAACAATGCACCATGACCCCTGCCATCACAATATTCCACGGCCTAGTCATCACCAGGTTCCATGACACTTCTCATCACAATGCTCAAGACCCCTGAAATCACAATGCTACATTCCCTTGTCATCACAAAGCTCCATGACGCATGTCATCAGAATGTTCCATGGCCTTCTCATCACAATGCTCCATACCGTTGTCATCACAATGCTCCAAGACCCCTGTAATCACAATGCTCCATGCCACTTTTCATCTCAATGCTTCATGAAACCTGTCATCACAATGAAGCATGCCCATCATCATAATACTTCAGGCTATTGTCATCACAATTAAATCAATATTCTCCATGACCTCTGTGATCATAATGCTACAAACCATTGTGATCACAATGTTGCATAACACTTACCATCACAAAGCTCTATGACACTTGTCATCACAATGCTCGATGCCCTTCTAATCACAATGCTCCATGCCCTTGTCATTACAGTCCTGCATGACCCATGTATCACAGTGTTCCGAGCCCTTGTCATCACAATGCTCCATTCCCACTATCATCACAATAATCCAAGAAACATTTCAGACCAAAGTTCCTACCCTTCTCAGCACAATGCTCCATTACCCCTGTCATAACAATGCACCATGACCCCTGCCATCACAATGTTCCACGGACTAGTCATCACAAGGTTTCCTGACACTTCTCATCACAATGCTCAAGACCCCTGAAATCACAATGCTACATTCCCTTGTCATCACAAAGCTCCATGACGCCTGTCATCAGAATGTTCCATGGCCTTCTCATCACAATGCTCCATGCCCTTGTCATCACAATGCTCCAAGACCCCTGTAATCACAATGCTCCATGCCCCTTTTCATCTCAATGCTTCATGAACCTAGTCATCACAATGAACCATGCCCATCATCATAAAGCTTCAGGCTATTGTCACAACAATTAAATCAATATTCTCCATGACCTCTGTGATCATAATGCTCCAAACACTTGTGATCACAATGTTGCATAACACTTATCATCACAACACCCCATGACGCTCATCATCTCAATTATCCATGGTCTTCTCATCACAATGCTCCATGAACTTTGTCAAAACAATGCTCAATACACTTGTCATCACAATGCTCCCTGACCCTTGTCATCAGTATGCTCCTTGAACCCTGTCATGACAAGGCTCCATGCCTTTTTCATCACAATGATCCATGACCTTTTCATCGCAACCCTCCAAGATCCCTATAATCACAATGCTCCATGCCCTTGACATCACAAAACTCCATGACGCATGTCATCAGAATGCTCCATGGCATTCTCATCACAATGCCCCATGCCCTTGTCATCACAATGCTCCAAGACCCCTGTAATCACAATGCTCTATGCCCCTTTTCTTCAGAATGCTCCATGAGACTTGTCATCACAAGTCTCCATGGTCATCTCATCACAATGCTCCAGGACCTTGTCATCACCATGCTCCATTCCCTTGTCATCACAATGCTCCATGACCCCTGTCATCACAATAATCCATGAACATTTTCAGCCCAATGCTCCACGACGTTCTCATCACAATGCCCCATGGCCAATATCATCACAATGCTCCATGACCACTGTCATCACAACACTCCATGACACCTGACAACACAATGATCCGGGAGTCTTCTCATCACAATGCTCCATTCCCTATTCATCACAATGCTCCATGACCTCTGTCATCACAACACTCCATGAACATTTTCAGCCCAGTGCTCCATGACCCTTGTCATCAAAATGATCCATGCCCTTGTCATCCCAATGCTCCATGACCCTTGTATTTACCATGCTCCGTGAAGCTTGTCATCACAGTGCTCCATGACACATGTCATCACAATGCTCCATGCATTTGTCAGCAAAATGCTACAAGACCTTGTCATTACAGTCCTCTATGCGCTTGTCATCACAATACTCCATTTCCATTGTCATCACAATATTCCATGATCCTTGGGATCACATTGCTTCATGCCCTTGTCATCACAATGCTCCATGCTCCTTGAAGTCAAAATGATCCAAACCTCTGTCATCACAATGCTCCAAACACTTGTGATCACAATGTTCCATAACACTTGTCATCACAACGCTACATTATGCCTGTCATCACAATCCTCCATGCGCTTTTCATTACAAAGCTCCATGACCTTTGTCATCACAATTCTCAATACAATTGTCATCACAATGCTCCCTGACAGTTGTCATCAGAATGCTCCTTGAACCCTGTCACGAAAAGGCTCCATGCCTTTTACATCACAATGCCCCATGCCGTTTTCATCACAATGCTCCATGCCATTGTCATCAAAATACTCCACAAGCTTGTCATCAGAATGCTCCATGACCCTTGTCATCACAATTCTCCATGCACTTGTCAGCACAATGCTCCCTGAACCTTGTCATCACAATGCTCCAAGCCATTGTCATCACAATGCTCCATTACCTTTGTCATCAGTATCCTCCATGACACTTGGCATCACAATGCTCCATGCCATTGTCATCACAATGGGCCATTACAAATGTCATCAAAATGCTCCCTGACACCTCTCTTAACAATACTGCATGACCTGGTCATCAAAATGCTCCATGCCCCCTGACATTCCAATGTTTCATAACACCTGTCATCAAAATTTTCCATAAAACTTTTCATTAAATTGCTCCATGACCCTGTCATCAGGATGCTCCCTGCCCTTCTCATCACAATGCACAACGCCCTTGCCATCAAAATGCTCCTGACCTTTGTCATCACAAAGATCAATGACACTTGGCATCACACTGCTCCAAGTCATTGTCATCACAGTGCTCCAAGAATGCTCTCATCACATTGATCCATGCCTATGTGTTCACAAAGCTCCATGACACATTTCATCAGAATGCTCCATGGCCTTCTCATCACAATGCTCCATGTCCTTGCCATCACAATGCTCCATTACAACAGTAATAACAATGCTCCATGACCCCTGCCATCACAATGTTCCATGGCCTTGTCATCACAAAGCTCCATGACCCTTCTCATCACAATGCTCCAAGAACCCTGTAATCACAATGCTCTATGCCGCTTTTCATCTCAATGATCCATGAACCCTGTCATCACAATTCACCATGCCCATCATCATAATGCTTCATGCTATTGTCATCACAACAAAATCAAAATGTTCCATGACCTCTGTCATCACAATGCTCCAAGACCCCTGTAATCACAATGCTCCATGCCCCTTTTAATCAGAATGCTCCATGAGACTTGTCTTCACAAGTCTCCATGGTGTTCTCATCACAATGCTCCAGGACCTTGTCATCACCATGCTCCATTCCCTTGTCATCGCAATTCTCCATGACCCCTGTCATCACAATAATCCATGAACATTTTTAGCCCAATGCTCCACGACCTTCTCATCACAATGCTCCATGACCACTGTCATCACAACACTCCATGACACCTGACAACACAATGATCCGGGACTCTTCTCATCACAATGCTCCATTCCCTAGTCATCACAATGCTCCATGACCCCTGTCATCACAACACTCCATGAACATTTTCACCCCAGTGCTCCATGACCCTTGTCATCACAATGATCCATGCCCTTGTCATCCCAATGCTCCATGACACCTGTATTCACAATACTCCGTGAAGCTTGTCCTCACAGTTCTCCATGACACATGTCATCACAGTGCTCCATGCCTTTGTCAGCAAAATGCTACAAGACCTTGTCATTACAGTCCTCTATGCGCTTGTCATCACAATACTCCATTTCCATTGTCATCACAATCCTCCATGAACCTTGGGATCACATTGCTTCATGCCCTTGTCATCACAATGCTCCATGCTCCTTGAAGTCAAAATGATCCAAACCTCTGTCATCACAATGCTCCAAACACTTGTGATCACAATGTTCCATAACACTTGTCATCACAACGCTCCATGATGCCTGTCATCACAATACTCCATGCCCTTTTCATTACAAAGCTCCATGACCTTTGTCATCACAATTCTCAATACACTTGTCATCACAATGCTCTATGCCTTTCTCAGCACAATGCTCCATGACCCTTGTCATCACAATGCTCCATGCGCTTTTCAGCACAATGCTCCTTGACACATGTCATCACAATGCACCATGCGCTTGTCATCACAGTGCTCCACAATCTTGTCATCACAATTCCCCATAATATTTGTCATCACAATGCTCCATGCACTTCTCATCAAAATGCTCTCTCACCACTGATATCACAATGCTACATCAGTTTTGTCACAATACTCCGTCACCCCTGTCATCACAATGTTCCATGACTCCTGTCATCACAATGCTACATGCACTTATCATCAAAATGTTCGATGACCCATGACATCACAATGTTCCATAACACCTGTCATCAAAATGTTCCATGACACTTTTCATCAACTTGCTCCATGACCCTGTCATCACAATGCTCCATGCCCTTCTCATCACAATGAACAACGCCCTTGCGATCAAAATGCTCCATGACATTTGTCGTCACAAATATCCATGACGCTTGGCATCACAGTGCTCCATGTCATTGTCATCACAGTGCTCCATGAACACTCTCATCACATTGCTCCATGCCCTTGTCTTCACATAGCTCCATGACATATGTCATCAGAATGCTCCATGGCCTTCTCATCACAATGCTCCATGCCCTTGCCATCACAATGCTCCATTACCCCTGTCATAACAATGCTCCATGACCCTTGCCATCACGATGTTCCATGGCCATGTCTTCACAAGGCTCCATGACCCTTCTCATCACAATGCTCCAAGAACACTGTAATCACAATGCTCTATGCCCCTTTTCATCTCAATGATCCATGAACCCTGTCATCACAATGCACCATGCCCATCATCATAATGCTTCAGGCTATTGTCATCACAAAGAAATCAAAATACTCCATGACCACTGTCATAACAATGCTCAAAACCCTTGTGATCACAATATTCCATAACACTTGTCATCACAAAGCCCCATGAGGCTCGACATCACAATTATCCATGGTCTTCTCATCACAATGCTCCATGACATTCGTCATCACAATGCTCAATACACTTGTCATCAAAATGCTCCCTGACACTTGTTGTCTGTATGGCCTTGAACCCTGTCATGACAAGGCTCCATGCCTTTTTCATCACAATGATCCATGCCCTTTTCTTCACTGTGCTCCATGCCTTTTTCATCACAATGCTCCAAGACCCATGTAATCACAATGCTCCATGCCCTTCTCATCACAAAGCTCAATGACGCATGCCATCAGAATGCTCCTTGGTCTTCTCCTCACTATGCTCTATGCCCTTGTCATCACAATGTTCCAAGACCCCTGTAATCACAATTCTCCATGCCCCTTTTCATCAGTATGCTCCATGAGACTTGTCTTCAAAAGGCTCCATGGTTTTGTCATCACAATGCTCCAGGACCTTGTCATCACAATGCTTCATGACCTTCTCATGAAAATTTCCAATGGCCCTTGTCATCATAATGCTCCAAGCCCTAATCATCACAATGCTCCATTATATTTGTCATCACAATCCTCCATTACATTTGGCATCACAATGCTCCATGCCATTGTCATCGCAGTGTACCATGACATATATCATCACAATGCTCCCTAACACCTGTCTTCACAATACTCCATGACCTTATCATCACAATGCTCCATGCCCTTGTCATCACAGTGCACCATGCCCACTCTCAGCACAATAATCTTTGAAACTTATCAGACCAATGCTCCATGCCCCTGTCATCACAATGCACCATGCCCTTGTCATCACAGTGCTCCATGACCCGTGTCATCACAATGCTCCTTGACTCCAGTCATCACAATTCTTCATAACGTTTTTCATCACAATGGTCCATGCCTGCGTCATCACAAGGCTCTGTGACCTTTGTAACCAAAATGCTCCATGAACTTTTCATCACAATTCTCAGTGACCCTTGTCATCACAATGCTCCATGTCTTTGTCAGAATAATGCTCCATGACCATTGTCATCACAATGTGCCATGCGCATTTCATCACAACTGTCCACAACCTTGTAATTGCAATGCTCCATAAACCTTGTAATCAAAATGGTCCATGCACTTCTCATCAAAATGCTCTCTCACCAGAGATATCACAGTGTTCCATCACTAGTCATCACAATACTCCCTCACCCCTGGAATCACAATGATCCATGACCCTGTCATCACAATGCTACATCCACTTATCATCACAATGTTCCATGACCCCTGCCAGCACAATGTTCCATAAGCCCTGTCATCAAAATGCTCCATGACCCTTTCCATCCCAAAGCTCCAAGACTCCTGACAACAGAATGTTCTATAACCCCTGTCATCTAAATGTTCCATTACACTTTTTATCAAATTGCTGCATGAACCGGTCATCAAAATGCTCCCTGCACTTCTCATCACAATGCACCATGCCCTTTTCATCAAAATGCTCCATGACTTGTCATCACAAAGCTCCATGACTCTTGGCATCACAATGCTCCATGTCATTGGCATCACAATGCTCCATGTACCCTCTCATAACATTGCTCAATGCCCTTGTCATCACAAAGCTCCATGACACTTGTGATCACAATGCTCCATGACCTTCTAATCACAATGCTCCATGCCCTTGTCATTACAATCCTGCATGACCCATGTATCACAGTGTTCTGTGCCCTTGTCATCACAATGCTCCATACCCACTCTCATCACAATAATCCATGAAACATTTCAGACCAAAGTTCCATACCCTTCTCATCACAATTCTCGATTACCCCGGTCATAACAATGCACCATGACCCCTGCCATCACAATATTCCATGGCCTAGTCATCACCAGGTTCCATGACACTTCTCATCACAATGCTCAAGACCCCTGAAATCACAATGCTACATTCCCTTGTCATCACAAAGCTCCATGACGCATGTCATCAGAATGTTCCATGGCCTTCTCATCACAATGCTCCATGCCCTTGTCATCACAATGCTCCAAGACCCCTGTAATCACAATGCTCCATGCCCCTTTTCATCTCAATGCTTCATGAACCTAGTCATCACAATTAACCATGCCCATCATCATAAAGCTTCAGGCTATTGTCACAACAATTAAATCAATATTCTCCATGACCTCTGTGATCATAATGCTCCAAACCCTTGTGATCACAATGTTGCATAACACTTATCATCACAACACCCCATGACGCTCATCATCTCAATTATCCATGGTCTTCTCATCACAATGCTCCATGAACTTTGTCAAAACAATGCTCAATACACTTGTCATCACAATGCTCCCTGACCCTTGTCATCAGTATGCTCCTTGAACCCTGTCATGACAAGGCTCCATGCCTTTTTCATCACAATGATCCATGACCTTTTCATCGCAACCCTCCAAGATCCCTATAATCACAATGCTCCATGCCCTTGACATCACAAAACTCCATGACGCATGTCATCAGAATGCTCCATGTCATTCTCATCACAATGCCCCATGCCCTTGTCATCACAATGCTCCAAGACCCCTGTAATCACAATGCTCTATGCCCCTTTTCTTCAGAATGCTCCATGAGACTTGTCATCACAAGTCTCCATGGTCATCTCATCACAATGCTCCAGGACCTTGTCATCACCATGCTCCATTCCCTTGTCATCACAATGCTCCATGACCCCTGTCATCACAATAATCCATGAACATTTTCAGCCCAATGCTCCACGACGTTCTCATCACAATGCCCCATGGCCAATATCATCACAATGCTCCATGACCACTGTCATCACAACACTCCATGACACCTGACAACACAATGATCCGGGAGTCTTCTCATCACAATGCTCCATTCCCTAGTCATCACAATGCTCCATGACCCCTGTCATCACAACACTCCATGAACATTTTCAGCCCAGTGCTCCATGACCCTTGTCATCAAAATGATCCATGCCCTTGTCATCCCAATGCTCCATGACCCTTGTATTTACCATGCTCCGTGAAGCTTGTCATCACAGTGCTCCATGACACATGTCATCACAATGCTCCATGCATTTGTCAGCAAAATGCTACAAGACCTTGTCATTACAGTCCTCTATGCGCTTGTCATCACAATACTCCATTTCCATTGTCATCACAATATTCCATGATCCTTGGGATCACATTGCTTCATGCCCTTGTCATCACAATGCTCCATGCTCCTTGAAGTCAAAATGATCCAAACCTCTGTCATCACAATGCTCCAAACACTTGTGATCACAATGTTCCATAACACTTGTCATCACAACGCTACATTATGCCTGTCATCACAATCCTCCATGCGCTTTTCATTACAAAGCTCCATGACCTTTGTCATCACAATTCTCAATACAATTGTCATCACAATGCTCCCTGACAGTTGTCATCAGAATGCTCCTTGAACCCTGTCACGAAAAGGCTCCATGCCTTTTACATCACAATGCCCCATGCCGTTTTCATCACAATGCTCCATGCCATTGTCATCAAAATACTCCACAAGCTTGTCATCAGAATGCTCCATGACCCTTATCATCACAATTCTCCATGCACTTGTCAGCACAATGCTCCCTGAACCTTGTCATCACAATGCTCCAAGCCATTGTCATCACAATGCTCCATTACCTTTGTCATCAGTGTCCTCCATGACACTTGGCATCACAATGCTCCATGCCATTGTCATCACAATGGGCCATTACAAATGTCATCAAAATGCTCCCTGACACCTCTCTTAACAATACTGCATGACCTGGTCATCAAAATGCTCCATGCCCCCTGACATTACAATGTTTCATAACACCTGTCATCAAAATTTTCCATAAAACTTTTCATTAAATTGCTCCATGACCCTGTCATCAGGATGCTCCCTGCCCTTCTCATCACAATGCACAACGCCCTTGCCATCAAAATGCTCCTGACCTTTGTCATCACAAAGATCAATGACACTTGGCATCACACTGCTCCAAGTCATTGTCATCACAGTGCTCCAAGAATGCTCTCATCACATTGATCCATGCCTATGTGTTCACAAAGCTCCATGACACATTTCATCAGAATGCTCCATGGCCTTCTCATCACAATGCTCCATGTCCTTGCCATCACAATGCTCCATTACAACAGTAATAACAATGCTCCATGACCCCTGCCATCACAATGTTCCATGGCCTTGTCATCACAAAGCTCCATGACCCTTCTCATCACAATGCTCCAAGAACCCTGTAATCACAATGCTCTATGCCGCTTTTCATCTCAATGATCCATGAACCCTGTCATCACAATTCACCATGCCCATCATCATAATGCTTCATGCTATTGTCATCACAACAAAATCAAAATGCTCCATGACCTCTGTCATCACAATGCTCCAAGACCCCTGTAATCACAATGCTCCATGCCCCTTTTAATTAGAATGCTCCATGAGACTTGTCTTCACAAGTCTCCATGGTGTTCTCATCACAATGCTCCAGGACCTTGTCATCACCATGCTCCATTCCCTTGTCATCGCAATTCTCCATGACCCCTGTCATCACAATAATCCATGAACATTTTTAGCCCAATGCTCCACGACCTTCTCATCACAATGCTCCATGGCGAATATCATCACAATGCTCCATGACCACTGTCATCACAACACTCCATGACACCTGACAACACAATGATCCGGGACTCTTCTCATCACAATGCTCCATTCCCTAGTCATCACAATGCTCCATGACCCCTGTCATCACAACACTCCATGAACATTTTCACCCCAGTGCTCCATGACCCTTGTCATCACAATGATCCATGCCCTTGTCATCCCAATGCTCCATGACACCTGTATTCACAATACTCCGTGAAGCTTGTCCTCACAGTTCTCCATGACACATGTCATCACAGTGCTCCATGCCTTTGTCAGGAAAATGCTACAAGACCTTGTCATTACAGTCCTCTATGCGCTTGTCATCACAATACTCCATTTCCATTGTCATCACAATCCTCCATGAACCTTGGGATCACATTGCTTCATGCCCTTGTCATCACAATGCTCCATGCCCCTTGAAGTCAAAATGATCCAAACCTCTGTCATCACAATGCTCCAAACACTTGTGATCACAATGTTCCATAACACTTGTCATCACAACGCTCCATGATGCCTGTCATCACAATACTCCATGCCCTTTTCATTACAAAGCTCCATGACCTTTGTCATCACAATTCTCAATACACTTGTCATCACAATGCTCTATGCCTTTCTCAGCACAATGCTCCATGACCCTTGTCATCACAATGCTCCATGCGCTTTTCAGCACAATGCTCCTTGACACATGTCATCACAATGCACCATGCGCTTGTCATCACAGTGCTCCACAATCTTGTCATCACAATTCCCCATAATATTTGTCATCACAATGCTCCATGCACTTCTCATCAAAATGCTCTCTCACCACTGATATCACAATGCTACATCAGTTTTGTCACAATACTACGTCACCCCTGTCATCACAATGTTCCATGACTCCTGTCATCACAATGCTACATGCACTTATCATCAAAATGTTCGATGACCCATGACATCACAATGTTCCATAACACCTGTCATCAAAATGTTCCATGACACTTTTCATCAACTTGCTCCATGACCCTGTCATCACAATGCTCCATGCCCTTCTCATCACAATGAACAACGCCCTTGCGATCAAAATGCTCCATGACATTTGTCGTCACAAATATCCATGACGCTTGGCATCACAGTGCTCCATGTCATTGTCATCACAGTGCTCCATGAACACTCTCATCACATTGCTCCATGCCCTTGTCTTCACATAGCTCCATGACATATGTCATCAGAATGCTCCATGGCCTTCTCATCACAATGCTCCATGTCCTTGCCATCACAATGCTCCATTACCCCTGTCATAACAATGCTCCATGACCCCTGCCATCACGATGTTCCATGGCCATGTCTTCACAAGGCTCCATGACCCTTCTCATCACAATGCTCCAAGAACACTGTAATCACAATGCTCTATGCCCCTTTTCATCTCAATGATCCATGAACCCTGTCATCACAATGCACCATGCCCATCATCATAATGCTTCATGCTATTGTCATCACAAAGAAATCAAAATACTCCATGACCACTGTCATAACAATGCTCAAAACACTTGTGATCACAATATTCCATAACACTTGTCATCACAAAGCCCCATGAGGCTCGACATCATAATAATCCATGGTCTTCTCATCACAATGCTCCATGACATTCGTCATCACAATGCTCAATACACTTGTCATCAAAATGCTCCCTGACACTTGTTGTCTGTATGGCCTTGAACCCTGTCATGACAAGGCTCCATGCCTTTTTCATCACAATGATCCATGCCCTTTTCTTCACTGTGCTCCATGCCCTTTTCATCACAATGCTCCAAGACCCATGTAATCACAATGCTCCATGCCCTTCTCATCACAAAGCTCAGTGACGCATGCCATCAGAATGCTCCTTGGTCTTCTCCTCACTATGCTCTATGCCCTTGTCATCACAATGTTCCAAGACCCCTGTAATCACAATTCTCCATGCCCCTTTTCATCAGTATGCTCCATGAGACTTGTCTTCAAAAGGCTCCATGGTTTTGTCATCACAATGCTCCAGGACCTTGTCATCACAATGCTTCATGACCTTCTCATGAAAATTTCCAATGGCCCTTGTCATCATAATGCTCCAAGCCCTAATCATCACAATGCTCCATTATATTTGTCATCACAATCCTCCATTACATTTGGCATCACAATGCTCCATGCCATTGTCATCGCAATGTACCATGACATATATCATCACAATGCTCCCTGACACCTGTCTTCACAATACTCCATGACCTTATCATCACAATGCTTCATGCCCTTGTCATCACAATGCACCATGCCCACTCTCAGCACAATAATCTCTGAAACTTGTCAGACCAATGCTCCATGCCCCTGTCATCACAATGCACCATGCCCTTGTCATCACAGTGCTCCATGACCCATGTCATCACAATGCTCCTTGACTCCAGTCATCACAATTCTTCATAACGTTTTTCATCACAATGGTCCATGCCTGCGTCATCACAAGGCTCTGTGACCTTTGTAACCAAAATGCTCCATGAACTTTTCATCACAATTCTCAGTGACCCTTGTCATCACAATGCTCCATGTCTTTGTCAGAATAATGCTCCATGACCATTGTCATCACAATGTGCCATGCGCATTTCATCACAAGTGTCCACAACCTTGTAATTGCAATGCTCCATAAACCTTGTAATCACAATGGTCCATGCACTTCTCATCAAAATGCTCTCTCACCAGAGATATCACAGTGTTCCATCACTAGTCATCACAATACTCCCTCACCCCTGGAATCACAATGATCCATGACCCTGTCATCACAATGCTACATCCACTTATCATCACAATGTTCCATGACCCCTGCCTGCACAATGTTCCATAAGCCCTGTCATCAAAATGCTCCATGACCCTTTCCATCCCAAAGCTCCAAGCCCCCTGACAACAGAATGTTCTATAACCCCTGTCATCTAAATGTTCCATTACACTTTTTATCAAATTGCTGCATGAACCGGTCATCAAAATGCTCCCTGCCCTTCTCATCACAATGCACCATGCCCTTTTCATCAAAATGCTCCATGACTTGTCATCACAAAGCTCCATGACTCTTGGCATCACAATGCTCCATGTCATTGGCATCACAATGCTCCATGTACCCTCTCATAACATTGCTCAATGCCCTTGTCATCACAAAGCTCCATGACACTTGTGATCACAATGCTCCATGACCTTCTAATCACAATGCTCCATGCCCTTGTCATTACAATCCTGCATGACCCATGTATCACAGTGTTCTGTGCCCTTGTCATCACAATGCTCCATACCCACTCTCATCACAATAATCCATGAAACATTTCAGACCAAAGTTCCATACCCTTCTCATCACAATTCTCGATTACCCCGGTCATAACAATGCACCATGACCCCTGCCATCACAATATTCCACGGCCTAGTCATCACCAGGTTCCATGACACTTCTCATCACAATGCTCAAGACCCCTGAAATCACAATGCTACATTCCCTTGTCATCACAAAGCTCCATGACGCATGTCATCAGAATGTTCCATGGCCCTCTCATCACAATGCTCCATACCGTTGTCATCACAATGCTCCAAGACCCCTGTAATCACAATGCTCCATGCCACTTTTCATCTCAATGCTTCATGAAACCTGTCATCACAATGAAGCATGCCCATCATCATAATGCTTCAGGCTATTGTCATCACAATTAAATCAATATTCTCCATGACCTCTGTGATCATAATGCTACAAACCATTGTGATCACAATGTTGCATAACACTTATCATCACAAAGCTCTATGACACTTGTCATCACAATGCTCGATGCCCTTCTAATCACAATGCTCCATGCCCTTGTCATTACAGTCCTGCATGACCCATGTATCACAGTGTTCCGAGCCCTTGTCATCACAATGCTCCATTCCCACTATCATCACAATAATCCAAGAAACATTTCAGACCAAAGTTCCTACCCTTCTCAGCACAATGCTCCATTACCCCTGTCATAACAATGCACCATGACCCCTGCCATCACAATGTTCCACGGACTAGTCATCACAAGGTTCCCTGACACTTCTCATCACAATGCTCAAGACCCCTGAAATCACAATGCTACATTCCCTTGTCATCACAAAGCTCCATGACGCCTGTCATCAGAATGTTCCATGGCCTTCTCATCACAATGCTCCATGCCCTTGTCATCACAATGCTCCAAGACCCCTGTAATCACAATGCTCCATGCCCCTTTTCATCTCAATGCTTCATGAACCTAGTCATCACAATGAACCATGCCCATCATCATAAAGCTTCAGGCTATTGTCACAACAATTAAATCAATATTCTCCATGACCTCTGTGATCATAATGCTCCAAACCCTTGTGATCACAATGTTGCATAACACTTATCATCACAACACCCCATGACGCTCATCATCTCAATTATCCATGGTCTTCTCATCACAATGCTCCATGAACTTTGTCAAAACAATGCTCAATACACTTGTCATCACAATGCTCCCTGACCCTTGTCATCAGTATGCTCCTTGAACCCTGTCATGACAAGGCTCCATGCCTTTTTCATCACAATGATCCATGACCTTTTCATCGCAATCCTCCAAGATCCCTATAATCACAATGCTCCATGCCCTTGACATCACAAAACTCCATGACGCATGTCATCAGAATGCTCCATGGCATTCTCATCACAATGCCCCATGCCCTTGTCATCACAATGCTCCAAGACCCCTGTAATCACAATGCTCTATGCCCCTTTTCTTCAGAATGCTCCATGAGACTTGTCATCACAAGTCTCCATGGTCATCTCATCACAATGCTCCAGGACCTTGTCATCACCATGCTCCATTCCCTTGTCATCACAATGCTCCATGACCCCTGTCATCACAATAATCCATGAACATTTTCAGCCCAATGCTCCACGACGTTCTCATCACAATGCCCCATGGCCAATATCATCACAATGCTCCATGACCACTGTCATCACAACACTCCATGACACCTGACAACACAATGATCCGGGAGTCTTCTCATCACAATGCTCCATTCCCTATTCATCACAGTGCTCCATGACCCCTGTCATCACAACACTCCATGAACATTTTCAGCCCAGTGCTCCATGAACCTTGTCATCACAATGATCCATGCCCTTGTCATCCCAATGCTCCATGACCCTTGTATTTACCATGCTCCGTGAAGCTTGTCATCACAGTGCTCCATGACACATGTCATCACAATGCTCCATGCATTTGTCAGCAAAATGCTACAAGACCTTGTCATTACAGTCCTCTATGCGCGTGTCATCACAATACTCCATTTCCATTGTCATCACAATATTCCATGATCCTTGGGATCACATTGCTTCATGCCCTTGTCATCACAATGCTCCATGCTCCTTGAAGTCAAAATGATCCAAACCTCTGTCATCACAATGCTCCAAACACTTGTGATCACAATGTTCCATAACACTTGTCATCACAACGCTACATTATGCCTGTCATCACAATCCTCCATGCGCTTTTCATTACAAAGCTCCATGACCTTTGTCATCACAATTCTCAATACAATTGTCATCACAATGCTCCCTGACAGTTGTCATCAGAATGCTCCTTGAACCCTGTCACGAAAAGGCTCCATGCCTTTTACATCACAATGCCCCATGCCGTTTTCATCACAATGCTCCATGCCATTGTCATCAAAATACTCCACAAGCTTGTCATCAGAATGCTCCATGACCCTTGTCATCACAATTCTCCATGCACTTGTCAGCACAATGCTCCCTGAACCTTGTCATCACAATGCTCCAAGCCATTGTCATCACAATGCTCCATTACCTTTGTCATCAGTATCCTCCATGACACTTGGCATCACAATGCTCCATGCCATTGTCATCACAATGGGCCATTACAAATGTCATCAAAATGCTCCCTGACACCTCTCTTAACAATACTGCATGACCTGGTCATCAAAATGCTCCATGCCCCCTGACATTCCAATGTTTCATAACACCTGTCATCAAAATTTTCCATAAAACTTTTCATTAAATTGCTCCATGACCCTGTCATCAGGATGCTCCCTGCCCTTCTCATCACAATGCACAACGCCCTTGCCATCAAAATGCTCCTGACCTTTGTCATCACAAAGATCAATGACACTTGGCATCACACTGCTCCAAGTCATTGTCATCACAGTGCTCCAAGAATGCTCTCATCACATTGATCCATGCCTATGTGTTCACAAAGCTCCATGACACATTTCATCAGAATGCTCCATGGCCTTCTCATCACAATGCTCCATGTCCTTGCCATCACAATGCTCCATTACAACAGTAATAACAATGCTCCATGACCCCTGCCATCACAATGTTCCATGGCCTTGTCATCACAAAGCTCCATGACCCTTCTCATCACAATGCTCCAAGAACCCTGTAATCACAATGCTCTATGCTGCTTTTCATCTCAATGATCCATGAACCCTGTCATCACAATTCACCATGCCCATCATCATAATGCTTCATGCTATTGTCATCACAACAAAATCAAAATGCTCCATGACCTCTGTCATCACAATGCTCCAAGACCCCTGTAATCACAATGCTCCATGCCCCTTTTAATCAGAATGCTCCATGAGACTTGTCTTCACAAGTCTCCATGGTGTTCTCATCACAATGCTCCAGGACCTTGTCATCACCATGCTCCATTCCCTTGTCATCGCAATTCTCCATGACCCCTGTCATCACAATAATCCATGAACATTTTTAGCCCAATGCTCCACGACCTTCTCATCACAATGCTCCATGGCGAATACCATCACAATGCTCCATGACCACTGTCATCACAACACTCCATGACACCTGACAACACAATGATCCGGGACTCTTCTCATCACAATGCTCCATTCCCTAGTCATCACAATGCTCCATGACCCCTGTCATCACAACACTCCATGAACATTTTCACCCCAGTGCTCCATGACCCTTGTCATCACAATGATCCATGCCCTTGTCATCCCAATGCTCCATGACACCTGTATTCACAATACTCCGTGAAGCTTGTCCTCACAGTTCTCCATGACACATGTCATCACAGTGCTCCATGCCTTTGTCAGGAAAATGCTACAAGACCTTGTCATTACAGTCCTCTATGCGCTTGTCATCACAATACTCCATTTCCATTGTCATCACAATCCTCCATGAACCTTGGGATCACATTGCTTCATGCCCTTGTCATCACAATGCTCCATGCTCCTTGAAGTCAAAATGATCCAAACCTCTGTCATCACAATGCTCCAAACACTTGTGATCACAATGTTCCATAACACTTGTCATCACAACGCTCCATGATGCCTGTCATCACAATACTCCATGCCCTTTTCATTACAAAGCTCCATGACCTTTGTCATCACAATTCTCAATACACTTGTCATCACAATGCTCTATGCCTTTCTCAGCACAATGCTCCATGACCCTTGTCATCACAATGCTCCATGCGCTTTTCAGCACAATGCTCCTTGACACATGTCATCACAATGCACCATGCGCTTGTCATCACAGTGCTCCACAATCTTGTCATCACAATTCCCCATAATATTTGTCATCACAATGCTCCATGCACTTCTCATCAAAATGCTCTCTCACCACTGATATCACAATGCTACATCAGTTTTGTCACAATACTCCGTCACCCCTGTCATCACAATGTTCCATGACTCCTGTCATCACAATGCTACATGCACTTATCATCAAAATGTTCGATGACCCATGACATCACAATGTTCCATAACACCTGTCATCAAAATGTTCCATGACACTTTTCATCAACTTGCTCCATGACCCTGTCATCACAATGCTCCATGCCCTTCTCATCACAATGAACAACGCCCTTGCGATCAAAATGCTCCATGACATTTGTCGTCACAAATATCCATGACGCTTGGCATCACAGTGCTCCATGTCATTGTCATCACAGTGCTCCATGAACACTCTCATCACATTGCTCCATGCCCTTGTCTTCACATAGCTCCATGACATATGTCATCAGAATGCTCCATGGCCTTCTCATCACAATGCTCCATGCCCTTGCCATCACAATGCTCCATTACCCCTGTCATAACAATGCTCCATGACCCCTGCCATCACGATGTTCCATGGCCATGTCTTCACAAGGCTCCATGACCCTTCTCATCACAATGCTCCAAGAACACTGTAATCACAATGCTCTATGCCCCTTTTCATCTCAATGATCCATGAACCCTGTCATCACAATGCACCATGCCCATCATCATAATGCTTCATGCTATTGTCATCACAAAGAAATCAAAATACTCCATGACCACTGTCATAACAATGCTCAAAACCCTTGTGATCACAATATTCCATAACACTTGTCATCACAAAGCCCCATGAGGCTCGACATCACAATTATCCATGGTCTTCTCATCACAATGCTCCATGACATTCGTCATCACAATGCTCAATACACTTGTCATCAAAATGCTCCCTGACACTTGTTGTCTGTATGGCCTTGAACCCTGTCATGACAAGGCTCCATGCCTTTTTCATCACAATGATCCATGCCCTTTTCTTCACTGTGCTCCATGCCCTTTTCATCACAATGCTCCAAGACCCATGTAATCACAATGCTCCATGCCCTTCTCATCACAAAGCTCAATGACGCATGCCATCAGAATGCTCCTTGGTCTTCTCCTCACTATGCTCTATGCCCTTGTCATCACAATGTTCCAAGACCCCTGTAATCACAATTCTCCATGCCCCTTTTCATCAGTATGCTCCATGAGACTTGTCTTCAAAAGGCTCCATGGTTTTGTCATCACAATGCTCCAGGACCTTGTCATCACAATGCTTCATGACCTTCTCATGAAAATTTTCAATGGCCCTTGTCATCATAATGCTCCAAGCCCTAATCATCACAATGCTCCATTATATTTGTCATCACAATCCTCCATTACATTTGGCATCACAATGCTCCATGCCATTGTCATCGCAGTGTACCATGACATATATCATCACAATGCTCCCTGACACCTGTCTTCACAATACTCCATGACCTTATCATCACAATGCTCCATGCCCTTGTCATCACAATGCACCATGCCCACTCTCAGCACAATAATCTCTGAAACTTGTCAGACCAATGCTCCATGCCACTGTCATCACAATGCACCATGCCCTTGTCATCACAGTGCTCCATGACCCGTGTCATCACAATGCTCCTTGACTCCAGTCATCACAATTCTTCATAACGTTTTTCATCACAATGGTCCATGCCTGCGTCATCACAAGGCTCTGTGACCTTTGTAACCAAAATGCACCATGAACTTTTCATCACAATTCTCAGTGACCCTTGTCATCACAATGCTCCATGTCTTTGTCAGAATAATGCTCCATGACCATTGTCATCACAATGTGCCATGCGCATTTCATCACAACTGTCCACAACCTTGTAATTGCAATGCTCCATAAACCTTGTAATCAAAATGGTCCATGCACTTCTCATCAAAATGCTCTCTCACCAGAGATATCACAGTGTTCCATCACTAGTCATCACAATACTCCCTCACCCCTGGAATCACAATGATCCATGACCCTGTCATCACAATGCTACATCCACTTATCATCACAATGTTCCATGACCCCTGCCAGCACAATGTTCCATAAGCCCTGTCATCAAAATGCTCCATGACCCTTTCCATCCCAAAGCTCCAAGACCCCTGACAACAGAATGTTCTATAACCCCTGTCATCTAAATGTTCCATTACACTTTTTATCAAATTGCTGCATGAACCGGTCATCAAAATGCTCCCTGCCCTTCTCATCACAATGCACCATGCCCTTTTCATCAAAATGCTCCATGACTTGTCATCACAAAGCTCCATGACTCTTGGCATCACAATGCTCCATGTCATTGGCATCACAATGCTCCATGTACCCTCTCATAACATTGCTCAATGCCCTTGTCATCACAAAGCTCCATGACACTTGTGATCACAATGCTCCATGACCTTCTAATCACAATGCTCCATGCCCTTGTCATTACAATCCTGCATGACCCATGTATCACAGTGTTCTGTGCCCTTGTCATCACAATGCTCCATACCCACTCTCATCACAATAATCCATGAAACATTTCAGACCAAAGTTCCATACCCTTCTCATCACAATTCTCGATTACCCCGGTCATAACAATGCACCATGACCCCTGCCATCACAATATTCCACGGCCTAGTCATCACCAGGTTCCATGACACTTCTCATCACAATGCTCAAGACCCCTGAAATCACAATGCTACATTCCCTTGTCATCACAAAGCTCCATGACGCATGTCATCAGAATGTTCCATGGCCTTCTCATCACAATGCTCCATACCGTTGTCATCACAATGCTCCAAGACCCCTGTAATCACAATGCTCCATGCCACTTTTCATCTCAATGCTTCATGAAACCTGTCATCACAATGAAGCATGCCCATCATCATAATACTTCAGGCTATTGTCATCACAATTAAATCAATATTCTCCATGACCTCTGTGATCATAATGCTACAAACCATTGTGATCACAATGTTGCATAACACTTACCATCACAAAGCTCTATGACACTTGTCATCACAATGCTCGATGCCCTTCTAATCACAATGCTCCATGCCCTTGTCATTACAGTCCTGCATGACCCATGTATCACAGTGTTCCGAGCCCTTGTCATCACAATGCTCCATGCCCTTGTCATCACAATGCTCCAAGACCCCTGTAATCACAATGCTCCATGCCCCTTTTCATCTCAATGCTTCATGAACCTAGTCATCACAATGAACCATGCCCATCATCATAAAGCTTCAGGCTATTGTCACAACAATTAAATCAATATTCTCCATGACCTCTGTGATCATAATGCTCCAAACCCTTGTGATCACAATGTTGCATAACACTTATCATCACAACACCCCATGACGCTCATCATCTCAATTATCCATGGTCTTCTCATCACAATGCTCCATGAACTTTGTCAAAACAATGCTCAATACACTTGTCATCACAATGCTCCCTGACCCTTGTCATCAGTATGCTCCTTGAACCCTGTCATGACAAGGCTCCATGCCTTTTTCATCACAATGATCCATGACCTTTTCATCGCAACCCTCCAAGATCCCTATAATCACAATGCTCCATGCCCTTGACATCACAAAACTCCATGACGCATGTCATCAGAATGCTCCATGTCATTCTCATCACAATGCCCCATGCCCTTGTCATCACAATGCTCCAAGACCCCTGTAATCACAATGCTCTATGCCCCTTTTCTTCAGAATGCTCCATGAGACTTGTCATCACAAGTCTCCATGGTCATCTCATCACAATGCTCCAGGACCTTGTCATCACCATGCTCCATTCCCTTGTCATCACAATGCTCCATGACCCCTGTCATCACAATAATCCATGAACATTTTCAGCCCAATGCTCCACGACGTTCTCATCACAATGCCCCATGGCCAATATCATCACAATGCTCCATGACCACTGTCATCACAACACTCCATGACACCTGACAACACAATGATCCGGGAGTCTTCTCATCACAATGCTCCATTCCCTAGTCATCACAATGCTCCATGACCCCTGTCATCACAACACTCCATGAACATTTTCAGCCCAGTGCTCCATGACCCTTGTCATCAAAATGATCCATGCCCTTGTCATCCCAATGCTCCATGACCCTTGTATTTACCATGCTCCGTGAAGCTTGTCATCACAGTGCTCCATGACACATGTCATCACAATGCTCCATGCATTTGTCAGCAAAATGCTACAAGACCTTGTCATTACAGTCCTCTATGCGCTTGTCATCACAATACTCCATTTCCATTGTCATCACAATATTCCATGATCCTTGGGATCACATTGCTTCATGCCCTTGTCATCACAATGCTCCATGCTCCTTGAAGTCAAAATGATCCAAACCTCTGTCATCACAATGCTCCAAACACTTGTGATCACAATGTTCCATAACACTTGTCATCACAACGCTACATTATGCCTGTCATCACAATCCTCCATGCGCTTTTCATTACAAAGCTCCATGACCTTTGTCATCACAATTCTCAATACAATTGTCATCACAATGCTCCCTGACAGTTGTCATCAGAATGCTCCTTGAACCCTGTCACGAAAAGGCTCCATGCCTTTTACATCACAATGCCCCATGCCGTTTTCATCACAATGCTCCATGCCATTGTCATCAAAATACTCCACAAGCTTGTCATCAGAATGCTCCATGACCCTTATCATCACAATTCTCCATGCACTTGTCAGCACAATGCTCCCTGAACCTTGTCATCACAATGCTCCAAGCCATTGTCATCACAATGCTCCATTACCTTTGTCATCAGTGTCCTCCATGACACTTGGCATCACAATGCTCCATGCCATTGTCATCACAATGGGCCATTACAAATGTCATCAAAATGCTCCCTGACACCTCTCTTAACAATACTGCATGACCTGGTCATCAAAATGCTCCATGCCCCCTGACATTCCAATGTTTCATAACACCTGTCATCAAAATTTTCCATAAAACTTTTCATTAAATTGCTCCATGACCCTGTCATCAGGATGCTCCCTGCCCTTCTCATCACAATGCACAACGCCCTTGCCATCAAAATGCTCCTGACCTTTGTCATCACAAAGATCAATGACACTTGGCATCACACTGCTCCAAGTCATTGTCATCACAGTGCTCCAAGAATGCTCTCATCACATTGATCCATGCCTATGTGTTCACAAAGCTCCATGACACATTTCATCAGAATGCTCCATGGCCTTCTCATCACAATGCTCCATGTCCTTGCCATCACAATGCTCCATTACAACAGTAATAACAATGCTCCATGACCCCTGCCATCACAATGTTCCATGGCCTTGTCATCACAAAGCTCCATGACCCTTCTCATCACAATGCTCCAAGAACCCTGTAATCACAATGCTCTATGCCGCTTTTCATCTCAATGATCCATGAACCCTGTCATCACAATTCACCATGCCCATCATCATAATGCTTCATGCTATTGTCATCACAACAAAATCAAAATGCTCCATGACCTCTGTCATCACAATGCTCCAAGACCCCTGTAATCACAATGCTCCATGCCCCTTTTAATTAGAATGCTCCATGAGACTTGTCTTCACAAGTCTCCATGGTGTTCTCATCACAATGCTCCAGGACCTTGTCATCACCATGCTCCATTCCCTTGTCATCGCAATTCTCCATGACCCCTGTCATCACAATAATCCATGAACATTTTTAGCCCAATGCTCCACGACCTTCTCATCACAATGCTCCATGGCGAATATCATCACAATGCTCCATGACCACTGTCATCACAACACTCCATGACACCTGACAACACAATGATCCGGGACTCTTCTCATCACAATGCTCCATTCCCTAGTCATCACAATGCTCCATGACCCCTGTCATCACAACACTCCATGAACATTTTCACCCCAGTGCTCCATGACCCTTGTCATCACAATGATCCATGCCCTTGTCATCCCAATGCTCCATGACACCTGTATTCACAATACTCCGTGAAGCTTGTCCTCACAGTTCTCCATGACACATGTCATCACAGTGCTCCATGCCTTTGTCAGGAAAATGCTACAAGACCTTGTCATTACAGTCCTCTATGCGCTTGTCATCACAATACTCCATTTCCAATGTCATCACAATCCTCCATGAACCTTGGGATCACATTGCTTCATGCCCTTGTCATCACAATGCTCCATGCCCCTTGAAGTCAAAATGATCCAAACATCTGTCATCACAATGCTCCAAACACTTGTGATCACAATGTTCCATAACACTTGTCATCACAACGCTCCATGATGCCTGTCATCACAATACTCCATGCCGTTTTCATTACAAAGCTCCATGACCTTTGTCATCACAATTCTCAATACACTTGTCATCACAATGCTCTATGCCTTTCTCAGCACAATGCTCCATGACCCTTGTCATCACAATGCTCCATGCGCTTTTCAGCACAATGCTCCTTGACACATGTCATCACAGTGCACCATGCGCTTGTCATCACAGTGCTCCACAATCTTGTCATCACAATTCCCCATAATATTTGTCATCACAATGCTCCATGCACTTCTCATCAAAATGCTCTCTCACCACTGATATCACAATGCTACATCAGTTTTGTCACAATACTCCGTCACCCCTGTCATCACAATGTTCCATGACTCCTGTCATCACAATGCTACATGCACTTATCATCAAAATGTTCGATGACCCATGACATCACAATGTTCCATAACACCTGTCATCAAAATGTTCCATGACACTTTTCATCAACTTGCTCCATGACCCTGTCATCACAATGCTCCATGCCCTTCTCATCACAATGAACAACGCCCTTGCGATCAAAATGCTCCATGACATTTGTCGTCACAAATATCCATGACGCTTGGCATCACAGTGCTCCATGTCATTGTCATCACAGTGCTCCATGAACACTCTCATCACATTGCTCCATGCCCTTGTCTTCACATAGCTCCATGACATATGTCATCAGAATGCTCCATGGCCTTCTCATCACAATGCTCCATGCCCTTGCCATCACAATGCTCCATTACCCCTGTCATAACAATGCTCCATGACCCCTGCCATCACGATGTTCCATGGCCATGTCTTCACAAGGCTCCATGACCCTTCTCATCACAATGCTCCAAGAACACTGTAATCACAATGCTCTATGCCCCTTTTCATCTCAATGATCCATGAACCCTGTCATCACAATGCACCATGCCCATCATCATAATGCTTCATGCTATTGTCATCACAAAGAAATCAAAATACTCCATGACCACTGTCATAACAATGCTCAAAACCCTTGTGATCACAATATTCCATAACACTTGTCATCACAAAGCCCCATGAGGCTCGACATCACAATTATCCATGGTCTTCTCATCACAATGCTCCATGACATTCGTCATCACAATGCTCAATACACTTGTCATCAAAATGCTCCCTGACACTTGTTGTCTGTATGGCCTTGAACCCTGTCATGACAAGGCTCCATGCCTTTTTCATCACAATGATCCATGCCCTTTTCTTCACTGTGCTCCATGCCCTTTTCATCACAATGCTCCAAGACCCATGTAATCACAATGCTCCATGCCCTTCTCATCACAAAGCTCAATGACGCATGCCATCAGAATGCTCCTTGGTCTTCTCCTCACTATGCTCTATGCCCTTGTCATCACAATGTTCCAAGACCCCTGTAATCACAATTCTCCATGCCCCTTTTCATCAGTATGCTCCATGAGACTTGTCTTCAAAAGGCTCCATGGTTTTGTCATCACAATGCTCCAGGACCTTGTCATCACAATGCTTCATGACCTTCTCATGAAAATTTCCAATGGCCCTTGTCATCATAATGCTCCAAGCCCTAATCATCACAATGCTCCATTATATTTGTCATCACAATCCTCCATTACATTTGGCATCACAATGCTCCATGCCATTGTCATCGCAATGTACCATGACATATATCATCACAATGCTCCCTGACACCTGTCTTCACAATACTCCATGACCTTATCATCACAATGCTCCATGCCCTTGTCATCACAATGCACCATGCCCACTCTCAGCACAATAATCTCTGAAACTTGTCAGACCAATGCTCCATGCCCCTGTCATCACAATGCACCATGCCCTTGTCATCACAGTGCTCCATGACCCATGTCATCACAATGCTCCTTGACTCCAGTCATCACAATTCTTCATAACGTTTTTCATCACAATGGTCCATGCCTGCGTCATCACAAGGCTCTGTGACCTTTGTAACCAAAATGCTCCATGAACTTTTCATCACAATTCTCAGTGACCCTTGTCATCACAATGCTCCATGTCTTTGTCAGAATAATGCTCCATGAACATTGTCATCACAATGTGCCATGCGCATTTCATCACAACTGTCCACAACCTTGTAATTGCAATGCTCCATAAACCTTGTAATCAAAATGGTCCATGCACTTCTCATCAAAATGCTCTCTCACCAGAGATATCACAGTGTTCCATCACTAGTCATCACAATACTCCCTCACCCCTGGAATCACAATGATCCATGACCCTGTCATCACAATGCTACATCCACTTATCATCACAATGTTCCATGACCCCTGCCTGCACAATGTTCCATAAGCCCTGTCATCAAAATGCTCCATGACCCTTTCCATCCCAAAGCTCCAAGCCCCCTGACAACAGAATGTTCTATAACCCCTGTCATCTAAATGTTCCATTACACTTTTTATCAAATTGCTGCATGAACCGGTCATCAAAATGCTCCCTGCCCTTCTCATCACAATGCACCATGCCCTTTTCATCAAAATGCTCCATGACTTGTCATCACAAAGCTCCATGACTCTTGGCATCACAATGCTCCATGTCATTGGCATCACAATGCTCCATGTACCCTCTCATAACATTGCTCAATGCCCTTGTCATCACAAAGCTCCATGACACTTGTGATCACAATGCTCCATGACCTTCTAATCACAATGCTCCATGCCCTTGTCATTACAATCCTGCATGACCCATGTATCACAGTGTTCTGTGCCCTTGTCATCACAATGCTCCATACCCACTCTCATCACAATAATCCATGAAACATTTCAGACCAAAGTTCCATACCCTTCTCATCACAATTCTCGATTACCCCGGTCATAACAATGCACCATGACCCCTGCCATCACAATATTCCACGGCCTAGTCATCACCAGGTTCCATGACACTTCTCATCACAATGCTCAAGACCCCTGAAATCACAATGCTACATTCCCTTGTCATCACAAAGCTCCATGACGCATGTCATCAGAATGTTCCATGGCCTTCTCATCACAATGCTCCATACCGTTGTCATCACAATGCTCCAAGACCCCTGTAATCACAATGCTCCATGCCACTTTTCATCTCAATGCTTCATGAAACCTGTCATCACAATGAAGCATGCCCATCATCATAATGCTTCAGACTATTGTCATCACAATTAAATCAATATTCTCCATGACCTCTGTGATCATAATGCTACAAACCATTGTGATCACAATGTTGCATAACACTTATCATCACAAAGCTCTATGACACTTGTCATCACAATGCTCGATGCCCTTCTAATCACAATGCTCCATGCCCTTGTCATTACAGTCCTGCATGACCCATGTATCACAGTGTTCCGAGCCCTTGTCATCACAATGCTCCATTCCCACTATCATCACAATAATCCAAGAAACATTTCAGACCAAAGTTCCTACCCTTCTCAGCACAATGCTCCATTACCCCTGTCATAACAATGCACCATGACCCCTGCCATCACAATGTTCCACGGACTAGTCATCACAAGGTTCCCTGACACTTCTCATCACAATGCTCAAGACCCCTGAAATCACAATGCTACATTCCCTTGTCATCACAAAGCTCCATGACGCCTGTCATCAGAATGTTCCATGGCCTTCTCATCACAATGCTCCATGCCCTTGTCATCACAATGCTCCAAGACCCCTGTAATCACAATGCTCCATGCCCCTTTTCATCTCAATGCTTCATGAACCTAGTCATCACAATGAACCATGCCCATCATCATAAAGCTTCAGGCTATTGTCACAACAATTAAATCAATATTCTCCATGACCTCTGTGATCATAATGCTCCAAACCCTTGTGATCACAATGTTGCATAACACTTATCATCACAACACCCCATGACGCTCATCATCTCAATTATCCATGGTCTTCTCATCACAATGCTCCATGAACTTTGTCAAAACAATGCTCAATACACTTGTCATCACAATGCTCCCTGACCCTTGTCATCAGTATGCTCCTTGAACCCTGTCATGACAAGGCTCCATGCCTTTTTCATCACAATGATCCATGACCTTTTCATCGCAATCCTCCAAGATCCCTATAATCACAATGCTCCATGCCCTTGACATCACAAAACTCCATGACGCATGTCATCAGAATGCTCCATGGCATTCTCATCACAATGCCCCATGCCCTTGTCATCACAATGCTCCAAGACCCCTGTAATCACAATGCTCTATGCCCCTTTTCTTCAGAATGCTCCATGAGACTTGTCATCACAAGTCTCCATGGTCATCTCATCACAATGCTCCAGGACCTTGTCATCACCATGCTCCATTCCCTTGTCATCACAATGCTCTATGACCCCTGTCATCACAATAATCCATGAACATTTTCAGCCCAATGCTCCACGACGTTCTCATCACAATGCCCCATGGCCAATATCATCACAATGCTCCATGACCACTGTCATCACAACACTCCATGACACCTGACAACACAATGATCCGGGAGTCTTCTCATCACAATGCTCCATTCCCTATTCATCACAGTGCTCCATGACCCCTGTCATCACAACACTCCATGAACATTTTCAGCCCAGTGCTCCATGAACCTTGTCATCACAATGATCCATGCCCTTGTCATCCCAATGCTCCATGACCCTTGTATTTACCATGCTCCGTGAAGCTTGTCATCACAGTGCTCCATGACACATGTCATCACAATGCTCCATGCATTTGTCAGCAAAATGCTACAAGACCTTGTCATTACAGTCCTCTATGCGCGTGTCATCACAATACTCCATTTCCATTGTCATCACAATATTCCATGATCCTTGGGATCACATTGCTTCATGCCCTTGTCATCACAATGCTCCATGCTCCTTGAAGTCAAAATGATCCAAACCTCTGTCATCACAATGCTCCAAACACTTGTGATCACAATGTTCCATAACACTTGTCATCACAACGCTACATTATGCCTGTCATCACAATCCTCCATGCGCTTTTCATTACAAAGCTCCATGACATTTGTCATCACAATTCTCAATACAATTGTCATCACAATGCTCCCTGACAGTTGTCATCAGAATGCTCCTTGAACCCTGTCACGAAAAGGCTCCATGCCTTTTACATCACAATGCCCCATGCCGTTTTCATCACAATGCTCCATGCCATTGTCATCAAAATACTCCACAAGCTTGTCATCAGAATGCTCCATGACCCGTGTCATCACAATTCTCCATGCACTTGTCAGCACAATGCTCCCTGAACCTTGTCATCACAATGCTCCAAGCCATTGTCATCACAATGCTCCATTACCTTTGTCATCAGTATCCTCCATGACACTTGGCATCACAATGCTCCATGCCATTGTCATCACAATGGGCCATTACAAATGTCATCAAAATGCTCCCTGACACCTCTCTTAACAATACTGCATGACCTGGTCATCAAAATGCTCCATGCCCCCTGACATTACAATGTTTCATAACACCTGTCATCAAAATTTTCCATAAAAATTTTCATTAAATTGCTCCATGACCCTGTCATCAGGATGCTCCCTGCCCTTCTCATCACAATGCACAACGCCCTTGCCATCAAAATGCTCCTGACCTTTGTCATCACAAAGATCAATGACACTTGGCATCACACTGCTCCAAGTCATTGTCATCACAGTGCTCCAAGAATGCTCTCATCACATTGATCCATGCCTATGTGTTCACAAAGCTCCATGACACATTTCATCAGAATGCTCCATGGCCTTCTCATCACAATGCTCCATGTCCTTGCCATCACAATGCTCCATTACAACAGTAATAACAATGCTCCATGACCCCTGCCATCACAATGTTCCATGGCCTTGTCATCACAAAGCTCCATGACCCTTCTCATCACAATGCTCCAAGAACCCTGTAATCACAATGCTCTATGCCGCTTTTCATCTCAATGATCCATGAACCCTGTCATCACAATTCACCATGCCCATCATCATAATGCTTCATGCTATTGTCATCACAACAAAATCAAAATGCTCCATGACCTCTGTCATCACAATGCTCCAAGACCCCTGTAATCACAATGCTCCATGCCCCTTTTAATCAGAATGCTCCATGAGACTTGTCTTCACAAGTCTCCATGGTGTTCTCATCACAATGCTCCAGGACCTTGTCATCACCATGCTCCATTCCCTTGTCATCGCAATTCTCCATGACCCCTGTCATCACAATAATCCATGAACATTTTTAGCCCAATGCTCCACGACCTTCTCATCACAATGCTCCATGGCGAATATCATCACAATGCTCCATGACCACTGTCATCACAACACTCCATGACACCTGACAACACAATGATCCGGGACTCTTCTCATCACAATGCTCCATTCCCTAGTCATCACAATGCTCCATGACCCCTGTCATCACAACACTCCATGAACATTTTCACCCCAGTGCTCCATGACCCTTGTCATCACAATGATCCATGCCCTTGTCATCCCAATGCTCCATGACACCTGTATTCACAATACTCCGTGAAGCTTGTCCTCACAGTTCTCCATGACACATGTCATCACAGTGCTCCATGCCTTTGTCAGGAAAATGCTACAAGACCTTGTCATTACAGTCCTCTATGCGCTTGTCATCACAATACTCCATTTCCATTGTCATCACAATGCTCCATGAACCTTGGGATCACATTGCTTCATGCCCTTGTCATCACAATGCTCCATGCTCCTTGAAGTCAAAATGATCCAAACCTCTGTCATCACAATGCTCCAAACACTTGTGATCACAATGTTCCATAACACTTGTCATCACAATGCTCCATGATGCCTGTCATCACAATACTCCATGCCCTTTTCATTACAAAGCTCCATGACCTTTGTCATCACAATTCTCAATACACTTGTCATCACAATGCTCTATGCCTTTCTCAGCACAATGCTCCATGACCCTTGTCATCACAATGCTCCATGCGCTTTTCAGCACAATGCTACTTGACACATGTCATCACAATGCACCATGCGCTTGTCATCACAGTGCTCCACAATCTTGTCATCACAATTCCCCATAATATTTGTCATCACAATGCTCCATGCACTTCTCATCAAAATGCTCTCTCACCACTAATATCACAATGCTACATCAGTTTTGTCACAATACTCCGTCACCCCTGTCATCACAATGTTCCATGACTCCTGTCATCACAATGCTACATGCACTTATCATCACAATGTTCGATGACCCCTGAAATCACAATGTTCCATAACACCTGTCATCAAAATGTTCCATGACACTTTTCATCAACTTGCCCCATGACCCTGTCATCACAATGCTCCATGCCCTTCTCATCACAATGAACAACGCCCTTGCGATCAAAATGCTCCATGACATTTGTCGTCACAAATATCCATGACGCTTGGCATCACAGTGCTCCATGTCATTGTCATCACAGTGCTCCATGAACACTCTCATCACATTGCTCCATGCCCTTGTCTTCACATAGCTCCATGACATATGTCATCAGAATGCTCCATGGCCTTCTCATCACAATGCTCCATGCCCTTGCCATCACAATGCTCCATTACCCCTGTCATAACAATGCTCCATGACCCCTGCCATCACGATGTTCCATGGCCATGTCTTCACAAGGCTCCATGACCCTTCTCATCACAATGCTCCAAGAACACTGTAATCACAATGCTCTATGCCCCTTTTCATCTCAATGATCCATGAACCCTGTCATCACAATGCACCATGCCCATCATCATAATGCTTCATGCTATTGTCATAACAGCGAAATCAAAATGTTCCATGACCTCTGTCATAACAATGCTCCAAACCCTTGTGATCACAATATTCCATTACACTTGTCATCACAAAGCCCCATGAGGCTCGACATCACCATTATCCATGGTCTTCTCATCACAATGCTCCATGACATTCGTCATCACAATGCTCAATACACTTGTCATCAAAATGCTCCCTGACACTTGTTGTCTGTATGGCCTTGAACCCTGTCATGACAAGGCTCCATGCCTTTTTCATCACAATGATCCATGCCCTTTTCTTCACTGTGCTCCATGCCCTTTTCATCACAATGCTCCAAGACCCATGTAATCACAATGCTCCATGCCCTTCTCATCACAAAGCTCAATGACACATGCCATCAGAATGCTCCTTGGTCTTCTCCTCACTATGCTCTATGCCCTTGTCATCACAATGTTCCAAGACCCCTGTAATCACAATTCTCCATGCCCCTTTTCATCAGTATGCTCCATGAGACTTGTCTTCAAAAGGCTCCATGGTTTTGTCATCACAATGCTCCAGGACCTTGTCATCACAATGCTTCATGTCCTTCTCATGAAAATTTCCAATGGCCCTTGTCATCATAATGCTCCAAGCCCTAATCATCACAATGCTCCATTATATTTGTCATCACAATCCTCCATTACATTTGGCATCACAATGCTCCATGCCATTGTCATCGCAATGTACCATGACATATATCATCACAATGCTCCCTGACACCTGTCTTCACAATACTCCATGACCTTATCATCACAATGCTTCATGCCCTTGTCATCACAATGCACCATGCCCACTCTCAGCACAATAATCTATGAAACTTGTCAGACCAATGCTCCATGCCCCTGTCATCACAATGCACCATGCCCTTGTCATCACAGTGCTCCATGACCCGTGTCATCACAATGCTCCTTGACTCCAGTCATCACAATTCTTCATAACGTTTTTCATCACAATGGTCCATGCCTGCGTCATCACAAGGCTCTGTGACTTTGTAACCAAAATGCTCCATGAACTTTTCATCACAATTCTCAGTGACCCTTGTCATCACAATGATCCATGTCTTTGTCAGAATAATGCTCCATGACCATTGTCATCACAATGTGCCATGCGCATTTCATCACAACTGTCCACAACCTTGTAATTGCAATGCTCCATAAACCTTGTAATCAAAATGGTCCATGCACTTCTCATCAAAATGCTCTCTCACCAGAGATATCACAGTGTTCCATCACTAGTCATCACAATACTCCCTCACCCCTGGAATCACAGTGATCCATGACCCTGTCATCACAATGCTACATCCACTTATCATCACAATGTTCCATGACCCCTGCCAGCACAATGTTCCATAAGCCCTGTCATCAAAATGCTCCATGACCCTTTCCATCCCAAAGCTCCAAGACCCCTGACAACAGAATGTTCTATAACCCCTGTCATCTAAATGTTCCATTACACTTTTTATCAAATTGCTGCATGAACCGGTCATCAAAATGCTCCCTGCCCTTCTCATCACAATGCACCATGCCCTTTTCATCAAAATGCTCCATGACTTGTCATCACAAAGCTCCATGACTCTTGGCATCACAATGCTCCATGTCATTGGCATCACAATGCTCCATGTACCCTCTCATAACATTGCTCAATGCCCTTGTCATCACAAAGCTCCATGACACTTGTGATCACAATGCTCCATGACCTTCTAATCACAATGCTCCATGCCCTTGTCATTACAATCCTGCATGACCCATGTATCACAGTGTTCTGTGCCTTTGTCATCACAATGCTCCATACCCACTCTCATCACAATAATCCATGAAACATTTCAGACCAAAGTTCCATACCCTTCTCATCACAATTCTCGATTACCCCGGTCATAACAATGCACCATGACCCCTGCCATCACAATATTCCACGGCCTATTCATCACCAGGTTCCATGACACTTCTCATCACAATGCTCAAGACACCTGAAATCACAATGCTACATTCCCTTGTCATCACAAAGCTCCATGACGCATGTCATCAGAATGTTCCATGGCCTTCTCATCACAATGCTCCATACCGTTGTCATCACAATGCTCCAAGACCCCTGTAATCACAATGCTCCATGCCACTTTTCATCTCAATGCTTCATGAAACCTGTCATCACAATGAAGCATGCCCATCATCATAATGCTTCAGGCTATTGTCATCACAATTAAATCAATATTCTCCATGACCTCTGTGATCATAATGCTACAAACCATTGTGATCACAATGTTGCATAACACTTATCATCACAAAGCTCTATGACACTTGTCATCACAATGCTCGTTGCCCTTCTAATCACAATGCTCCATGCCCTTGTCATTACAGTCCTGCATGACCCATGTATCACAGTGTTCCGTGCCTTGGTCATCACAATTTTCCCTGCCCACTCTCATCACAATAATCCATGAAACATTTCAGCCAAAAGTTCCATACACTTTTCATCACAATGCTCCATTACCCCTGTCATAACAATGCACCATGACCTCTGCCACCACAATGTTCCACGGCCTAGTCATCACAAGGTTCCATGATACTTCTCATCACAATGCTCAAGACCCCTGAAATCACAATGCTCCATGCCCTTGTCATCACAATGCACCATGTCCACTGTCATCACAATAATCTATGAAACTTTTCAGACGAATGCTCCATGACCCTGTCATCACAATGCTCCATGCCCTTGTCATCACAAAGCTCCATTACTCATGTGATCCGAATGTTCCATGGCCTTCACATCACAATGCTCCATACCTTAGTCATCATAATGCTCTAAGACCCCTGTAAACACAATGCTCCATGCACCTTTTCATCTCAATGCTCCATGAACCCTGTCATCACAATGCACCATGCCCATCATCATAATGCTTCAGGCTATTGTCATCACAATAAAATCAATATTCTCCATGACCTCTGTCATCATAATGCTCCAAATCCTTGTGATCACAATGTTCCATAACACGTATCATCACAACACCCCATAATGCACATCATTACAATTATCCATGGCCTTCTCATCACAATGCTCCATGATCTTTGTCATCACAATGCTCAATACACTTGTCATCACAATGCTCCCTGACACTTGTCGTCAGTATGTTCCTTGAACACTCATGACAAGGATCCATCCCTTTTTCATCACAATAATCCATGCCCTTTTCATCACAATGCTCCAAGATCACTGTAATCACAATGCTCCAAGGCCTTGTCATCAAGAACTCCATAACGCATTTCATCAGAATGCTTAATGGCCTTCTCATCACAATGCTCCATGCCCTTGTCATCACACAGCTCCGTGACACTTGTCATCACAATGCTCGATGCCCTTCTCATCATAATGCTCCATGTCCTTGTCATTACAATCCTCCATGACCCATGTATCACAGTGTACCGTTCCCTTGTCATCACAATGCTCCATGGCCAGTCTCATCACAATAATCCATGAAACATTTCAGACCAATGCTCAATGCCCTTCTCATCACAATGCTCCATTACCTCTGTCAACAATGCTCCATGACCCCTGCCATCACAATGTTCCACGGCCATGTGATCACAAGGCTCCATGACCATTGTCATCACAATGTTCCAAGACCCATATGATCACAATGCTCCATGCCCTTGTCATCACAAAGCTCCCTGACACATGTCATCAGAATGTTCCATGGCCTTCTCCTCACAATGCTCCATGCCCTTGTCATCACAGTGCTCCATACCCTCGTAATCACAATGCTCCATGCCCCTTTTCATCAGAATGCTCCATGAGACTTGTCATCACAAGTCTCCATGGTCATCTCATCACAATGCTCCAAGACCTTGTCATCACCATGCTCCATTCCCTGGTCATCACAATGCTCCATAACCACTGTCATCACAAGTCTCCATGACACTTCTCATCACAATGCTCCAAGACCCCTGTAATCACAATGCTCCATGCCCCTTTTCATCACAATGTTCCACGATCCCTTTCATCACAATGAACCATGCCCATCATCATTATGCTTCAGGCTATTGTCATAACAATGAAATCAAAATGCTCCATGACCTCTGTCATGACAATGCTCCAAACCATGGTGATCACAATGTTGCATAACACTTATCATCACAAAACCCCATGACGCTAATCATCACTATTATCCATGGTCTTCTCATCACAAGGCTCCATGACTTTGTCATCACAATTCTCAATACTCTTTTCATCACAATACTCCCTGACACTTGTCGTCAGTATGCTCCATGAACTCTTTCATGACAAGGCTCCATGCCATTTTCATCACATTGATCCATGCGCTTTACATCACAGTGCTCCAAGAACCCTGTAATCATAATGCTCCTTGCCCTTGTCATCACAAAGCTCCATGATGCAAATCATCAGAATGTTCCATGCACTTCTCATCACAATGCTCCATGCCCTTGTCATCACAATGCTCCAAGACAACTGTAATCACAATGCTCCATGCGCCTTTTCATCTCAATGCTCCATGAACACTGTCATAACAATGAACCATGTCCATCATCATAATGCTTCAGTCTATTGTCATCACAGTGAAATCAAAATGCTCCAGGACCTCTGTCATCACAATGCTCCAAACCCTGGTGATCACAATGTTGCAAAACACTTATCATCACAACACCCCATGACGCTCTTCATCACAATTATCCATGGTCTTCTCATCAAAATGCTCCATGACTTTGTCATCACAATTCTCAATACACTTGTCATCACAATGCTCCCTGACACTTGTCGTCAGAATGCTCCTTGAACCCTGTCATGAAAAGGCTCCATGCCTTTTTCATCACAAAGCCCCATGCTGTTTTCATCCCAATGCTCCATGCCATTGTCATCAAAATACTCCACAAGCTTGTCATCAGAATGCTCCATGACCCTTGTCATCACTATTCTCCATGCACTTGTCAGAACAATGCTCCCTGACCCTTGTCATCACAATGATCCAAGCCATTGTCATCACAATGCTCCATTACCTTTGTCATTAGAATCCTCCATTACACTTGGCATCACAATGCTCCATGCCATTGTCATCACAATGGGCCATTACATATGTAATCACAATGCTCCCTGACACCTCTCTTCACAATACTGCATGACCTGGTCATCACAATGCTCCATGCTCTTGTCTTCACAATGCGCCATTCCAACTGTCATCACAATAATCCATGAAACTTATTAGACCAATGCTCCATGCCCTTGTCATCACATTGCTCCATGCTCTTGTTATCACAATGTTCCAAGACCCCTGTAATCAGAATGCCCCATGCCCCTTTTCATCAGTATGCTCCATGAGACTTGTCATCGCAAGGCTCCATGGTTTTCTCATCACAATGCTCCAGGACCTTGTCATCACAATGGTTCATGACATTGTCATGAAAATTCTCAATGGCCCTTGTCTTCATAATGCTCCAAGCCCTAGTCATCACAGTGCTCCATTATATTTGTCATCACAATCCTCCCTTGCATTTGGCATCACTATGCTCCATGCTATTGTCATCGCAATGGACCATGACATATTTCATCACAATGCCCCCTGACACCTGTCTTCACAATATTCCATGCCCTTGTAATCACAATGCTCCCTGCCTTTCTCATCACAATGCACCACACCCTTGTCATCAAAATGCTCCATGACCATTGTCATCACTAAGCTCCATGACCGTTGACATCACAATGCTCCATGTCATTGTCATCACAATGCTCCATGAACCCTCTAATCACATTGCTCCATGCACTTGTCATCACACAGCTCCTGGACACTTGTCATCACAATGCTCGATGGCCTACTCATCACAATGCTCCATGCCCTTGTCATCACAATGCTCCATGAACCGTGTCAACACAATGCTCCATGACTCCAGTCATCACAATGCTTCATAACGTTGGTCAATACAACGGTCCATGCCCGCGTCATCACAAGGCTCTGTGACCTTTTTAACCACAATGCTCCATGAACATTTCATCACAATGCTCCATGAGCCTTGTTATCACAATGCTCCATGCCTTTGTCAAAACAATGCTCCATGACCCTTGTCATCACAATGTGCCATATGATTTTCATCACAATGATCCACAACCTTGTCATCACTCTGCTCCATCAACCTTGTAATCAGAATGCTCCATGCACTTCTCATCCAAATGCTCTCTCACATGAGATATCACAATGTTCCATCACTAGTCATCACAATCCTCCCTCACCATTGTTATCCCAATGTTCCATGACAACTGTCATCACAATGCTACATCCCCTTATCAGCACAATGTTCCATGACCCCTGACATCACAATGCTCCATGACCACTGTCATCACAACACTCCATAACACCTGACAACACAATGATCCGGGACTCTTGTCATCACAATGCTCCAAGACCCCTGTCATCACAATACTCCATGAACATTTTCAGCCCAGTGCTCATGACCCTTGTCATCACAATGATCCATGCCCTTGTCATCCCAATGTTCCATGACGCTTGTAATCACAGTGCTCCATGACATCTGTCATCACAATGCTCCATGCCTTTGTCAGCAAAATGCTACATGACCTGGTCATTACAATGCTCTATGCGCTTGTCATCACAATACTCCCTTACAATTTTCATCACAATCCTCCAGGAACCTTGGGATCACATTGCTTCAGGCCCTTGTCATCAAAATGCTCCATGCTCCTTGAAATCAAAATGATCCGTGACCTCTGTCATCACAATGCTCCAAACACTTGTGATCACAGTGTTCCATAAAACTTGTCCTCACAACGCTCCATGATGCCTGTCATCAAAATACTCCATGCCCTTTTCATCACAATGCTCCATGACCTTTGTCATCACAATTCTCAATACACTTGTCATCACAATGCTCCCTGACACTTGTCGTCAGAATGCTCCTTGAACCGTGTCACGAAAAGTCTCCATGCCATTTTCATCACAAATCCCCGTGCCGTTTTCATCCCAGAGCTCCATGCCATTGTCATCAAAATACTCCACAAGCTTGTCATCAGAATGCTCCATGACCCTTGAAATCACAATTCTCCATGCACTTGTCAGCACAATGCTCCCTGACCCTTATCATCACAATGCTCCAAGCCATTGTCATGACAATGCTCCATTACCTTTGTCATCAGAATCCTCCATGACACTTGGCATCACAATGCTCCATGCCATTGTCATCACAATGGGCCATTACATATGTCATCACAATGCTCCCTGACACCTCTCTTCACAATACTGCATGACCTGGTCATCACAATGCTCCATGCCCTTGTCATCACAATGTGCCATTACAACTCTCATCACAATAATCAATGAAACTTATTAGACCAATGCTCCTTGCCCTTGTTATCACAATGTTCCATGACCCATGTAATCAGAATGCTCCATGCCCCTTTTCATCAGAATGCTCCATGAGACATGTCATCAGAAGGCTCCATGGATTTCTCTTCACAATGCTCCATGACTTTTGTCATCACAATGCTCAAAGACCCATGTAATCACAATGATTCATGCCCCTGTCATCGCAATGGACCATGACATTTGGCATCACAATGCTCCATGCCATTGTCTTTGAAATTGACCATGACATATGTTATCACAATGCCCCCTTACACCTGTCTTCACAATACTCCATGCCCTTGTCATCACAATGCTCCATGCCCTTGTCATCACAATGCACCATGTCCAATGTCATCACAATAATCTATTAAACTTGTCAGACCAATGCTCCATGCCCCTGTCATCACAATGTTCCATGCCCTTGTCATCACAATGCTCCATGGCCCTTGTCATCACAATGCTCCGTGACTCCAGTCATCACAATGCTTCATAACGTTTCTCATCACAACGGTCCATGGCTGTGTCATCGCAAGGCTCTGTGACATTTGTAACCACAATGCTCCATGAAATTTTCATCACAATGCTCCGTGACCCTTGTCATCACAATGCTCCATGCCTTTTTCAGAACAATGCTCCATGACCCTTGTCATCACAATGTGCCATGTGCTTTTCATCACAATGATACACAACCTTGTCATCGCTATGCTCCATAAACCTTGTAATCACAATGCTCCATGCACTTCTCGTCCAAATGCTCTCTCACATGAGATATCACAATGTTCCATCACTAGTCATCACAATCCACCCTCACCCCTGTTATCACAATGTTCCATGACCCCTGTCATCACAATGGTACATCCCCTTATCAGCACAATGTTCCATGACCCCTGACATCACAATGTTCCATAACCCCTGTCATCAAAATGCTCCATGACCCTTTTCATCCCAAAGCTCCATGACCCCTGGCATCACAATGTTCTGTAACCCCAGTCATCAAAATGTTCCATTACACTTTTCATCAAATTGCTGCATGACCCTGTCATCAAAATGCTCCCTGCACTTCTCATCAAAATGCACCACAACCTTGTCATCAAAATGCTCCATGACCATGGTCATAACTAAGCTCCATGACCCTTGGCATCACAGTGCTCCATGCCATGGACATCAAAATGCTCCATGAACCCTCTCATCAAATTGCTCCATTCACTTGTCATCACAAAGCTCCATGACACTTGTCATCACAATGCTCGATGCCCTTCTCATCACAATGCTCCATGTCCTTGTCATTACAATCCTCGATCAACCATGTATCACAGTGTACCGTGCCCTTGTCATCACAATGCGCCATGCCCACTGTCATCACAATAATCCATGAAACATTTCAGACAAATGCTCAACGCACTTCTCATCACAATGCTCCATTACCACTGTCAACAATGCTCCGTGACCCCTGCCATCACAATGTTCCACGGCCTTGAGATCACAGGACACCATGACAATTGTCATCACAATGCTCCAAGACCCATGTAATCACAATGCTCCATGCTCTTGTCATCACAAAGCTCCATGACGCATGTCATCAGAATGTTCCATGGCTTTCTCCTCACAATGCTCCATGCCCTTGTCATCACAATGCTCCAAGACACTCGTAATCACAATGCTCCATGCCCCTTTTCTTCAGAAGGCTCCATGATATTTGTCATCACAAGTCTCCATGGTCAACACATCACAATGCTCCAAGACATTGTCATCACCATGCTCCATTTTCTTGTCATCACAATGCTCCATGACCCCTGTCATCACAATACTCCAGGAACATTTTCAGCCCAATGTTCCATGACCTTCTCATCACAATGCTCCATGACCAGTATCATCACAATGCTCCATGACCACTGTCATCACAACACTCCATGACACCTGACAACACAATGATCTGGGACTCTTGTCATCACAATGCTCCAAGACCCCTGTAATCACAATGCTCCATGACCCCTTTCATCATAATACTCTATGAACATTTTCAGCCCAATGCTCCATGACCCTTGTCATCACAGTGATCCATGCCCTTGTCATCCCAATGTTCCATGACCCCTGTATTCACAGTGCTCCATGACGCTTGTCATCACAGTGCTCCATGACACCTGTCTTCATAATGCTCCATGCCTTTGTCAGCAAAATGCTACATGACCTTGTCATTACAATGCTCTATGCACTTGTCATCAAAATACTCGATTACCATTGTCATCACAATCATCCATGAACGTTGGGATCACATTGCTTCATGCAAGTGTCATCACAATGCTCCATGCTCCTTGAAATCAAAATGATCCACGACCTCTGTCATCACAATGCTCCAACCCTTGTGATCACAATGTTCCATAACACTTGTCCTCACAATGCTCCATGATGCCTGTCATCACAATACTCCATACACTTTTCATCACAATGCTCCATGAACTTTGTCATCACAATTCTCAATACACTTGTCATCACAATGCTCCCTGACACTTGTCGTCAGTATGCTCCATGAAACCTGTCATGACAAGGCTCCATGCCTTTTTCATCACAATGATGCATGCCCTTTTCATCACAATGCTCCAAGACCCCTGGAATCACAATGCTCCATGCTCTTGCCATCCAAAGCTTCATGACGCATGTCATCAGAATGTTCCATGGACTTCTCATCACAATGCTCCCTGCTCTTGTCATCACAATGCTCTAAGACCCCTGTAATCACAATGCCCCATGCCCCTTTTCATCTCAATGCTCCATGAACCCTGTCATCACAATGAACAATGCCCATCATCATAATGCTTCAGGCTATTGTCATCAAAATCAAATCAAAATGCTCCATGACCTTTGTCATCACAATGCTCAAAATCCTGGTGATAACAATGTTGCATAACACTTATCATCACAACACCCCATGACGCTCATCATCACAATTATCCATGGTCTTCTCATCACAAGGCTCCATGAACTTTGTCATCAAAATTCTCAATACACTTGTCATCACAATGCTAGCTGACACTTGTCGTCAGAATGCTCCTGAACCCTGTCACAAAAAGGCTCCCTGTTTTTTTCATCACAAAGACCCATGCCGTTTTCATCCCAATGCTGCATGCCATTGTCATCAAAATACACCACAGGCTTGTCATCAGAATGCTCCATGACCCTTGTCATCACAATTCTCCATGCACTTGTCAGCACAATGCTCCCTGACCCTTGTCATCACAATGTTCCAAGCCATTTTCATCACAATGCTCCATTACATTTGTCATCAGAATCCTCCATGACACTTGGCATCACAATGTTCCATGCCATTGTCATCACAATGCTCCATGTCTTTGTCAGCGAAATGCTACATGACCTTGTCATTACAATCCTCTATGCGCTTGTCATCACAATACTCCATTTACATTGTCATCACAATCCTCCATCAACCTTGGATCACATTGCTTCATGCCCTTGTCATCACAGTGCTCCATGCTCCTTGAAATCAAAATGATCCATGACCTCTGTCATCACAATGCTCCAAACGCTTGTGATCACATTGTTCCATAACACTTGTCATCACAACGTTCCATGATGCCTGTCATAACAATACTCCATGCCCTTTTCATCACAATGCTCCATGACCATTGTCATCAAAATTCTCAATACACATGTGATCACAATGCTCCCTGACACTTGTCATCAGAATGCTCCTTGAACCCCGTCACGAAAAGGCTCCATGCCTTTTTCATCACAATGCCCCATGCCATTTTCATCACAATGTTCCATACCATTGTCATCAAAATACTCCACAAGCTTGTCATCAGAATGCTCCCGGACCCTTGTCATGACAATGCTCCATTACCTTTGTCATCAGAATCCTCCATGACACTTGGCATCACAATGCTCCATGCCATTGTCATCACAATGGGCCATTACATATGTCATCACAATGCTCCCTGACACCTCTCTTCACAATACTGCATGACCTGGTCATCACAATGCTCCATGCCCTTGTCATCACAATGTGCCATTACAACTCTCATCACAATAATCCATGAAACTTATTAGACCAATGCTCCTTGCCCTTGTTATCACAATGTTCCATGACCCATGTAATCAGAATGCTCCATGCCCCTTTTCATCAGAATGCTCCATGAGACATGTCATCAGAAGGCTCCATGGATTTCTCTTCACAATACTCCATGACCTTTGTCATCACAATGCTCAAAGACCCATGTAATCACAATGCTTCATGCCTCTGTCATCGCAATGGACCATGACATTTGGCATCACAATGCTCCATGCCATTGTCTTTGAAATTGACCATGACATATGTTATCACAATGCCCCCTTACACCTGTCTTCACAATACTCCATGCCCTTGTCATCACAATGCTCCATGCCCTTGTCATCACAATGCACCATGTCCAATGTCATCACAATAATCTATTAAACTTGTCAGACCAATGCTCCATGGCCCTGTCATCACAATGTTCCATGCCATTTTCATCACAATGCTCCATGGCCCTTGTCATCACAATGCTCCGTGACTCCAGTCATCACAATGCTTCATAACGTTTCTCATCACAACGGTCCATGGCTGTGTCATCGCAAGGCTCTGTGACATTTGTAACCACAATGCTCCATGAAATTTTCATCACAATGCTCCGTGACCCTTGTCATCACAATGCTCCATGCCTTTTTCAGAACAATGCTCCATGACCCTTGTCATCACAATGTGCCATGTGCTTTTCATCACAATGATCCACAACCTTGTCATCGCTATGCTCCATAAACCTTGTAATCACAATGCTCCATGCACTTCTCATCCAAATGCTCTCTCACATGAGATATCACAATGTTCCATCACTAGTCATCACAATACACCCTCACCCCTGTTATCACAATGTTCCATGACCCCAGTCATCACAGTGCTACATCCCCTTATCAGCACAATGTTCCATGACCACTGACATCACAATGTTCCATAACCACTGTCATCAAAATGCTCCATGACCCTTTTCATCCCAAAGCTCCATGACCCCTGGCATCACAATGTTCTGTAACCCCAGTCATCAAAATGTTCCATTACACTTTTCATCAAATTGCTGCATGACCCTGTCATCAAAATGCTCCCTGCCCTTCTCATCACAATGCACCACACCCTTGTCATCAAAATGCTCCATGACCATGGTCATCACTAAGCTCCATGACCCTTGGCATCACAGTGCTCCATGCCATGGACATCACAATGCTCCACGAACACTCTCATCAAATTGCTCCATTCACTTGTCATCACAAAGCTCCATGACACTTGTCATCACAATGCTCAATGCCCTTCTCATCACAATGCTCCATGTCCTTGTCATTACAATCCTCCATCACCCATGTATCACAGTGTACCGTGCCCTTGTCATCACAATGCGCCATGCCCACTGTCATCACAATAATCCATGAAATATTTCAGACAAATGCTCAATGCACTTCTCATCACAATGCTCCATTACCACTGTCAACAATGCTCCGTGACCCCTGCCATCACAATGTTCCACGGCCTTGTGATCACAGGACACCATGACAATTGTCATCACAATGCTCCAAGACCCATGTAATCACAATGCTCCATGCTCTTGTCATCACAAAGCTCCATGACGCATGTCATCAGAATGTTCCTTGGCCTTCTCCTCACAATGCTCCATGCCCTTGTCATCACAATGCTCCAAGACACTCGTAATCACAATGCTCCTTGCCCCTTTTCATCAGAATGCTCCATGAGACTTGCCATCACAAGTCTCCATGGTCTTCTCATCACAATGTTCCAGGACCTTGACATCACAATGATCCATTCCCTTGTCATCACAATGCTCCATGACCCCTGTCATCACAATAATCCATGAACATTTTCAGCCCAATGCTCCACGACCTTCTCATCACAATGCTCCATTGCCAATATCATCACAATGCTCCATGACCACTGTCACCACAACACTTCATGACACCTGACAACACAATGATCCAGGACTCTTGTCATCACAATGCTCCATTCCCTTGTCGTCACAATGCTACATGACACCTGTCATCACAACTCTCCATGAACATTTTCAGCCCAGTGCTCCATGACCCTTGTCATCACAATGATCCATGCCTTGTCATCCCAATGCTCCATGACCCCTGTATTCACAATGCTCCTTGACGCTTGTCATCACAGTGCTCCATGACACATGTCATCACAATGCTCCATGCATTTGTCAGCAAAATGCTACATGACCTTGTCATTACAATGCTCTATGCGCTTGTCATCACAATACTCCATTTCCATTGTCATCACAATCCTCCATGAACCTTGGGATCACATTGCTTCATGCCCTTGTCATCACAATGCTCCATGCTCCTTGAAATCAAAATGATCCATGACCTCTGTCATCACAATGCTCCAAACCCTTGTGATCACAATGTTCCATAACACTTGTCATCACAACGCTCCATGATGCCTGTCATCACAATACTCCATCCCCCTTTCATCACAATGCTCCATGACCTTTGTCACAATAATTCTCAATACACTTGTCATCACAATGCTCCCTGACACTTGTCATCAGAATGCTCCTTGAACCCTGTCACGAAATGGCTCCATGCCTTTTTCATCACAATGCCCTATGCCATTTCATCACAATGCTCCATGCCATTGTCATCAAAATACTCCACAAGCTTGTCATCAGAATGCTTCATGACCCTTGTCATCACAATTCTCCATGCACTTGTCAGCACAATGCTCCCTGACCCTTGTCATCACAATGCTCCAAGCCATTGTCATCACAATGCTCCATTACCTTTGTCATCAGAATCCTCCCTGACACATGGCATCACAATGCTCCATGCCATACTCATCACAATGGGCCATTACATATGTGATCACAATGCTCCCTGACACCTGTCTTCACAATACGGCATGACCTGGTCATCACAATGCTCCATGCCCTTGTCATCACAGTGTGCCATTCCAACTCTCATCGCAATACTCCATGAAATTTATTAGACCAATGTTCCATGCCCTTGTCATCACAATGCTCCATGCCCTTGTTATCACAATGCTCCATGACCCCTGTCATCACAATGCTCCGTGACTCCAGTCATCACAATGCTTCATGACCTTTGTCATCACAATGGTCCATGCCCTCGTCATCAACAGTCTCTGTGACCTTTTTAACCACAATGCTCCTTGAACTTTTCATCACAATGCTCCATGACCCTTGTCATCACAATGCTCCATGCGCTTGTCAGCACAATGCTCCATGACACATGTCATCACTATGCACCATGCGCTTGTCATCACAGTGCTCCACAACACTGTCATCACAATGCTCCATAAAATTTGTCATCACAATGCTCCATGCACTTCTCATCAAAATGCTCTCTCACCACTGATATCACAATGCTACATCACTATTTGTCACAATACTCCCTCACCCCTGTCATCACAATGTTCCATGACTCCCGTCATCACAATGCTACATGCACTTATCACAATGTTCGATGACCCCTGAAATCACAATGTTCCATAACACCTTTCATCAAAATGTTCCATGACACTTTTCATCAAATTGCTCCATGACCCTGTCATCAGAATGCTAACTGCCATTCTCATCACAATGCACAACGCCCTTGCCATCAAAATGCTCCATGACCTTTGTCATCACAAAGATCCATGACCCTTGGCATCACAATGCTCCATGTCATTGTCATCACAGTGCTCCATGAACGCTCTCATCACATTGCTCCATGCCCTTGTCTTCATATAGCTCCATGACACATGTCATCAGAATGCTCCATGGCCTTCTCATCACAATGCTCCAAGCCCTTGCCATCACAATGCTCCATTACCCCTGTCATAACAATGCTCCATGACCCCTGCCATCACGATGTTCCATGGCCTTGTCATCACAAGGCTCTATGACGCTTCTCATCACAATGCTCCAAGAACACTCTAATCACAATGCTCTAGGCCCCTTTTCATCTCAATGATCCATGAACCCTGTCATCACAATGCACTATGCCCATCATTATAATGCTTCATGCTATTGTCATAACAACGAAATCAAAATGTTCCATGACCTCTGTCATAACAATGCTCCAAACCCTTGTGATCACAATATTCCATAACACTTGTCATCACAATGCCCCAGGATGCTCATCATCACAATTATCCATGGTCTTCTCATCACAATGCTCCATGACCTTCGTCATCACAATGCTCAATACACTTGTCATCAACATGCTCCCTGACACTTGTTGTCTGTATGCTCCTTGAACCCTGTCATGACAAAGCTCCCTGCCTTTTTCATCACAATGTTCCATGCCCTTTTCATCACAATGCTCCAAGTCCCATGTAATCACAATGGTCCATGCCAATGTCATCACAATGCTCAATGACGCATGCCATCAGAATGCTCCTTGGTCTATTCTTCACAATGCTCCCTGCCCTTGTCTTCCCAATGTTCCATGACCCCTGTAATCACAATGCTCCATTCCCCTTTTAATCAGTATGCTCCATGAGACTTGTCATCACAAGGCTCCATGGTTTTGTCATTACAATGCTCCACGACCTTGTCATCACAATGCTTCACGACCTTGTCATCAAAATTTTCAATGGCCCTTGTCATCATAATGCTCCAAGCCCTAATCATCACAATCCTCCATTATATTTATCATCACAATCCTCCATTACATTTGGTATCACAAAGCTCCATGCCATTGTCATCCCCATGGACCATGACATACGTCATCACAATGCTCCCTGACACCTGTCTTCACAATACTCCATGACCTTATCATCATAATGCTCCATGCCCTTGTCATCACAATGCACCATGCCCACTCTCATCACAATAATCTATGAAACTTGTCAGACCAATGCTCCATGACACTGTCATCACAATTTTCCATGCCCTTGTCATCACAATGCTCCATGACCCCTGTCATCACAATGCTCCGTGACTCCAGTCATCACAATGCTTCATAACGTTTGTCATCACAATGGTCCATGCCCGCGTCATCACAAGGCTCTGTGACCTTTGTAACCACAATGCTCCATGAACTTTTCATCACAATTCTCTGAGAAACTTGTCATCACAATGCTCCATGTCTTTGTCAGAACAGTACTCCATGAACATTGTCATCACAATGTGCCACGCACATTTCATCACAACGTTCCAAACCCTGTCATTGCAATGCTCCATAAACCTTGTAATCACAATGGTCCATGCACTTCTCATCAAAATGCTCTCTCACCAGAGATATCACAATGTTCCATCACTAGTCATCACAATTCACCCTCATCCTTGTAATCACAATGTTCCATGACACTGTCATCACAATGCTACATTCCCTTATCATCACAATGTTCCATGACCCCAGCCATCACAATGTTCCATAAGCCCTGTCATCAAAATGCTCCATGACCCTTTCCATCCCAAAGCTCCAAGACCCCTGCCATCACAATGTTCTATAACCACTGCCATCAAAATGTTCCATTACACATTTTATCAAATTGCTGCATGACCCTGTCATCAAAATGCTCCCTGCACTTCTCATCACAATGCACCACAACCTTGTCATCAAAATGCTCCATGACCATGGTCATCACTAAGCTCCATGACCCTTGGCATCACAGTGCTCCATGCCATGGACATCACAATGCTCCATGAACCCTCTCATCAAATTGCTCCATTCACTTGTCATCACAAAGCTCCATGACACTTGTCATCACAATGCTCGATGCCCTTCTCATCACAATGTTCCATGTCCTTGTCATTACAATCCTCGATCACCCATGTATCACAGTGTACCGTGCCCTTGTCATCACAATGCGCCATGCCCACTGTCATCACAATAATCCATGAAACATTTCAGACAAATGCTCAACGCACTTCTCATCACAATGCTCCATTACCACTGTCAACAATGCTCCGTGACCCCTGCCATCACAATGTTCCACGGCCTTGAGATCACAGGACACCATGACAATTGTCATCACAATGCTCCAAGACCCATGTAATCACAATGCTCCATGCTCTTGTCATCACAAAGCTCCATGACGCATGTCATCAGAATGTTCCATGGCTTTCTCCTCACAATGCTCCATGCCCTTGTCATCACAATGCTCCAAGACACTCGTAATCACAATGCTCCATGCCCCTTTTCTTCAGAAGGCTCCATGATATTTGTCATCACAAGTCTCCATGGTCAACACATCACAATGCTCCAAGACATTGTCATCACCATGCTCCATTTTCTTGTCATCACAATGCTCCATGACCCCTGTCATCACAATACCCCAGGAACATTTTCAGCCCAATGTTCCATGACCTTCTCATCACAATGCTCCATGACCAGTATCATCACAATGCTCCATGACCACTGTCATCACAACACTCCATGACACCTGACAACACAATGATCTGGGACTCTTGTCATCACAATGCTCCAAGACCCCTGTAATCACAATGCTCCATGACCCCTTTCATCATAATACTCTATGAACATTTTCAGCCCAATGCTCCATGACCCTTGTCATCACAGTGATCCATGCCCTTGTCATCCCAATGTTCCATGACCCCTGTATTCACAGTGCTCCATGACGCTTGTCATCACAGTGCTCCATGACACCTGTCTTCATAATGCTCCATGCCTTTGTCAGCAAAATGCTACATGACCTTGTCATTACAATGCTCTATGCACTTGTCATCAAAATACTCGATTACCATTGTCATCACAATCATCCATGAACGTTGGGATCACATTGCTTCATGCAAGTGTCATCACAATGCTCCATGCTCCTTGAAATCAAAATGATCCACGACCTCTGTCATCACAATGCTCCAACCCTTGTGATCACAATGTTCCATAACACTTGTCCTCACAATGCTCCATGATGCCTGTCATCACAATACTCCATACACTTTTCATCACAATGCTCCATGAACTTTGTCATCACAATTCTCAATACACTTGTCATCACAATGCTCCCTGACACTTGTCGTCAGTATGCTCCATGAAACCTGTCATGACAAGGCTCCATGCCTTTTTCATCACAATGATGCATGCCCTTTTCATCACAATGCTCCAAGACCCCTGGAATCACAATGCTCCATGCTCTTGCCATCCAAAGCTTCATGACGCATGTCATCAGAATGTTCCATGGACTTCTCATCACAATGCTCCCTGCTCTTGTCATCACAATGCTCTAAGACCCCTGTAATCACAATGCCCCATGCCCCTTTTCATCTCAATGCTCCATGAACCCTGTCATCACAATGAACAATGCCCATCATCATAATGCTTCAGGCTATTGTCATCAAAATCAAATCAAAATGCTCCATGACCTTTGTCATCACAATGCTCAAAATCCTGGTGATAACAATGTTGCATAACACTTATCATCACAACACCCCATGACGCTCATCATCACAATTATCCATGGTCTTCTCATCACAAGGCTCCATGAACTTTGTCATCAAAATTCTCAATACACTTGTCATCACAATGCTAGCTGACACTTGTCGTCAGAATGCTCCTTGAACCCTGTCACAAAAAGGCTCCCTGTTTTTTTCATCACAAAGACCCATGCCGTTTTCATCCCAATGCTGCATGCCATTGTCATCAAAATACACCACAGGCTTGTCATCAGAATGCTCCATGACCCTTGTCATCACAATTCTCCATGCACTTGTCAGCACAATGCTCCCTGACCCTTGTCATCACAATGTTCCAAGCCATTTTCATCACAATGCTCCATTACATTTGTCATCAGAATCCTCCATGACACTTGGCATCACAATGTTCCATGCCATTGTCATCACAATGCTCCATGTCTTTGTCAGCGAAATGCTACATGACCTTGTCATTACAATCCTCTATGCGCTTGTCATCACAATACTCCATTTCAATTGTCATCACAATCCTCCATCAACCTTGGATCACATTGCTTCATGCCCTTGTCATCACAATGCTCCATGCTCCTTGAAATCAAAATGATCCATGACCTCTGTCATCACAATGCTCCAAACGCTTGTGATCACATTGTTCCATAACACTTGTCATCACAACGTTCCATGATGCCTGTCATAACAATACTCCATGCCCTTTTCATCACAATGCTCCATGACCATTGTCATCAAAATTCTCAATACACTTGTGATCACAATGCTCCCTGACACTTGTCATCAGAATGCTCCTTGAACCCCGTCACGAAAAGGCTCCATGCCTTTTTCATCACAATGCCCCATGCCATTTTCATCACAATGTTCCATACCATTGTCATCAAAATACTCCACAAGCTTGTCATCAGAATGCTCCCGGACCCTTGTCATGACAATGCTCCATTACCTTTGTCATCAGAATCCTCCATGACACTTGGCATCACAATGCTCCATGCCATTGTCATCACAATGGGCCATTACATATGTCATCACAATGCTCCCTGACACCTCTCTTCACAATACTGCATGACCTGGTCATCACAATGCTCCATGCCCTTGTCATCACAATGAGCCATTACAACTCTCATCACAATAATCCATGAAACTTATTAGACCAATGCTCCTTGCCCTTGTTATCACAATGTTCCATGACCCATGTAATCAGAATGCTCCATGCCCCTTTTCATCAGAATGCTCCATGAGACATGTCATCAGAAGGCTCCATGGATTTCTCTTCACAATACTCCATGACCTTTGTCATCACAATGCTCAAAGACCCATGTAATCACAATGCTTCATGCCTCTGTCATCGCAATGGACCATGACATTTGGCATCACAATGCTCCATGCCATTGTCTTTGAAATTGACCATGACATATGTTATCACAATGCCCCCTTACACCTGTCTTCACAATACTCCATGCCCTTGTCATCACAATGCTCCATGCCCTTGTAATCACAATGCACCATGTCCAATGTCATCACAATAATCTATTAAACTTGTCAGACCAATGCTCCATGGCCCTGTCATCACAATGTTCCATGCCATTTTCATCACAATGCTCCATGGCCCTTGTCATCACAATGCTCCGTGACTCCAGTCATCACAATGCTTCATAACGTTTCTCATCACAATGGTCCATGGCTGTGTCATCGCAAGGCTCTGTGACATTTGTAACCACAATGCTCCATGAAATTTTCATCACAATGCTCCGTGACCCTTGTCATCACAATGCTCCATGCCTTTTTCAGAACAATGCTCCATGACCCTTGTCATCACAATGTGCCATGTGCTTTTCATCACAATGATCCACAACCTTGTCATCGCTATGCTCCATAAACCTTGTAATCACAATGCTCCATGCACTTCTCATCCAAATGCTCTCTCACATGAGATATCACAATGTTCCATCACTAGTCATCACAATACACCCTCACCCCTGTTATCACAATGTTCCATGACCCCAGTCATCACAGTGCTACATCCCCTTATCAGCACAATGTTCCATGACCACTGACATCACAATGTTCCATAACCACTGTCATCAAAATGCTCCATGACCCTTTTCATCCCAAAGCTCCATGACCCCTGGCATCACAATGTTCTGTAACCCCAGTCATCAAAATGTTCCATTACACTTTTCATCAAATTGCTGCATGACCCTGTCATCAAAATGCTCCCTGCCCTTCTCATCACAATGCACCACACCCTTGTCATCAAAATGCTCCATGACCATGGTCATCACTAAGCTCCATGACCCTTGGCATCACAGTGCTCCATGCCATGGACATCACAATGCTCCACGAACACTCTCATCAAATTGCTCCATTCACTTGTCATCACAAAGCTCCATGACACTTGTCATCACAATGCTCAATGCCCTTCTCATCACAATGCTCCATGTCCTTGTCATTACAATCCTCCATCACCCATGTATCACAGTGTACCGTGCCCTTGTCATCACAATGCGCCATGCCCACTGTCATCACAATAATCCATGAAATATTTCAGACAAATGCTCAATGCACTTCTCATCACAATGCTCCATTACCACTGTCAACAATGCTCCGTGACCCCTGCCATCACAATGTTCCACGGCCTTGTGATCACAGGACACCATGACAATTGTCATCACAATGCTCCAAGACCCATGTAATCACAACGCTCCATGCTCTTGTCATCACAAAGCTCCATGACGCATGTCATCAGAATGTTCCTTGGCCTTCTCCTCACAATGCTCCATGCCCTTGTCATCACAATGCTCCAAGACACTCGTAATCACAATGCTCCATGTCCCTTTTCTTCAGAAGGCTCCATGATATTTGTCATCACAAGTCTCCATGGTCAACTCATCACAATGCTCCAAGACCTTGTCATCACCATGCTCCATTTTCTTGTCATCACAATGCTCCATGACCCTTGTCATCACAATACTCCAGAAACATTTTCAGCCCAATGTTCCATGACCTTCTCATCACAATGCTTAATGACCAGTATCATCACAATGCTCCATGACCACTGTCATCACAACACTCCATGACACCTGACAACACAATGATCCGGGACTCTTGTCATCACAATGCTCCAAGACCGCTGTAATCACAATGCTCCATGAACCCTTTCATCACAATACTCTATGAACATTTTCAGCCCAATGCTCCATGACCCTTGTCATCACAATGATCCATGCCCTTGTCATCCCAATGTTCCATGACCCCTGTATTCACAGTGCTCCATGACGCTTGTCATCACAGTGCTCCATGACACCTGTCTTCATAATGCTCCATGCCTTTGTCAGCAAAATGCTACATGACCTTGTCATTACAATGCTCTATGCACTTGTCATCAAAATACTCGATTACCATTATCATCACAATCCTCCATGAACCTTGGGATCACATTGCTTCATGCCCTTGTCATCACAATGCTCCATGCTCCTTGAAATCAAAATGATCCATGACCTCTGTCATCACAATGCTCCAACCCTTGTGATCACAATGTTCCATAACACTTGTCCTCACAATGCTCCATGATGCCTGTTATCACAATAATCCATGCCCTTTTCATCACAATGCTCCATGACCTTTGTCATCACAATTCTCAATAAACTTGTCATCACAATGCTCCCTGACACTTGTCGTCATTATGCTCCATGAAACCTGTCATGACAAGGCTCCATGCCTTTTTCATCACAATGATCCATGCCCTTTTCATCACAATGCTCCATGACCCCTGTCATCACAATGCTCCGTGACTCCAGTCATCACAAAGCTTCATGACATTTGATATCAAATTGGTCCATGCCCTCGTCATCAACAGTCTCTGTGACCTTTTTAACCACAATGCTCCATGAACATTCTCAGCACAATGCTCCATGACCCTTGTCATCACATTGCTCCATGCGCTTTTCAGCACAATGCTCCATGACACATGTCATCACAATGCACCATGCGCTTGTCATCACAGTGCTCCACAACATTGTCATCACAAAGCTCCATAAAATTTGTCATCACAATGCTCCATGCACTTCTCATCAAAATGCTCTCTCACCACTGATATAACAATGCTACATCACTATTTGTCACAATACTCCCTCACCCCTGTCATCACAATGTTCCATGACTCCTGTCATCACAATGCTACATGCACTTATCATCACAATGTTCGATGATCCCTGAAATCACAATGTTCCATAACACCTGTCATCAAAATGTTCCATGACACTTTTCATCAAATTGCTCCATGACCCTGTCATCAGAATGCTCCCTGCCCTTCTCTTCACATTGCACAACGCCCTTGCCATCAAAATGCTCCATGACCTTTGTCATCACAAAGATCCAAGACCCTTGGCATCACAATGCTCCATGTCATTGTCATCACAATGCTCCATGAAACCTCTCATCACATTGCTCCATGCACGTGTCATCACACAGCTCCATGACACTTGTCATCACAATGCTCGATTCCCTTCTCATCACAATGCTCCATGCCCTTGTCATTACAGTCCTGCATGACCCATGTATCACAGTGCTCCGTGCCCTTGTCATCACAATGCTCCATGCCCACTCTCATCACAATAATCCATGAAACATTTCAGACCAATGTTCCATACCCTTCTCATCACAATGCTCCATTACCCCTGTCATAACAATGCACCATAACACCTGCCAACACAATGATCCATGGCCTAGTCATCACAAGGTTCCATAATACTTCTCATCACAATGCTCAAGACCCCTGATATTACAATGCTCCATGACCTTGTCATCACAAAGCTCCATGACGCATGTCATCAGAATGTTCCATGGCCTTCTCATCACAATGCTCCATGCCCTTGTCATCACAATGCTCCAAGACCCTTGTCATCACAATGCTCCATGCCCCATTTCATCTCAATGCTCCATGAAATCTGTCATCACAATGCTCCAAGACCCTTGTAATTACAATGCTCCATGCACCTTTTCATCTCAATGCTCCATGAACCCTGTCATCACAATGCACCATGCCCATCATCATAATGCTTCAGGCTATTGTCATCACAATAAAATCAATATTCTCCATGACCTCTGTCATCATAATGCTCCAAATCCTTGTGATCACAATGTTCCATAACACGTATCATCACAACACCCCATAATGCACATCATTACAATTATCCATGGCCTTCTCATCACAATGCTCCATGATCTTTGTCATCACAATGCTCAATACACTTGTCATCACAATGCTCCCTGACACTTGTCGTCAGTATGTTCCTTGAACACTCATGACAAGGATCCATCCCTTTTTCATCACAATAATCCATGCCCTTTTCATCACAATGCTCCAAGATCACTGTAATCACAATGCTCCAAGGCCTTGTCATCAAGAACTCCATAACGCATTTCATCAGAATGCTTAATGGCCTTCTCATCACAATGCTCCATGCCCTTGTCATCACACAGCTCCGTGACACTTGTCATCACAATGCTCGATGCCCTTCTCATCATAATGCTCCATGTCCTTGTCATTACAATCCTCCATGACCCATGTATCACAGTGTACCGTTCCCTTGTCATCACAATGCTCCATGGCCAGTCTCATCACAATAATCCATGAAACATTTCAGACCAATGCTCAATGCCCTTCTCATCACAATGCTCCATTACCTCTGTCAACAATGCTCCATGACCCCTGCCATCACAATGTTCCACGGCCATGTGATCACAAGGCTCCATGACCATTGTCATCACAATGTTCCAAGACCCATATGATCACAATGCTCCATGCCCTTGTCATCACAAAGCTCCCTGACACATGTCATCAGAATGTTCCATGGCCTTCTCCTCACAATGCTCCATGCCCTTGTCATCACAGTGCTCCATACCCTCGTAATCACAATGCTCCATGCCCCTTTTCATCAGAATGCTCCATGAGACTTGTCATCACAAGTCTCCATGGTCATCTCATCACAATGCTCCAAGACCTTGTCATCACCATGCTCCATTCCCTGGTCATCACAATGCTCCATAACCACTGTCATCACAAGTCTCCATGACACTTCTCATCACAATGCTCCAAGACCCCTGTAATCACAATGCTCCATGCCCCTTTTCATCACAATGTTCCACGATCCCTTTCATCACAATGAACCATGCCCATCATCATTATGCTTCAGGCTATTGTCATAACAATGAAATCAAAATGCTCCATGACCTCTGTCATGACAATGCTCCAAACCATGGTGATCACAATGTTGCATAACACTTATCATCACAAAACCCCATGACGCTAATCATCACTATTATCCATGGTCTTCTCATCACAAGGCTCCATGACTTTGTCATCACAATTCTCAATACTCTTTTCATCACAATACTCCCTGACACTTGTCGTCAGTATGCTCCATGAACTCTTTCATGACAAGGCTCCATGCCATTTTCATCACATTGATCCATGCGCTTTACATCACAGTGCTCCAAGAACCCTGTAATCATAATGCTCCTTGCCCTTGTCATCACAAAGCTCCATGATGCAAATCATCAGAATGTTCCATGCACTTCTCATCACAATGCTCCATGCCCTTGTCATCACAATGCTCCAAGACAACTGTAATCACAATGCTCCATGCGCCTTTTCATCTCAATGCTCCATGAACACTGTCATAACAATGAACCATGTCCATCATCATAATGCTTCAGTCTATTGTCATCACAGTGAAATCAAAATGCTCCAGGACCTCTGTCATCACAATGCTCCAAACCCTGGTGATCACAATGTTGCAAAACACTTATCATCACAACACCCCATGACGCTCTTCATCACAATTATCCATGGTCTTCTCATCAAAATGCTCCATGACTTTGTCATCACAATTCTCAATACACTTGTCATCACAATGCTCCCTGACACTTGTCGTCAGAATGCTCCTTGAACCCTGTCATGAAAAGGCTCCATGCCTTTTTCATCACAAAGCCCCATGCTGTTTTCATCCCAATGCTCCATGCCATTGTCATCAAAATACTCCACAAGCTTGTCATCAGAATGCTCCATGACCCTTGTCATCACTATTCTCCATGCACTTGTCAGAACAATGCTCCCTGACCCTTGTCATCACAATGATCCAAGCCATTGTCATCACAATGCTCCATTACCTTTGTCATTAGAATCCTCCATTACACTTGGCATCACAATGCTCCATGCCATTGTCATCACAATGGGCCATTACATATGTAATCACAATGCTCCCTGACACCTCTCTTCACAATACTGCATGACCTGGTCATCACAATGCTCCATGCTCTTGTCTTCACAATGCGCCATTCCAACTGTCATCACAATAATCCATGAAACTTATTAGACCAATGCTCCATGCCCTTGTCATCACATTGCTCCATGCTCTTGTTATCACAATGTTCCAAGACCCCTGTAATCAGAATGCCCCATGCCCCTTTTCATCAGTATGCTCCATGAGACTTGTCATCGCAAGGCTCCATGGTTTTCTCATCACAATGCTCCAGGACCTTGTCATCACAATGGTTCATGACATTGTCATGAAAATTCTCAATGGCCCTTGTCTTCATAATGCTCCAAGCCCTAGTCATCACAGTGCTCCATTATATTTGTCATCACAATCCTCCCTTGCATTTGGCATCACTATGCTCCATGCTATTGTCATCGCAATGGACCATGACATATTTCATCACAATGCCCCCTGACACCTGTCTTCACAATATTCCATGCCCTTGTAATCACAATGCTCCCTGCCTTTCTCATCACAATGCACCACACCCTTGTCATCAAAATGCTCCATGACCATTGTCATCACTAAGCTCCATGACCGTTGACATCACAATGCTCCATGTCATTGTCATCACAATGCTCCATGAACCCTCTAATCACATTGCTCCATGCACTTGTCATCACACAGCTCCTGGACACTTGTCATCACAATGCTCGATGGCCTACTCATCACAATGCTCCATGCCCTTGTCATCACAATGCTCCATGAACCGTGTCAACACAATGCTCCATGACTCCAGTCATCACAATGCTTCATAACGTTGGTCAATACAACGGTCCATGCCCGCGTCATCACAAGGCTCTGTGACCTTTTTAACCACAATGCTCCATGAACATTTCATCACAATGCTCCATGAGCCTTGTTATCACAATGCTCCATGCCTTTGTCAAAACAATGCTCCATGACCCTTGTCATCACAATGTGCCATATGATTTTCATCACAATGATCCACAACCTTGTCATCACTCTGCTCCATCAACCTTGTAATCAGAATGCTCCATGCACTTCTCATCCAAATGCTCTCTCACATGAGATATCACAATGTTCCATCACTAGTCATCACAATCCTCCCTCACCATTGTTATCCCAATGTTCCATGACAACTGTCATCACAATGCTACATCCCCTTATCAGCACAATGTTCCATGACCCCTGACATCACAATGCTCCATGACCACTGTCATCACAACACTCCATAACACCTGACAACACAATGATCCGGGACTCTTGTCATCACAATGCTCCAAGACCCCTGTCATCACAATACTCCATGAACATTTTCAGCCCAGTGCTCATGACCCTTGTCATCACAATGATCCATGCCCTTGTCATCCCAATGTTCCATGACGCTTGTAATCACAGTGCTCCATGACATCTGTCATCACAATGCTCCATGCCTTTGTCAGCAAAATGCTACATGACCTGGTCATTACAATGCTCTATGCGCTTGTCATCACAATACTCCCTTACAATTTTCATCACAATCCTCCAGGAACCTTGGGATCACATTGCTTCAGGCCCTTGTCATCAAAATGCTCCATGCTCCTTGAAATCAAAATGATCCGTGACCTCTGTCATCACAATGCTCCAAACACTTGTGATCACAGTGTTCCATAAAACTTGTCCTCACAACGCTCCATGATGCCTGTCATCAAAATACTCCATGCCCTTTTCATCACAATGCTCCATGACCTTTGTCATCACAATTCTCAATACACTTGTCATCACAATGCTCCCTGACACTTGTCGTCAGAATGCTCCTTGAACCGTGTCACGAAAAGTCTCCATGCCATTTTCATCACAAATCCCCGTGCCGTTTTCATCCCAGAGCTCCATGCCATTGTCATCAAAATACTCCACAAGCTTGTCATCAGAATGCTCCATGACCCTTGAAATCACAATTCTCCATGCACTTGTCAGCACAATGCTCCCTGACCCTTATCATCACAATGCTCCAAGCCATTGTCATGACAATGCTCCATTACCTTTGTCATCAGAATCCTCCATGACACTTGGCATCACAATGCTCCATGCCATTGTCATCACAATGGGCCATTACATATGTCATCACAATGCTCCCTGACACCTCTCTTCACAATACTGCATGACCTGGTCATCACAATGCTCCATGCCCTTGTCATCACAATGTGCCATTACAACTCTCATCACAATAATCAATGAAACTTATTAGACCAATGCTCCTTGCCCTTGTTATCACAATGTTCCATGACCCATGTAATCAGAATGCTCCATGCCCCTTTTCATCAGAATGCTCCATGAGACATGTCATCAGAAGGCTCCATGGATTTCTCTTCACAATGCTCCATGACTTTTGTCATCACAATGCTCAAAGACCCATGTAATCACAATGATTCATGCCCCTGTCATCGCAATGGACCATGACATTTGGCATCACAATGCTCCATGCCATTGTCTTTGAAATTGACCATGACATATGTTATCACAATGCCCCCTTACACCTGTCTTCACAATACTCCATGCCCTTGTCATCACAATGCTCCATGCCCTTGTCATCACAATGCACCATGTCCAATGTCATCACAATAATCTATTAAACTTGTCAGACCAATGCTCCATGCCCCTGTCATCACAATGTTCCATGCCCTTGTCATCACAATGCTCCATGGCCCTTGTCATCACAATGCTCCGTGACTCCAGTCATCACAATGCTTCATAACGTTTCTCATCACAACGGTCCATGGCTGTGTCATCGCAAGGCTCTGTGACATTTGTAACCACAATGCTCCATGAAATTTTCATCACAATGCTCCGTGACCCTTGTCATCACAATGCTTCATGCCTTTTTCAGAACAATGCTCCATGACCCTTGTCATCACAATGTGCCATGTGCTTTTCATCACAATGATACACAACCTTGTCATCGCTATGCTCCATAAACCTTGTAATCACAATGCTCCATGCACTTCTCGTCCAAATGCTCTCTCACATGAGATATCACAATGTTCCATCACTAGTCATCACAATCCACCCTCACCCCTGTTATCACAATGTTCCATGACCCCTGTCATCACAATGGTACATCCCCTTATCAGCACAATGTTCCATGACCCCTGACATCACAATGTTCCATAACCCCTGTCATCAAAATGCTCCATGACCCTTTTCATCCCAAAGCTCCATGACCCCTGGCATCACAATGTTCTGTAACCCCAGTCATCAAAATGTTCCATTACACTTTTCATCAAATTGCTGCATGACCCTGTCATCAAAATGCTCCCTGCACTTCTCATCAAAATGCACCACAACCTTGTCATCAAAATGCTCCATGACCATGGTCATAACTAAGCTCCATGACCCTTGGCATCACAGTGCTCCATGCCATGGACATCACAATGCTCCATGAACCCTCTCATCAAATTGCTCCATTCACTTGTCATCACAAAGCTCCATGACACTTGTCATCACAATGCTCGATGCCCTTCTCATCACAATGCTCCATGTCCTTGTCATTACAATCCTCGATCAACCATGTATCACAGTGTACCGTGCCCTTGTCATCACAATGCGCCATGCCCACTGTCATCACAATAATCCATGAAACATTTCAGACAAATGCTCAACGCACTTCTCATCACAATGCTCCATTACCACTGTCAACAATGCTCCGTGACCCCTGCCATCACAATGTTCCACGGCCTTGAGATCACAGGACACCATGACAATTGTCATCACAATGCTCCAAGACCCATGTAATCACAATGCTCCATGCTCTTGTCATCACAAAGCTCCATGACGCATGTCATCAGAATGTTCCATGGCTTTCTCCTCACAATGCTCCATGCCCTTGTCATCACAATGCTCCAAGACACTCGTAATCACAATGCTCCATGCCCCTTTTCTTCAGAAGGCTCCATGATATTTGTCATCACAAGTCTCCATGGTCAACACATCACAATGCTCCAAGACATTGTCATCACCATGCTCCATTTTCTTGTCATCACAATGCTCCATGACCCCTGTCATCACAATACTCCAGGAACATTTTCAGCCCAATGTTCCATGACCTTCTCATCACAATGCTCCATGACCAGTATCATCACAATGCTCCATGACCACTGTCATCACAACACTCCATGACACCTGACAACACAATGATCTGGGACTCTTGTCATCACAATGCTCCAAGACCCCTGTAATCACAATGCTCCATGACCCCTTTCATCATAATACTCTATGAACATTTTCAGCCCAATGCTCCATGACCCTTGTCATCACAGTGATCCATGCCCTTGTCATCCCAATGTTCCATGACCCCTGTATTCACAGTGCTCCATGACGCTTGTCATCACAGTGCTCCATGACACCTGTCTTCATAATGCTCCATGCCTTTGTCAGCAAAATGCTACATGACCTTGTCATTACAATGCTCTATGCACTTGTCATCAAAATACTCGATTACCATTGTCATCACAATCATCCATGAACGTTGGGATCACATTGCTTCATGCAAGTGTCATCACAATGCTCCATGCTCCTTGAAATCAAAATGATCCACGACCTCTGTCATCACAATGCTCCAACCCTTGTGATCACAATGTTCCATAACACTTGTCCTCACAATGCTCCATGATGCCTGTCATCACAATACTCCATACACTTTTCATCACAATGCTCCATGAACTTTGTCATCACAATTCTCAATACACTTGTCATCACAATGCTCCCTGACACTTGTCGTCAGTATGCTCCATGAAACCTGTCATGACAAGGCTCCATGCCTTTTTCATCACAATGATGCATGCCCTTTTCATCACAATGCTCCAAGACCCCTGGAATCACAATGCTCCATGCTCTTGCCATCCAAAGCTTCATGACGCATGTCATCAGAATGTTCCATGGACTTCTCATCACAATGCTCCCTGCTCTTGTCATCACAATGCTCTAAGACCCCTGTAATCACAATGCCCCATGCCCCTTTTCATCTCAATGCTCCATGAACCCTGTCATCACAATGAACAATGCCCATCATCATAATGCTTCAGGCTATTGTCATCAAAATCAAATCAAAATGCTCCATGACCTTTGTCATCACAATGCTCAAAATCCTGGTGATAACAATGTTGCATAACACTTATCATCACAACACCCCATGACGCTCATCATCACAATTATCCATGGTCTTCTCATCACAAGGCTCCATGAACTTTGTCATCAAAATTCTCAATACACTTGTCATCACAATGCTAGCTGACACTTGTCGTCAGAATGCTCCTTGAACCCTGTCACAAAAAGGCTCCCTGTTTTTTTCATCACAAAGACCCATGCCGTTTTCATCCCAATGCTGCATGCCATTGTCATCAAAATACACCACAGGCTTGTCATCAGAATGCTCCATGACCCTTGTCATCACAATTCTCCATGCACTTGTCAGCACAATGCTCCCTGACCCTTGTCATCACAATGTTCCAAGCCATTTTCATCACAATGCTCCATTACATTTGTCATCAGAATCCTCCATGACACTTGGCATCACAATGTTCCATGCCATTGTCATCACAATGCTCCATGTCTTTGTCAGCGAAATGCTACATGACCTTGTCATTACAATCCTCTATGCGCTTGTCATCACAATACTCCATTTACATTGTCATCACAATCCTCCATCAACCTTGGATCACATTGCTTCATGCCCTTGTCATCACAGTGCTCCATGCTCCTTGAAATCAAAATGATCCATGACCTCTGTCATCACAATGCTCCAAACGCTTGTGATCACATTGTTCCATAACACTTGTCATCACAACGTTCCATGATGCCTGTCATAACAATACTCCATGCCCTTTTCATCACAATGCTCCATGACCATTGTCATCAAAATTCTCAATACACATGTGATCACAATGCTCCCTGACACTTGTCATCAGAATGCTCCTTGAACCCCGTCACGAAAAGGCTCCATGCCTTTTTCATCACAATGCCCCATGCCATTTTCATCACAATGTTCCATACCATTGTCATCAAAATACTCCACAAGCTTGTCATCAGAATGCTCCCGGACCCTTGTCATGACAATGCTCCATTACCTTTGTCATCAGAATCCTCCATGACACTTGGCATCACAATGCTCCATGCCATTGTCATCACAATGGGCCATTACATATGTCATCACAATGCTCCCTGACACCTCTCTTCACAATACTGCATGACCTGGTCATCACAATGCTCCATGCCCTTGTCATCACAATGTGCCATTACAACTCTCATCACAATAATCCATGAAACTTATTAGACCAATGCTCCTTGCCCTTGTTATCACAATGTTCCATGACCCATGTAATCAGAATGCTCCATGCCCCTTTTCATCAGAATGCTCCATGAGACATGTCATCAGAAGGCTCCATGGATTTCTCTTCACAATACTCCATGACCTTTGTCATCACAATGCTCAAAGACCCATGTAATCACAATGCTTCATGCCTCTGTCATCGCAATGGACCATGACATTTGGCATCACAATGCTCCATGCCATTGTCTTTGAAATTGACCATGACATATGTTATCACAATGCCCCCTTACACCTGTCTTCACAATACTCCATGCCCTTGTCATCACAATGCTCCATGCCCTTGTCATCACAATGCACCATGTCCAATGTCATCACAATAATCTATTAAACTTGTCAGACCAATGCTCCATGGCCCTGTCATCACAATGTTCCATGCCATTTTCATCACAATGCTCCATGGCCCTTGTCATCACAATGCTCCGTGACTCCAGTCATCACAATGCTTCATAACGTTTCTCATCACAACGGTCCATGGCTGTGTCATCGCAAGGCTCTGTGACATTTGTAACCACAATGCTCCATGAAATTTTCATCACAATGCTCCGTGACCCTTGTCATCACAATGCTCCATGCCTTTTTCAGAACAATGCTCCATGACCCTTGTCATCACAATGTGCCATGTGCTTTTCATCACAATGATCCACAACCTTGTCATCGCTATGCTCCATAAACCTTGTAATCACAATGCTCCATGCACTTCTCATCCAAATGCTCTCTCACATGAGATATCACAATGTTCCATCACTAGTCATCACAATACACCCTCACCCCTGTTATCACAATGTTCCATGACCCCAGTCATCACAGTGCTACATCCCCTTATCAGCACAATGTTCCATGACCACTGACATCACAATGTTCCATAACCACTGTCATCAAAATGCTCCATGACCCTTTTCATCCCAAAGCTCCATGACCCCTGGCATCACAATGTTCTGTAACCCCAGTCATCAAAATGTTCCATTACACTTTTCATCAAATTGCTGCATGACCCTGTCATCAAAATGCTCCCTGCCCTTCTCATCACAATGCACCACACCCTTGTCATCAAAATGCTCCATGACCATGGTCATCACTAAGCTCCATGACCCTTGGCATCACAGTGCTCCATGCCATGGACATCACAATGCTCCACGAACACTCTCATCAAATTGCTCCATTCACTTGTCATCACAAAGCTCCATGACACTTGTCATCACAATGCTCAATGCCCTTCTCATCACAATGCTCCATGTCCTTGTCATTACAATCCTCCATCACCCATGTATCACAGTGTACCGTGCCCTTGTCATCACAATGCGCCATGCCCACTGTCATCACAATAATCCATGAAATATTTCAGACAAATGCTCAATGCACTTCTCATCACAATGCTCCATTACCACTGTCAACAATGCTCCGTGACCCCTGCCATCACAATGTTCCACGGCCTTGTGATCACAGGACACCATGACAATTGTCATCACAATGCTCCAAGACCCATGTAATCACAATGCTCCATGCTCTTGTCATCACAAAGCTCCATGACGCATGTCATCAGAATGTTCCTTGGCCTTCTCCTCACAATGCTCCATGCCCTTGTCATCACAATGCTCCAAGACACTCGTAATCACAATGCTCCTTGCCCCTTTTCATCAGAATGCTCCATGAGACTTGCCATCACAAGTCTCCATGGTCTTCTCATCACAATGTTCCAGGACCTTGACATCACAATGATCCATTCCCTTGTCATCACAATGCTCCATGACCCCTGTCATCACAATAATCCATGAACATTTTCAGCCCAATGCTCCACGACCTTCTCATCACAATGCTCCATTGCCAATATCATCACAATGCTCCATGACCACTGTCACCACAACACTTCATGACACCTGACAACACAATGATCCAGGACTCTTGTCATCACAATGCTCCATTCCCTTGTCGTCACAATGCTACATGACACCTGTCATCACAACTCTCCATGAACATTTTCAGCCCAGTGCTCCATGACCCTTGTCATCACAATGATCCATGCCTTGTCATCCCAATGCTCCATGACCCCTGTATTCACAATGCTCCTTGACGCTTGTCATCACAGTGCTCCATGACACATGTCATCACAATGCTCCATGCATTTGTCAGCAAAATGCTACATGACCTTGTCATTACAATGCTCTATGCGCTTGTCATCACAATACTCCATTTCCATTGTCATCACAATCCTCCATGAACCTTGGGATCACATTGCTTCATGCCCTTGTCATCACAATGCTCCATGCTCCTTGAAATCAAAATGATCCATGACCTCTGTCATCACAATGCTCCAAACCCTTGTGATCACAATGTTCCATAACACTTGTCATCACAACGCTCCATGATGCCTGTCATCACAATACTCCATCCCCCTTTCATCACAATGCTCCATGACCTTTGTCACAATAATTCTCAATACACTTGTCATCACAATGCTCCCTGACACTTGTCATCAGAATGCTCCTTGAACCCTGTCACGAAATGGCTCCATGCCTTTTTCATCACAATGCCCTATGCCATTTCATCACAATGCTCCATGCCATTGTCATCAAAATACTCCACAAGCTTGTCATCAGAATGCTTCATGACCCTTGTCATCACAATTCTCCATGCACTTGTCAGCACAATGCTCCCTGACCCTTGTCATCACAATGCTCCAAGCCATTGTCATCACAATGCTCCATTACCTTTGTCATCAGAATCCTCCCTGACACATGGCATCACAATGCTCCATGCCATACTCATCACAATGGGCCATTACATATGTGATCACAATGCTCCCTGACACCTGTCTTCACAATACGGCATGACCTGGTCATCACAATGCTCCATGCCCTTGTCATCACAGTGTGCCATTCCAACTCTCATCGCAATACTCCATGAAATTTATTAGACCAATGTTCCATGCCCTTGTCATCACAATGCTCCATGCCCTTGTTATCACAATGCTCCATGACCCCTGTCATCACAATGCTCCGTGACTCCAGTCATCACAATGCTTCATGACCTTTGTCATCACAATGGTCCATGCCCTCGTCATCAACAGTCTCTGTGACCTTTTTAACCACAATGCTCCTTGAACTTTTCATCACAATGCTCCATGACCCTTGTCATCACAATGCTCCATGCGCTTGTCAGCACAATGCTCCATGACACATGTCATCACTATGCACCATGCGCTTGTCATCACAGTGCTCCACAACACTGTCATCACAATGCTCCATAAAATTTGTCATCACAATGCTCCATGCACTTCTCATCAAAATGCTCTCTCACCACTGATATCACAATGCTACATCACTATTTGTCACAATACTCCCTCACCCCTGTCATCACAATGTTCCATGACTCCCGTCATCACAATGCTACATGCACTTATCACAATGTTCGATGACCCCTGAAATCACAATGTTCCATAACACCTTTCATCAAAATGTTCCATGACACTTTTCATCAAATTGCTCCATGACCCTGTCATCAGAATGCTAACTGCCATTCTCATCACAATGCACAACGCCCTTGCCATCAAAATGCTCCATGACCTTTGTCATCACAAAGATCCATGACCCTTGGCATCACAATGCTCCATGTCATTGTCATCACAGTGCTCCATGAACGCTCTCATCACATTGCTCCATGCCCTTGTCTTCATATAGCTCCATGACACATGTCATCAGAATGCTCCATGGCCTTCTCATCACAATGCTCCAAGCCCTTGCCATCACAATGCTCCATTACCCCTGTCATAACAATGCTCCATGACCCCTGCCATCACGATGTTCCATGGCCTTGTCATCACAAGGCTCTATGACGCTTCTCATCACAATGCTCCAAGAACACTCTAATCACAATGCTCTAGGCCCCTTTTCATCTCAATGATCCATGAACCCTGTCATCACAATGCACTATGCCCATCATTATAATGCTTCATGCTATTGTCATAACAACGAAATCAAAATGTTCCATGACCTCTGTCATAACAATGCTCCAAACCCTTGTGATCACAATATTCCATAACACTTGTCATCACAATGCCCCAGGATGCTCATCATCACAATTATCCATGGTCTTCTCATCACAATGCTCCATGACCTTCGTCATCACAATGCTCAATACACTTGTCATCAACATGCTCCCTGACACTTGTTGTCTGTATGCTCCTTGAACCCTGTCATGACAAAGCTCCCTGCCTTTTTCATCACAATGTTCCATGCCCTTTTCATCACAATGCTCCAAGTCCCATGTAATCACAATGGTCCATGCCAATGTCATCACAATGCTCAATGACGCATGCCATCAGAATGCTCCTTGGTCTATTCTTCACAATGCTCCCTGCCCTTGTCTTCCCAATGTTCCATGACCCCTGTAATCACAATGCTCCATTCCCCTTTTAATCAGTATGCTCCATGAGACTTGTCATCACAAGGCTCCATGGTTTTGTCATTACAATGCTCCACGACCTTGTCATCACAATGCTTCACGACCTTGTCATCAAAATTTTCAATGGCCCTTGTCATCATAATGCTCCAAGCCCTAATCATCACAATCCTCCATTATATTTATCATCACAATCCTCCATTACATTTGGTATCACAAAGCTCCATGCCATTGTCATCCCCATGGACCATGACATATGTCATCACAATGCTCCCTGACACCTGTCTTCACAATACTCCATGACCTTATCATCATAATGCTCCATGCCCTTGTCATCACAATGCACCATGCCCACTCTCATCACAATAATCTATGAAACTTGTCAGACCAATGCTCCATGACACTGTCATCACAATTTTCCATGCCCTTGTCATCACAATGCTCCATGACCCCTGTCATCACAATGCTCCGTGACTCCAGTCATCACAATGCTTCATAACGTTTGTCATCACAATGGTCCATGCCCGCATCATCACAAGGCTCTGTGACCTTTGTAACCACAATGCTCCATGAACTTTTCATCACAATTCTCTGAGAAACTTGTCATCACAATGCTCCATGTCTTTGTCAGAACAGTACTCCATGAACATTGTCATCACAATGTGCCACGCACATTTCATCACAACGTTCCAAACCCTGTCATTGCAATGCTCCATAAACCTTGTAATCACAATGGTCCATGCACTTCTCATCAAAATGCTCTCTCACCAGAGATATCACAATGTTCCATCACTAGTCATCACAATTCACCCTCATCCTTGTAATCACAATGTTCCATGACACTGTCATCACAATGCTACATTCCCTTATCATCACAATGTTCCATGACCCCAGCCATCACAATGTTCCATAAGCCCTGTCATCAAAATGCTCCATGACCCTTTCCATCCCAAAGCTCCAAGACCCCTGCCATCACAATGTTCTATAACCCCTGCCATCAAAATGTTCCATTACACATTTTATCAAATTGCTGCATGACCCTGTCATCAAAATGCTCCCTGCACTTCTCATCACAATGCACCACAACCTTGTCATCAAAATGCTCCATGACCATGGTCATCACTAAGCTCCATGACCCTTGGCATCACAGTGCTCCATGCCATGGACATCACAATGCTCCATGAACCCTCTCATCAAATTGCTCCATTCACTTGTCATCACAAAGCTCCATGACACTTGTCATCACAATGCTCGATGCCCTTCTCATCACAATGTTCCATGTCCTTGTCATTACAATCCTCGATCACCCATGTATCACAGTGTACCGTGCCCTTGTCATCACAATGCGCCATGCCCACTGTCATCACAATAATCCATGAAACATTTCAGACAAATGCTCAACGCACTTCTCATCACAATGCTCCATTACCACTGTCAACAATGCTCCGTGACCCCTGCCATCACAATGTTCCACGGTCTTGAGATCACAGGACACCATGACAATTGTCATCACAATGCTCCAAGACCCATGTAATCACAATGCTCCATGCTCTTGTCATCACAAAGCTCCATGACGCATGTCATCAGAATGTTCCATGGCTTTCTCCTCACAATGCTCCATGCCCTTGTCATCACAATGCTCCAAGACACTCGTAATCACAATGCTCCATGCCCCTTTTCTTCAGAAGGCTCCATGATATTTGTCATCACAAGTCTCCATGGTCAACACATCACAATGCTCCAAGACATTGTCATCACCATGCTCCATTTTCTTGTCATCACAATGCTCCATGACCCCTGTCATCACAATACCCCAGGAACATTTTCAGCCCAATGTTCCATGACCTTCTCATCACAATGCTCCATGACCAGTATCATCACAATGCTCCATGACCACTGTCATCACAACACTCCATGACACCTGACAACACAATGATCTGGGACTCTTGTCATCACAATGCTCCAAGACCCCTGTAATCACAATGCTCCATGACCCCTTTCATCATAATACTCTATGAACATTTTCAGCCCAATGCTCCATGACCCTTGTCATCACAGTGATCCATGCCCTTGTCATCCCAATGTTCCATGACCCCTGTATTCACAGTGCTCCATGACGCTTGTCATCACAGTGCTCCATGACACCTGTCTTCATAATGCTCCATGCCTTTGTCAGCAAAATGCTACATGACCTTGTCATTACAATGCTCTATGCACTTGTCATCAAAATACTCGATTACCATTGTCATCACAATCATCCATGAACGTTGGGATCACATTGCTTCATGCAAGTGTCATCACAATGCTCCATGCTCCTTGAAATCAAAATGATCCACGACCTCTGTCATCACAATGCTCCAACCCTTGTGATCACAATGTTCCATAACACTTGTCCTCACAATGCTCCATGATGCCTGTCATCACAATACTCCATACACTTTTCATCACAATGCTCCATGAACTTTGTCATCACAATTCTCAATACACTTGTCATCACAATGCTCCCTGACACTTGTCGTCAGTATGCTCCATGAAACCTGTCATGACAAGGCTCCATGCCTTTTTCATCACAATGATGCATGCCCTTTTCATCACAATGCTCCAAGACCCCTGGAATCACAATGCTCCATGCTCTTGCCATCCAAAGCTTCATGACGCATGTCATCAGAATGTTCCATGGACTTCTCATCACAATGCTCCCTGCTCTTGTCATCACAATGCTCTAAGACCCCTGTAATCACAATGCCCCATGCCCCTTTTCATCTCAATGCTCCATGAACCCTGTCATCACAATGAACAATGCCCATCATCATAATGCTTCAGGCTATTGTCATCAAAATCAAATCAAAATGCTCCATGACCTTTGTCATCACAATGCTCAAAATCCTGGTGATAACAATGTTGCATAACACTTATCATCACAACACCCCATGACGCTCATCATCACAATTATCCATGGTCTTCTCATCACAAGGCTCCATGAACTTTGTCATCAAAATTCTCAATACACTTGTCATCACAATGCTAGCTGACACTTGTCGTCAGAATGCTCCTTGAACCCTGTCACAAAAAGGCTCCCTGTTTTTTTCATCACAAAGACCCATGCCGTTTTCATCCCAATGCTGCATGCCATTGTCATCAAAATACACCACAGGCTTGTCATCAGAATGCTCCATGACCCTTGTCATCACAATTCTCCATGCACTTGTCAGCACAATGCTCCCTGACCCTTGTCATCACAATGTTCCAAGCCATTTTCATCACAATGCTCCATTACATTTGTCATCAGAATCCTCCATGACACTTGGCATCACAATGTTCCATGCCATTGTCATCACAATGCTCCATGTCTTTGTCAGCGAAATGCTACATGACCTTGTCATTACAATCCTCTATGCGCTTGTCATCACAATACTCCATTTCAATTGTCATCACAATCCTCCATCAACCTTGGATCACATTGCTTCATGCCCTTGTCATCACAATGCTCCATGCTCCTTGAAATCAAAATGATCCATGACCTCTGTCATCACAATGCTCCAAACGCTTGTGATCACATTGTTCCATAACACTTGTCATCACAACGTTCCATGATGCCTGTCATAACAATACTCCATGCCCTTTTCATCACAATGCTCCATGACCATTGTCATCAAAATTCTCAATACACTTGTGATCACAATGCTCCCTGACACTTGTCATCAGAATGCTCCTTGAACCCCGTCACGAAAAGGCTCCATGCCTTTTTCATCACAATGCCCCATGCCATTTTCATCACAATGTTCCATACCATTGTCATCAAAATACTCCACAAGCTTGTCATCAGAATGCTCCCGGACCCTTGTCATGACAATGCTCCATTACCTTTGTCATCAGAATCCTCCATGACACTTGGCATCACAATGCTCCATGCCATTGTCATCACAATGGGCCATTACATATGTCATCACAATGCTCCCTGACACCTCTCTTCACAATACTGCATGACCTGGTCATCACAATGCTCCATGCCCTTGTCATCACAATGAGCCATTACAACTCTCATCACAATAATCCATGAAACTTATTAGACCAATGCTCCTTGCCCTTGTTATCACAATGTTCCATGACCCATGTAATCAGAATGCTCCATGCCCCTTTTCATCAGAATGCTCCATGAGACATGTCATCAGAAGGCTCCATGGATTTCTCTTCACAATACTCCATGACCTTTGTCATCACAATGCTCAAAGACCCATGTAATCACAATGCTTCATGCCTCTGTCATCGCAATGGACCATGACATTTGGCATCACAATGCTCCATGCCATTGTCTTTGAAATTGACCATGACATATGTTATCACAATGCCCCCTTACACCTGTCTTCACAATACTCCATGCCCTTGTCATCACAATGCTCCATGCCCTTGTAATCACAATGCACCATGTCCAATGTCATCACAATAATCTATTAAACTTGTCAGACCAATGCTCCATGGCCCTGTCATCACAATGTTCCATGCCATTTTCATCACAATGCTCCATGGCCCTTGTCATCACAATGCTCCGTGACTCCAGTCATCACAATGCTTCATAACGTTTCTCATCACAATGGTCCATGGCTGTGTCATCGCAAGGCTCTGTGACATTTGTAACCACAATGCTCCATGAAATTTTCATCACAATGCTCCGTGACCCTTGTCATCACAATGCTCCATGCCTTTTTCAGAACAATGCTCCATGACCCTTGTCATCACAATGTGCCATGTGCTTTTCATCACAATGATCCACAACCTTGTCATCGCTATGCTCCATAAACCTTGTAATCACAATGCTCCATGCACTTCTCATCCAAATGCTCTCTCACATGAGATATCACAATGTTCCATCACTAGTCATCACAATACACCCTCACCCCTGTTATCACAATGTTCCATGACCCCAGTCATCACAGTGCTACATCCCCTTATCAGCACAATGTTCCATGACCACTGACATCACAATGTTCCATAACCACTGTCATCAAAATGCTCCATGACCCTTTTCATCCCAAAGCTCCATGACCCCTGGCATCACAATGTTCTGTAACCCCAGTCATCAAAATGTTCCATTACACTTTTCATCAAATTGCTGCATGACCCTGTCATCAAAATGCTCCCTGCCCTTCTCATCACAATGCACCACACCCTTGTCATCAAAATGCTCCATGACCATGGTCATCACTAAGCTCCATGACCCTTGGCATCACAGTGCTCCATGCCATGGACATCACAATGCTCCACGAACACTCTCATCAAATTGCTCCATTCACTTGTCATCACAAAGCTCCATGACACTTGTCATCACAATGCTCAATGCCCTTCTCATCACAATGCTCCATGTCCTTGTCATTACAATCCTCCATCACCCATGTATCACAGTGTACCGTGCCCTTGTCATCACAATGCGCCATGCCCACTGTCATCACAATAATCCATGAAATATTTCAGACAAATGCTCAATGCACTTCTCATCACAATGCTCCATTACCACTGTCAACAATGCTCCGTGACCCCTGCCATCACAATGTTCCACGGCCTTGTGATCACAGGACACCATGACAATTGTCATCACAATGCTCCAAGACCCATGTAATCACAACGCTCCATGCTCTTGTCATCACAAAGCTCCATGACGCATGTCATCAGAATGTTCCTTGGCCTTCTCCTCACAATGCTCCATGCCCTTGTCATCACAATGCTCCAAGACACTCGTAATCACAATGCTCCATGTCCCTTTTCTTCAGAAGGCTCCATGATATTTGTCATCACAAGTCTCCATGGTCAACTCATCACAATGCTCCAAGACCTTGTCATCACCATGCTCCATTTTCTTGTCATCACAATGCTCCATGACCCTTGTCATCACAATACTCCAGAAACATTTTCAGCCCAATGTTCCATGACCTTCTCATCACAATGCTTAATGACCAGTATCATCACAATGCTCCATGACCACTGTCATCACAACACTCCATGACACCTGACAACACAATGATCCGGGACTCTTGTCATCACAATGCTCCAAGACCGCTGTAATCACAATGCTCCATGAACCCTTTCATCACAATACTCTATGAACATTTTCAGCCCAATGCTCCATGACCCTTGTCATCACAATGATCCATGCCCTTGTCATCCCAATGTTCCATGACCCCTGTATTCACAGTGCTCCATGACGCTTGTCATCACAGTGCTCCATGACACCTGTCTTCATAATGCTCCATGCCTTTGTCAGCAAAATGCTACATGACCTTGTCATTACAATGCTCTATGCACTTGTCATCAAAATACTCGATTACCATTATCATCACAATCCTCCATGAACCTTGGGATCACATTGCTTCATGCCCTTGTCATCACAATGCTCCATGCTCCTTGAAATCAAAATGATCCATGACCTCTGTCATCACAATGCTCCAACCCTTGTGATCACAATGTTCCATAACACTTGTCCTCACAATGCTCCATGATGCCTGTTATCACAATAATCCATGCCCTTTTCATCACAATGCTCCATGACCTTTGTCATCACAATTCTCAATAAACTTGTCATCACAATGCTCCCTGACACTTGTCGTCATTATGCTCCATGAAACCTGTCATGACAAGGCTCCATGCCTTTTTCATCACAATGATCCATGACCCCTGTCATCACAATGCTCCGTGACTCCAGTCATCACAAAGCTTCATGACATTTGATATCAAATTGGTCCATGCCCTCGTCATCAACAGTCTCTGTGACCTTTTTAACCACAATGCTCCATGAACATTCTCAGCACAATGCTCCATGACCCTTGTCATCACATTGCTCCATGCGCTTTTCAGCACAATGCTCCATGACACATGTCATCACAATGCACCATGCGCTTGTCATCACAGTGCTCCACAACATTGTCATCACAAAGCTCCATAAAATTTGTCATCACAATGCTCCATGCACTTCTCATCAAAATGCTCTCTCACCACTGATATAACAATGCTACATCACTATTTGTCACAATACTCCCTCACCCCTGTCATCACAATGTTCCATGACTCCTGTCATCACAATGCTACATGCACTTATCATCACAATGTTCGATGATCCCTGAAATCACAATGTTCCATAACACCTGTCATCAAAATGTTCCATGACACTTTTCATCAAATTGCTCCATGACCCTGTCATCAGAATGCTCCCTGCCCTTCTCTTCACATTGCACAACGCCCTTGCCATCAAAATGCTCCATGACCTTTGTCATCACAAAGATCCAAGACCCTTGGCATCACAATGCTCCATGTCATTGTCATCACAATGCTCCATGAAACCTCTCATCACATTGCTCCATGCACGTGTCATCACACAGCTCCATGACACTTGTCATCACAATGCTCGATTCCCTTCTCATCACAATGCTCCATGCCCTTGTCATTACAGTCCTGCATGACCCATGTATCACAGTGCTCCGTGCCCTTGTCATCACAATGCTCCATGCCCACTCTCATCACAATAATCCATGAAACATTTCAGACCAATGTTCCATACCCTTCTCATCACAATGCTCCATTACCCCTGTCATAACAATGCACCATAACACCTGCCAACACAATGATCCATGGCCTAGTCATCACAAGGTTCCATAATACTTCTCATCACAATGCTCAAGACCCCTGATATTACAATGCTCCATGACCTTGTCATCACAAAGCTCCATGACGCATGTCATCAGAATGTTCCATGGCCTTCTCATCACAATGCTCCATGCCCTTGTCATCACAATGCTCCAAGACCCTTGTCATCACAATGCTCCATGCCCCATTTCATCTCAATGCTCCATGAAATCTGTCATCACAATGCTCCAAGACCCTTGTAATTACAATGCTCCATGCCGCTTTTCATCTCAATGCTCCATGAACCCTGTCATCACAATGCACCATGCCCATCATCATAATGCTTCAGGCTATTGTCATCACAATGAAATCAATATTCTGCATGACCTCTGTCATCATAATGCTCCAAACCCATGTGATAACAATGTTGCATAACACGTATCATCACAACACCCCATGATGCCCATCATCACAATTTTCCATAGTCTTCTCATCACAATGCTCCATGATTTTTGTCATAACAATGCTCAATACACTTGTCATCACAATGCTCCCTGACCCTTGGGGTCAGTATGCTCCTTGAACCGTGTCATGACAAGTTTCCATGCATTTTTCATCACAATGATCCATGACCACTTCATCACAATGCTCCAAGGTCCCTGTAATCACAATGCTCCATGCCCTTGTCATCACAAAACTCCATGACGCATGTCATCAGAATGCTCCATGGCCTTCTCCTCACAATGCTCTATGCCCTAGTCATAACAATGCTCCAAGACCCCTGTAATCACAATGCTCCATGCACCTTTTCATCAGAATGCTCCATGAGACTTGCCATCACAAGTCTCCATGGTCTTCTCATCACAATGTTCCAGGACCTTGACATCACAATGATCCATTCCCTTGTCATCACAATGCTCCATGACCCCTGTCATCACAATAATCCATGAACATTTTCAGCCCAATGCTCCACGACCTTCTCATCACAATGCTCCATTGCCAATATCATCACAATGCTCCATGACCACTGTCACCACAACACTTCATGACACCTGACAACACAATGATCCAGGACTCTTGTCATCACAATGCTCCATTCCCTTGTCGTCACAATGCTACATGACACCTGTCATCACAACTCTCCATGAACATTTTCAGCCCAGTGCTCCATGACCCTTGTCATCACAATGATCCATGCCTTGTCATCCCAATGCTCCATGACCCCTGTATTCACAATGCTCCTTGACGCTTGTCATCACAGTGCTCCATGACACATGTCATCACAATGCTCCATGCATTTGTCAGCAAAATGCTACATGACCTTGTCATTACAATGCTCTATGCGCTTGTCATCACAATACTCCATTTCCATTGTCATCACAATCCTCCATGAACCTTGGGATCACATTGCTTCATGCCTTTGTCATCACAATGCTCCATGCTCCTTGAAATCAAAATGATCCATGACCTCTGTCATCACAATGCTCCAAACCCTTGTGATCACAATGTTCCATAACACTTGTCATCACAACGCTCCATGATGCCTGTCATCACAATACTCCATCCCCCTTTCATCACAATGCTCCATGACCTTTGTCACAATAATTCTCAATACACTTGTCATCACAATGCTCCCTGACACTTGTCATCAGAATGCTCCTTGAACCCTGTCACGAAATGGCTCCATGCCTTTTTCATCACAATGCCCTATGCCATTTCATCACAATGCTCCATGCCATTGTCATCAAAATACTCCACAAGCTTGTCATCAGAATGCTTCATGACCCTTGTCATCACAATTCTCCATGCACTTGTCAGCACAATGCTCCCTGACCCTTGTCATCACAATGCTCCAAGCCATTGTCATCACAATGCTCCATTACCTTTGTCATCAGAATCCTCCCTGACACATGGCATCACAATGCTCCATGCCATACTCATCACAATGGGCCATTACATATGTGATCACAATGCTCCCTGACACCTGTCTTCACAATACGGCATGACCTGGTCATCACAATGCTCCATGCCCTTGTCATCACAGTGTGCCATTCCAACTCTCATCGCAATACTCCATGAAATTTATTAGACCAATGTTCCATGCCCTTGTCATCACAATGCTCCATGCCCTTGTTATCACAATGCTCCATGACCCCTGTCATCACAATGCTCCGTGACTCCAGTCATCACAATGCTTCATGACCTTTGTCATCACAATGGTCCATGCCCTCGTCATCAACAGTCTCTGTGACCTTTTTAACCACAATGCTCCTTGAACTTTTCATCACAATGCTCCATGACCCTTGTCATCACAATGCTCCATGCGCTTGTCAGCACAATGCTCCATGACACATGTCATCACTATGCACCATGCGCTTGTCATCACAGTGCTCCACAACACTGTCATCACAATGCTCCATAAAATTTGTCATCACAATGCTCCATGCACTTCTCATCAAAATGCTCTCTCACCACTGATATCACAGTGCTACATCACTATTTGTCACAATACTCCCTCACCCCTGTCATCACAATGTTCCATGACTCCCGTCATCACAATGCTACATGCACTTATCACAATGTTCGATGACCCCTGAAATCACAATGTTCCATAACACCTTTCATCAAAATGTTCCATGACACTTTTCATCAAATTGCTCCATGACCCTGTCATCAGAATGCTAACTGCCCTTCTCATCACAATGCACAACGCCCTTGCCATCAAAATGCTCCATGACCTTTGTCATCACAAAGATCCATGACCCTTGGCATCACAATGCTCCATGTCATTGTCATCACAGTGCTCCATGAACGCTCTCATCACATTGCTCCATGCCCTTGTCTTCATATAGCTCCATGACACATGTCATCAGAATGCTCCATGGCCTTCTCATCACAATGCTCCAAGCCCTTGCCATCACAATGCTCCATTACCCCTGTCATAACAATGCTCCATGACCCCTGCCATCACGATGTTCCATGGCCTTGTCATCACAAGGCTCTATGACGCTTCTCATCACAATGCTCCAAGAACACTCTAATCACAATGCTCTATGCCCCTTTTCATCTCAATGATCCATGAACCCTGTCATCACAATGCACTATGCCCATCATCATAATGCTTCATGCTATTGTCATAACAACGAAATCAAAATGTTCCATGACCTCTGTCATAACAATGCTCCAAACCCTTGTGATCACAATATTCCATAACACTTGTCATCACAATGCCCCAGGATGCTCATCATCACAATTATCCATGGTCTTCTCATCACAATGCTCCATGACCTTCGTCATCACAATGCTCAATACACTTGTCATCAACATGCTCCCTGACACTTGTTGTCTGTATGCTCCTTGAACCCTGTCATGACAAAGCTCCTTGCCTTTTTCATCACAATGATCCATGCCCTTTTCATCACAATGCTCCAAGTCCCATGTAATCACAATGGTCCATGCCAATGTCATCACAATGCTCAATGACGCATGCCATCAGAATGCTCCTTGGTCTATTCTTCACAATGCTCCCTGCCCTTGTCTTCCCAATGTTCCATGACCCCTGTAATCACAATGCTCCATTCCCCTTTTAATCAGTATGCTCCATGAGACTTGTCATCACAAGGCTCCATGGTTTTGTCATCATAATGCTCCACGACCTTGTCATCACAATGCTTCACGACCTTGTCATCAAAATTTTCAATGGCCCTTGTCATCATAATGCTCCAAGCCCTAATCATCACAATCCTCCATTATATTTATCATCACAATCCTCCATTACATTTGGTATCACAAAGCTCCATGCCATTGTCATCGCCATGGACCATGACATATGTCATCACAATGCTCCCTGACACCTGTCTTCACAATACTCCATGACCTTATCATCATAATGCTCCATGCCCTTGTCATCACAATGCACCATGCCCACTCTCATCACAATAATCTATGAAACTTGTCAGACCAATGCTCCATGACACTGTCATCACAATTTTCCATGCCCTTGTCATCACAATGCTCCATGACCCCTGTCATCACAATGCTCCGTGACTCCAGTCATCACAATGCTTCATAACGTTTGTCATCACAATGGTCCATGCCCGCGTCATCACAAGTCTCTGTGACCTTTGTAACCACAATGCTCCATGAAATTTTCATCACAATTCTCTGAGAAACTTGTCATCACAATGCTCCATGTCTTTGTCAGAACAGTACTCCATGAACATTGTCATCACAATGTGCCACGCACATTTCATCACAACGTTCCAAACCCTGTCATTGCAATGCTCCATAAACCTTGTAATCACAATGGTCCATGCACTTCTCATCAAAATGCTCTCTCACCAGAGATATCACAATGTTCCATCACTAGTCATCACAATTCACCCTCATCCTTGTAATCACAATGTTCCATGACACTGTCATCACAATGCTACATCCCCTTATCATCACAATGTTCCATGACCCCAGCCATCACAATGTTCCATAAGCCCTGTCATCAAAATGCTCCATGACCCTTTCCATCCCAAAGCTCCAAGACCCCTGCCATCACAATGTTCTATAACCACTGCCATCAAAATGTTCCATTACACATTTTATCAAATTGCTGCATGACCCTGTCATCAAAATGCTCCCTGCACTTCTCATCACAATGCACCACAACCTTGTCATCAAAATGCTCCATGACCATGGTCATCACTAAGCTCCATGACCCTTGGCATCACAGTGCTCCATGCCATGGACATCACAATGCTCCATGAACCCTCTCATCAAATTGCTCCATTCACTTGTCATCACAAAGCTCCATGACACTTGTCATCACAATGCTCGATGCCCTTCTCATCACAATGCTCCATGTCCTTGTCATTACAATCCTCGATCACCCATGTATCACAGTGTACCGTGCCCTTGTCATCACAATGCGCCATGCCCACTGTCATCACAATAATCCATGAAACATTTCAGACAAATGCTCAACGCACTTCTCATCACAATGCTCCATTACCACTGTCAACAATGCTCTGTGACCCCTGCCATCACAATGTTCCACGGCCTTGAGATCACAGGACACCATGACAATTGTCATCACAATGCTCCAAGACCCATGTAATCACAATGCTCCATGCTCTTGTCATCACAAAGCTCCATGACGCATGTCATCAGAATGTTCCATGGCTTTCTCCTCACAATGCTCCATGCCCTTGTCATCACAATGCTCCAAGACACTCGTAATCACAATGCTCCATGCCCCTTTTCTTCAGAAGGCTCCATGATATTTGTCATCACAAGTCTCCATGGTCAACACATCACAATGCTCCAAGACATTGTCATCACCATGCTCCATTTTCTTGTCATCACAATGCTCCATGACCCCTGTCATCACAATACTCCAGGAACATTTTCAGCCCAATGTTCCATGACCTTCTCATCACAATGCTCCATGACCAGTATCATCACAATGCTCCATGACCACTGTCATCACAACACTCCATGACACCTGACAACACAATGATCTGGGACTCTTGTCATCACAATGCTCCAAGACCCCTGTAATCACAATGCTCCATGACCCCTTTCATCATAATACTCTATGAACATTTTCAGCCCAATGCTCCATGACCCTTGTCATCACAGTGATCCATGCCCTTGTCATCCCAATGTTCCATGACCCCTGTATTCACAGTGCTCCATGACGCTTGTCATCACAGTGCTCCATGACACCTGTCTTCATAATGCTCCATGCCTTTGTCAGCAAAATGCTACATGACCTTGTCATTAAAATGCTCTATGCACTTGTCATCAAAATACTCGATTACCATTGTCATCACAATCATCCATGAACGTTGGGATCACATTGCTTCATGCAAGTGTCATCACAATGCTCCATGCTCCTTGAAATCAAAATGATCCACGACCTCTGTCATCACAATGCTCCAACCCTTGTGATCACAATGTTCCATAACACTTGTCCTCACAATGCTCCATGATGCCTGTCATCACAATACTCCATACACTTTTCATCACAATGCTCCATGAACTTTGTCATCACAATTCTCAATACACTTGTCATCACAATGCTCCCTGACACTTGTCGTCAGTATGCTCCATGAAACCTGTCATGACAAGGCTCCATGCCTTTTTCATCACAATGATGCATGCCCTTTTCATCACAATGCTCCAAGACCCCTGGAATCACAATGCTCCATGCTCTTGCCATCCAAAGCTTCATGACGCATGTCATCAGAATGTTCCATGGACTTCTCATCACAATGCTCCCTGCTCTTGTCATCACAATGCTCTAAGACCCCTGTAATCACAATGCCCCATGCCCCTTTTCATCTCAATGCTCCATGAACCCTGTCATCACAATGAACAATGCCCATCATCATAATGCTTCAGGCTATTGTCATCAAAATCAAATCAAAATGCTCCATGACCTTTGTCATCACAATGCTCAAAATCCTGGTGATAACAATGTTGCATAACACTTATCATCACAACACCCCATGACGCTCATCATCACAATTATCCATGGTCTTCTCATCACAAGGCTCCATGAACTTTGTCATCAAAATTCTCAATACACTTGTCATCACAATGCTAGCTGACACTTGTCGTCAGAATGCTCCTTGAACCCTGTCACAAAAAGGCTCCCTGTTTTTTTCATCACAAAGACCCATGCCGTTTTCATCCCAATGCTGCATGCCATTGTCATCAAAATACACCACAGGCTTGTCATCAGAATGCTCCATGACCCTTGTCATCACAATTCTCCATGCACTTGTCAGCACAATGCTCCCTGACCCTTGTCATCACAATGTTCCAAGCCATTTTCATCACAATGCTCCATTACATTTGTCATCAGAATCCTCCATGACACTTGGCATCACAATGTTCCATGCCATTGTCATCACAATGCTCCATGTCTTTGTCAGCGAAATGCTACATGACCTTGTCATTACAATCCTCTATGCGCTTGTCATCACAATACTCCATTTCCATTGTCATCACAATCCTCCATCAACCTTGGATCACATTGCTTCATGCCCTTGTCATCACAATGCTCCATGCTCCTTGAAATCAAAATGATCCATGACCTCTGTCATCACAATGCTCCAAACGCTTGTGATCACATTGTTCCATAACACTTGTCATCACAACGTTCCATGATGCCTGTCATAACAATACTCCATGCCCTTTTCATCACAATGCTCCATGACCATTGTCATCAAAATTCTCAATACACTTGTGATCACAATGCTCCCTGACACTTGTCATCAGAATGCTCCTTGAACCCCGTCACGAAAAGGCTCCATGCCTTTTTCATCACAATGCCCCATGCCATTTTCATCACAATGTTCCATACCATTGTCATCAAAATACTCCACAAGCTTGTCATCAGAATGCTCCCGGACCATTGTCATGACAATGCTCCATTACCTTTGTCATCAGAATCCTCCATGACATTTGGCATCACAATGCTCCATGCCATTGTCATCACAATGGGCCATTACATATGTCATCACAATGCTCCCTGACACCTCTCTTCACAATACTGCATGACCTGGTCATCACAATGCTCCATGCCCTTGTCATCACAATGTGCCATTACAACTCTCATCACAATAATCCATGAAACTTATTAGACCAATGCTCCTTGCCCTTGTTATCACAATGTTCCATGACCCATGTAATCAGAATGCTCCATGCCCCTTTTCATCAGAATGCTCCATGAGACATGTCATCAGAAGGCTCCATGGATTTCTCTTCACAATGCTCCATGACCTTTGTTATCACAATGCTCAAAGACCCATGTAATCACAATGCTTCATGCCCCTGTCATCGCAATGGACCATGACATTTGGCATCACAATGCTCCATGCCATTGTCTTTGAAATTGACCATGACATATGTTATCACAATGCCCCCTTACACCTGTCTTCACAATACTCCATGCCCTTGTCATCACAATGCTCCATGCCCTTGTCATCACAATGCACCATGTCCAATGTCATCACAATAATCTATTAAACTTGTCAGACCAATGCTCCATGGCCCTGTCATCACAATGTTCCATGCCATTTTCATCACAATGCTCCATGGCCCTTGTCATCACAATGCTCCGTGACTCCAGTCATCACAATGCTTCATAACGTTTCTCATCACAACGGTCCATGGCTGTGTCATCGCAAGGCTCTGTGACATTTGTAACCACAATGCTCCATGAAATTTTCATCACAATGCTCCGTGACCCTTGTCATCACAATGCTCCATGCCTTTTTCAGAACAATTCTCCATGACCCTTGTCATCACAATGTGCCATGTGCTTTTCATCACAATGATCCACAACCTTGTCATCGCTATGCTCCATAAACCTTGTAATCACAATGCTCCATGCACTTCTCATCCAAATGCTCTCTCACATGAGATATCACAATGTTCCATCACTAGTCATCACAATACACCCTCACCCCTGTTATCACAATGTTCCATGACCCCAGTCATCACAGTGCTACATCCCCTTATCAGCACAATGTTCCATGACCACTGACATCACAATGTTCCATAACCACTGTCATCAAAATGCTCCATGACCCTTTTCATCCCAAAGCTCCATGACCCCTGGCATCACAATGTTCTGTAACCCCAGTCATCAAAATGTTCCATTACACTTTTCATCAAATTGCTGCATGACCCTGTCATCAAAATGCTCCCTGTCCTTCTCATCACAATGCACCACACCCTTGTCATCAAAATGCTCCATGACCATGGTCATCACTAAGCTCCATGACCCTTGGCATCACAGTGCTCCATGCCATGGACATCACAATGCTCCACGAACACTCTCATCAAATTGCTCCATTCACTTGTCATCACAAAGCTCCATGACACTTGTCATCACAATGCTCAATGCCCTTCTCATCACAATGCTCCATGTCCTTGTCATTACAATCCTCCATCACCCATGTATCACAGTGTACCGTGCCCTTGTCATCACAATGCGCCATGCCCACTGTCATCACAATAATCCATGAAATATTTCAGACAAATGCTCAATGCACTTCTCATCACAATGCTCCATTACCACTGTCAACAATGCTCCGTGACCCCTGCCATCACAATGTTCCACGGCCTTGTGATCACAGGACACCATGACAATTGTCATCACAATGCTCCAAGACCCATGTAATCACAATGCTCCATGCTCTTGTCATCACAAAGCTCCATGACGCATGTCATCAGAATGTTCCTTGGCCTTCTCCTCACAATGCTCCATGCCCTTGTCATCACAATGCTCCAAGACACTCGTAATCACAATGCTCCATGTCCCTTTTCTTCAGAAGGCTCCATGATATTTGTCATCACAAGTCTCCATGGTCAACTCATCACAATGCTCCAAGACCTTGTCATCACCATGCTCCATTTTCTTGTCATCACAATGCTCCATGACCCTTGTCATCACAATACTCCAGAAACATTTTCAGCCCAATGTTCCATGACCTTCTCATCACAATGCTTAATGACCAGTATCATCACAATGCTCCATGACCACTGTCATCACAACACTCCATGACACCTGACAACACAATGATCCAGGACTCTTGTCATCACAATGCTCCATTCCCTTGTCATCACAATGCTACATGACACCTGTCATCACAACTCTCCATGAACATTTTCAGCCCAGTGCTCCATGACCCTTGTCATCACAATGATCCATGCCTTGTCATCCCAATGCTCCATGACCCCTGTATTCACAATGCTCCTTGACGCTTGTCATCACAGTGCTCCATGACACATGTCATCACAATGCTCCATGCCTTTGTCAGCAAAATGCTACATGACCTTGTCATTACAATGCTCTATGCGCTTGTCATCACAATACTCCATTTCCATTGTCATCACAATCCTCCATGAATTTTGGGATCACATTGCTTCATGCCCTTGTCATCACAATGCTCCATGCTCCTTGAAATCAAAATGATCCATGACCTCTGTCATCACAATGCTCCAAACCCTTGTGATCACAATGTTCCATAACACTTGTCATCACAACGCTCCATGATGCCTGTCATCACAATACTCCATCCCCCTTTCATCACAATGCTCCATGACCTTTGTCACCATAATTCTCAATACACTTGTCATCACAATGCTCCCTGACACTTGTCATCAGAATGCTCCTTGAACCCTGTCACGAAATGGCTCCATGCCTTTTTCAGCACAATGCCCTATGCCATTTCATCACAATGCTCCATGCCATTGTCATCAAAATACTCCACAAGCTTGTCATCAGAATGCTTCATGACCCTTGTCATCACAATTCTCCATGCACTTGTCAGCACAATGCTCCCTGACCCTTGTCAACACAATGCTCCAAGCCATTGTCATCACAATGCTCCATTACCTTTGTCATCAGAATCCTCCCTGACACATGGCGTCACAATGCTCCATGCCATACTCATCACAATGGGCCATTACATATGTGATCACAATGCTCCCTGACACCTGTCTTCACAATACGGCATGACCTGGTCATCACAATGCTCCATGCCCTTGTCATCACAGTGTGCCATTCCAACTCTCATCGCAATACTCCATAAAATTTATTAGACCAATGTTCCATGCCCTTGTCATCACAATGCTCCATGCCCTTGTTATCACAATGCTTCATGACCCCTGTCATCACAATGCTCCGTGACTCCAGTCATCACAATGCTTCATGACCTTTGTCATCACAATGGTCCATGCCCTCGTCATCAACAGTCTCTGTGACCTTTTTAACCACAATGCTCCTTGAACTTTTCATCACAATGCTCCATGACCCTTGTCATCACAATGCTCCATGCTCTTGTCAGCACAATGCTCCATGACACATGTCATCACTATGCACCATGCGCTTGTCATCACAGTGCTCCACAACACTGTCATCACAATGCTCCATAAAATTTGTCATCACAATGCTCCATGCACTTCTCATCAAAATGCTCTCTCACCACTGATATCACAATGCTACATCACTATTTGTCACAATACTCCCTCACCCCTGTCATCACAATGTTCCATGACTCCCGTCATCACAATGCTACATGCACTTATCACAATGTTCGATGACCCCTGAAATCACAATGTTCCATAACACCTTTCATCAAAATGTTCCATGACACTTTTCATCAAATTGCTCCATGACCCTGTCATCAGAATGCTAACTGCCCTTCTCATCACAATGCACAACGCCCTTGCCATCAAAATGCTCCATGACCTTTGTCATCACAAAGATCCATGACCCTTGGCATCACAATGCTCCATGTCATTGTCATCACAGTGCTCCATGAACGCTCTCATCACATTGCTCCATGCCCTTGTCTTCATATAGCTCCATGACACATGTCATCAGAATGCTCCATGGCCTTCTCATCACAATGCTCCAAGCCCTTGCCATCACAATGCTCCATTACCCCTGTCATAACAATGCTCCATGACCCCTGCCATCACGATGTTCCATGGCCTTGTCATCACAAGGCTCTATGACGCTTCTCATCACAATGCTCCAAGAACACTCTAATCACAATGCTCTATGCCCCTTTTCATCTCAATGATCCATGAACCCTGTCATCACAATGCACTATGCCCATCATCATAATGCTTCATGCTATTGTCATAACAACGAAATCAAAATGTTCCATGACCTCTGTCATAACAATGCTCCAAACCCTTGTGATCACAATATTCCATAACACTTGTCATCACAATGCCCCAGGATGCTCATCATCACAATTATCCATGGTCTTCTCATCACAATGCTCCATGACCTTCGTCATCACAATGCTCAATACACTTGTCATCAACATGCTCCCTGACACTTGTTGTCTGTATGCTCCTTGAACCCTGTCATGACAAAGCTCCTTGCCTTTTTCATCACAATGATCCATGCCCTTTTCATCACAATGCTCCAAGTCCCATGTAATCACAATGGTCCATGCCAATGTCATCACAATGCTCAATGACGCATGCCATCAGAATGCTCCTTGGTCTATTCTTCACAATGCTCCCTGCCCTTGTCTTCCCAATGTTCCATGACCCCTGTAATCACAATGCTCCATTCCCCTTTTAATCAGTATGCTCCATGAGACTTGTCATCACAAGGCTCCATGGTTTTGTCATCATAATGCTCCACGACCTTGTCATCACAATGCTTCACGACCTTGTCATCAAAATTTTCAATGGCCCTTGTCATCATAATGCTCCAAGCCCTAATCATCATAATCCTCCATTATATTTATCATCACAATCCTCCATTACATTTGGTATCACAAAGCTCCATGCCATTGTCATCGCCATGGACCATGACATATGTCATCACAATGCTCCCTGACACCTGTCTTCACAATACTCCATGACCTTATCATCATAATGCTCCATGCCCTTGTCATCACAATGCACCATGCCCACTCTCATCACAATAATCTATGAAACTTGTCAGACCAATGCTCCATGACACTGTCATCACAATTTTCCATGCCCTTGTCATCACAATGCTCCATGACCCCTGTCATCACAATGCTCCGTGACTCCAGTCATCACAATGCTTCATAACGTTTGTCATCACAATGGTCCATGCCCGCGTCATCACAAGTCTCTGTGACCTTTGTAACCACAATGCTCCATGAAATTTTCATCACAATTCTCTGAGAAACTTGTCATCACAATGCTCCATGTCTTTGTCAGAACAGTACTCCATGAACATTGTCATCACAATGTGCCACGCACATTTCATCACAACGTTCCAAACCCTGTCATTGCAATGCTCCATAAACCTTGTAATCACAATGGTCCATGCACTTCTCATCAAAATGCTCTCTCACCAGAGATATCACAATGTTCCATCACTAGTCATCACAATTCACCCTCATCCTTGTAATCACAATGTTCCATGACACTGTCATCACAATGCTACATCCCCTTATCATCACAATGTTCCATGACCCCAGCCATCACAATGTTCCATAAGCCCTGTCATCAAAATGCTCCATGACCCTTTCCATCCCAAAGCTCCAAGACCCCTGCCATCACAATGTTCTATAACCACTGCCATCAAAATGTTCCATTACACATTTTATCAAATTGCTGCATGACCCTGTCATCAAAATGCTCCCTGCACTTCTCATCACAATGCACCACAACCTTGTCATCAAAATGCTCCATGACCATGGTCATCACTAAGCTCCATGACCCTTGGCATCACAGTGCTCCATGCCATGGACATCACAATGCTCCATGAACCCTCTCATCAAATTGCTCCATTCACTTGTCATCACAAAGCTCCATGACACTTGTCATCACAATGCTCGATGCCCTTCTCATCACAATGCTCCATGTCCTTGTCATTACAATCCTCGATCACCCATGTATCACAGTGTACCGTGCCCTTGTCATCACAATGCGCCATGCCCACTGTCATCACAATAATCCATGAAACATTTCAGACAAATGCTCAACGCACTTCTCATCACAATGCTCCATTACCACTGTCAACAATGCTCTGTGACCCCTGCCATCACAATGTTCCACGGCCTTGAGATCACAGGACACCATGACAATTGTCATCACAATGCTCCAAGACCCATGTAATCACAATGCTCCATGCTCTTGTCATCACAAAGCTCCATGACGCATGTCATCAGAATGTTCCATGGCTTTCTCCTCACAATGCTCCATGCCCTTGTCATCACAATGCTCCAAGACACTCGTAATCACAATGCTCCATGCCCCTTTTCTTCAGAAGGCTCCATGATATTTGTCATCACAAGTCTCCATGGTCAACACATCACAATGCTCCAAGACATTGTCATCACCATGCTCCATTTTCTTGTCATCACAATGCTCCATGACCCCTGTCATCACAATACTCCAGGAACATTTTCAGCCCAATGTTCCATGACCTTCTCATCACAATGCTCCATGACCAGTATCATCACAATGCTCCATGACCACTGTCATCACAACACTCCATGACACCTGACAACACAATGATCTGGGACTCTTGTCATCACAATGCTCCAAGACCCCTGTAATCACAATGCTCCATGACCCCTTTCATCATAATACTCTATGAACATTTTCAGCCCAATGCTCCATGACCCTTGTCATCACAGTGATCCATGCCCTTGTCATCCCAATGTTCCATGACCCCTGTATTCACAGTGCTCCATGACGCTTGTCATCACAGTGCTCCATGACACCTGTCTTCATAATGCTCCATGCCTTTGTCAGCAAAATGCTACATGACCTTGTCATTACAATGCTCTATGCACTTGTCATCAAAATACTCGATTACCATTGTCATCACAATCATCCATGAACGTTGGGATCACATTGCTTCATGCAAGTGTCATCACAATGCTCCATGCTCCTTGAAATCAAAATGATCCACGACCTCTGTCATCACAATGCTCCAACCCTTGTGATCACAATGTTCCATAACACTTGTCCTCACAATGCTCCATGATGCCTGTCATCACAATACTCCATACACTTTTCATCACAATGCTCCATGAACTTTGTCATCACAATTCTCAATACACTTGTCATCACAATGCTCCCTGACACTTGTCGTCAGTATGCTCCATGAAACCTGTCATGACAAGGCTCCATGCCTTTTTCATCACAATGATGCATGCCCTTTTCATCACAATGCTCCAAGACCCCTGGAATCACAATGCTCCATGCTCTTGCCATCCAAAGCTTCATGACGCATGTCATCAGAATGTTCCATGGACTTCTCATCACAATGCTCCCTGCTCTTGTCATCACAATGCTCTAAGACCCCTGTAATCACAATGCCCCATGCCCCTTTTCATCTCAATGCTCCATGAACCCTGTCATCACAATGAACAATGCCCATCATCATAATGCTTCAGGCTATTGTCATCAAAATCAAATCAAAATGCTCCATGACCTTTGTCATCACAATGCTCAAAATCCTGGTGATAACAATGTTGCATAACACTTATCATCACAACACCCCATGACGCTCATCATCACAATTATCCATGGTCTTCTCATCACAAGGCTCCATGAACTTTGTCATCAAAATTCTCAATACACTTGTCATCACAATGCTAGCTGACACTTGTCGTCAGAATGCTCCTTGAACCCTGTCACAAAAAGGCTCCCTGTTTTTTTCATCACAAAGACCCATGCCGTTTTCATCCCAATGCTGCATGCCATTGTCATCAAAATACACCACAGGCTTGTCATCAGAATGCTCCATGACCCTTGTCATCACAATTCTCCATGCACTTGTCAGCACAATGCTCCCTGACCCTTGTCATCACAATGTTCCAAGCCATTTTCATCACAATGCTCCATTACATTTGTCATCAGAATCCTCCATGACACTTGGCATCACAATGTTCCATGCCATTGTCATCACAATGCTCCATGTCTTTGTCAGCGAAATGCTACATGACCTTGTCATTACAATCCTCTATGCGCTTGTCATCACAATACTCCATTTCCATTGTCATCACAATCCTCCATCAACCTTGGATCACATTGCTTCATGCCCTTGTCATCACAATGCTCCATGCTCCTTGAAATCAAAATGATCCATGACCTCTGTCATCACAATGCTCCAAACCCTTGTGATCACATTGTTCCATAACACTTGTCATCACAACGTTCCATGATGCCTGTCATAACAATACTCCATGCCCTTTTCATCACAATGCTCCATGACCATTGTCATCAAAATTCTCAATACACTTGTGATCACAATGCTCCCTGACACTTCTCATCAGAATGCTCCTTGAACCCCGTCACGAAAAGGCTCCATGCCTTTTTCATCACAATGCCCCATGCCATTTTCATCACAATGTTCCATACCATTGTCATCAAAATACTCCACAAGCTTGTCATCAGAATGCTCCCGGACACTTGTCATGACAATGCTCCATTACCTTTGTCATCAGAATCCTCCATGACACTTGGCATCACAATGCTCCATGCCATTGTCATCACAATGTGCCATTACAACTCTCATCACAATAATCCATGAAACTTATTAGACCAATGCTCCTTGCCCTTGTTATCACAATGTTCCATGACCCATGTAATCAGAATGCTCCATGCCCCTTTTCATCAGAATGCTCCATGAGACATGTCATCAGAAGGCTCCATGGATTTCTCTTCACAATGCTCCATGACCTTTGTCATCACAATGCTCAAAGACCCATGTAATCACAATGCTTCATGCCCCTGTCATCGCAATGGACCATGACATTTGGCATCACAATGCTCCATGCCATTGTCTTTGAAATTGACCATGACATATGTTATCACAATGCCCCCTTACACCTGTCTTCACAATACTCCATGCCCTTGTCATCACAATGCTCCATGCCCTTGTCATCACAATGCACCATGTCCAATGTCATCACAATAATCTATTAAACTTGTCAGACCAATGCTCCATGGCCCTGTCATCACAATGTTCCATGCCATTTTCATCACAATGCTCCATGGCCCTTGTCATCACAATGCTCCGTGACTCCAGTCATCACAATGCTTCATAACGTTTCTCATCACAACGGTCCATGGCTGTGTCATCGCAAGGCTCTGTGACATTTGTAACCACAATGCTCCATGAAATTTTCATCACAATGCTCCGTGACCCTTGTCATCACAATGCTCCATGCCTTTTTCAGAACAATTCTCCATGACCCTTGTCATCACAATGTGCCATGTGCTTTTCATCACAATGATCCACAACCTTGTCATCGCTATGCTCCATAAACCTTGTAATCACAATGCTCCATGCACTTCTCATCCAAATGCTCTCTCACATGAGATATCACAATGTTCCATCACTAGTCATCACAATACACCCTCACCCCTGTTATCACAATGTTCCATGACCCCAGTCATCACAGAGCTACATCCCCTTATCAGCACAATGTTCCATGACCACTGACATCACAATGTTCCATAACCACTGTCATCAAAATGCTCCATGACCCTTTTCATCCCAAAGCTCCATGACCCCTGGCATCACAATGTTCTGTAACCCCAGTCATCAAAATGTTCCATTACACTTTTCATCAAATTGCTGCATGACCCTGTCATCAAAATGCTCCCTGTCCTTCTCATCACAATGCACCACACCCTTGTCATCAAAATGCTCCATGACCATGGTCATCACTAAGCTCCATGACCCTTGGCATCACAGTGCTCCATGCCATGGACATCACAATGCTCCACGAACACTCTCATCAAATTGCTCCATTCACTTGTCATCACAAAGCTCCATGACACTTGTCATCACAATGCTCAATGCCCTTCTCATCACAATGCTCCATGTCCTTGTCATTACAATCCTCCATCACCCATGTATCACAGTGTACCGTGCCCTTGTCATCACAATGCGCCATGCCCACTGTCATCACAATAATCCATGAAATATTTCAGACAAATGCTCAATGCACTTCTCATCACAATGCTCCATTACCACTGTCAACAATGCTCCGTGACCCCTGCCATCACAATGTTCCACGGCCTTGTGATCACAGGACACCATGACAATTGTCATCACAATGCTCCAAGACCCATGTAATCACAACGCTCCATGCTCTTGTCATCACAAAGCTCCATGACGCATGTCATCAGAATGTTCCTTGGCCTTCTCCTCACAATGCTCCATGCCCTTGTCATCACAATGCTCCAAGACACTCGTAATCACAATGCTCCATGTCCCTTTTCTTCAGAAGGCTCCATGATATTTGTCATCACAAGTCTCCATGGTCAACTCATCACAATGCTCCAAGACCTTGTCATCACCATGCTCCATTTTCTTGTCATCACAATGCTCCATGACCCTTGTCATCACAATACTCCAGAAACATTTTCAGCCCAATGTTCCATGACCTTCTCATCACAATGCTTAATGACCAGTATCATCACAATGCTCCATGACCACTGTCATCACAACACTCCATGACACCTGACAACACAATGATCCGGGACTCTTGTCATCACAATGCTCCATTCCCTTGTCGTCACAATGCTACATGACACCTGTCATCACAACTCTCCATGAACATTTTCAGCCCAGTGCTCCATGACCCTTGTCATCACAATGATCCATGCCTTGTCATCCCAATGCTCCATGACCCCTGTATTCACAATGCTCCTTGACGCTTGTCATCACAGTGCTCCATGACACATGTCATCACAATGCTCCATGCCTTTGTCAGCAAAATGCTACATGACCTTGTCATTACAATGCTCTATGCGCTTGTCATCACAATACTCCATTTCCATTGTCATCACAATCCTCCATGAATTTTGGGATCACATTGCTTCATGCCCTTGTCATCACAATGCTCCATGCTCCTTGAAATCAAAATGATCCATGACCTCTGTCATCACAATGCTCCAAACCCTTGTGATCACAATGTTCCATAACACTTGTCATCACAACGCTCCATGATGCCTGTCATCACAATACTCCATCCCCCTTTCATCACAATGCTCCATGACCTTTGTCACCATAATTCTCAATACACTTGTCATCACAATGCTCCCTGACACTTGTCATCAGAATGCTCCTTGAACCCTGTCACGAAATGGCTCCATGCCTTTTTCAGCACAATGCCCTATGCCATTTCATCACAATGCTCCATGCCATTGTCATCAAAATACTCCACAAGCTTGTCATCAGAATGCTTCATGACCCTTGTCATCACAATTCTCCATGCACTTGTCAGCACAATGCTCCCTGACCCTTGTCAACACAATGCTCCAAGCCATTGTCATCACAATGCTCCATTACCTTTGTCATCAGAATCCTCCCTGACACATGGCGTCACAATGCTCCATGCCATACTCATCACAATGGGCCATTACATATGTGATCACAATGCTCCCTGACACCTGTCTTCACAATACGGCATGACCTGGTCATCACAATGCTCCATGCCCTTGTCATCACAGTGTGCCATTCCAACTCTCATCGCAATACTCCATAAAATTTATTAGACCAATGTTCCATGCCCTTGTCATCACAATGCTCCATGCCCTTGTTATCACAATGCTCCATGACCCCTGTCATCACAATGCTCCGTGACTCCAGTCATCACAATGCTTCATGACCTTTGTCATCACAATGGTCCATGCCCTCGTCATCAACAGTCTCTGTGACCTTTTTAACCACAATGCTCCTTGAACTTTTCATCACAATGCTCCATGACCCTTGTCATCACAATGCTCCATGCGCTTGTCAGCACAATGCTCCATGACACATGTCATCACTATGCACCATGCGCTTGTCATCACAGTGCTCCACAACACTGTCATCACAATGCTCCATAAAATTTGTCATCACAATGCTCCATGCACTTCTCATCAAAATGCTCTCTCACCACTGATATCACAATGCTACATCACTATTTGTCACAATACTCCCTCACCCCTGTCATCACAATGTTCCATGACTCCCGTCATCACAATGCTACATGCACTTATCACAATGTTCGATGACCCCTGAAATCACAATGTTCCATAACACCTTTCATCAAAATGTTCCATGACACTTTTCATCAAATTGCTCCATGACCCTGTCATCAGAATGCTAACTGCCCTTCTCATCACAATGCACAACGCCCTTGCCATCAAAATGCTCCATGACCTTTGTCATCACAAAGATCCATGACCCTTGGCATCACAATGCTCCATGTCATTGTCATCACAGTGCTCCATGAACGCTCTCATCACATTGCTCCATGCCCTTGTCTTCATATAGCTCCATGACACATGTCATCAGAATGCTCCATGGCCTTCTCATCACAATGCTCCAAGCCCTTGCCATCACAATGCTCCATTACCCCTGTCATAACAATGCTCCATGACCCCTGCCATCACGATGTTCCATGGCCTTGTCATCACAAGGCTCTATGACGCTTCTCATCACAATGCTCCAAGAACACTCTAATCACAATGCTCTATGCCCCTTTTCATCTCAATGATCCATGAACCCTGTCATCACAATGCACTATGCCCATCATCATAATGCTTCATGCTATTGTCATAACAACGAAATCAAAATGTTCCATGACCTCTGTCATAACAATGCTCCAAACCCTTGTGATCACAATATTCCATAACACTTGTCATCACAATGCCCCAGGATGCTCATCATCACAATTATCCATGGTCTTCTCATCACAATGCTCCATGACCTTCGTCATCACAATGCTCAATACACTTGTCATCAACATGCTCCCTGACACTTGTTGTCTGTGTGCTCCTTGAACCCTGTCATGACAAAGCTCCTTGCCTTTTTCATCACAATGATCCATGCCCTTTTCATCACAATGCTCCAAGTCCCATGTAATCACAATGGTCCATGCCAATGTCATCACAATGCTCAATGACGCATGCCATCAGAATGCTCCTTGGTCTATTCTTCACAATGCTCCCTGCCCTTGTCTTCCCAATGTTCCATGACCCCTGTAATCACAATGCTCCATTCCCCTTTTAATCAGTATGCTCCATGAGACTTGTCATCACAAGGCTCCATGGTTTTGTCATCATAATGCTCCACGACCTTGTCATCACAATGCTTCACGACCTTGTCATCAAAATTTTCAATGGCCCTTGTCATCATAATGCTCCAAGCCCTAATCATCACAATCCTCCATTATATTTATCATCACAATCCTCCATTACATTTGGTATCACAAAGCTCCATGCCATTGTCATCGCCATGGACCATGACATATGTCATCACAATGCTCCCTGACACCTGTCTTCACAATACTCCATGACCTTATCATCATAATGCTCCATGCCCTTGTCATCACAATGCACCATGCCCACTCTCATCACAATAATCTATGAAACTTGTCAGACCAATGCTCCATGACACTGTCATCACAATTTTCCATGCCCTTGTCATCACAATGCTCCATGACCCCTGTCATCACAATGCTCCGTGACTCCAGTCATCACAATGCTTCATAACGTTTGTCATCACAATGGTCCATGCCCGCGTCATCACAAGTCTCTGTGACCTTTGTAACCACAATGCTCCATGAAATTTTCATCACAATTCTCTGAGAAACTTGTCATCACAATGCTCCATGTCTTTGTCAGAACAGTACTCCATGAACATTGTCATCACAATGTGCCACGCACATTTCATCACAACGTTCCAAACCCTGTCATTGCAATGCTCCATAAACCTTGTAATCACAATGGTCCATGCACTTCTCATCAAAATGCTCTCTCACCAGAGATATCACAATGTTCCATCACTAGTCATCACAATTCACCCTCATCCTTGTAATCACAATGTTCCATGACACTGTCATCACAATGCTACATCCCCTTATCATCACAATGTTCCATGACCCCAGCCATCACAATGTTCCATAAGCCCTGTCATCAAAATGCTCCATGACCCTTTCCATCCCAAAGCTCCAAGACCCCTGCCATCACAATGTTCTATAACCACTGCCATCAAAATGTTCCATTACACATTTTATCAAATTGCTGCATGACCCTGTCATCAAAATGCTCCCTGCACTTCTCATCACAATGCACCACAACCTTGTCATCAAAATGCTCCATGACCATGGTCATCACTAAGCTCCATGACCCTTGGCATCACAGTGCTCCATGCCATGGACATCACAATGCTCCATGAACCCTCTCATCAAATTGCTCCATTCACTTGTCATCACAAAGCTCCATGACACTTGTCATCACAATGCTCGATGCCCTTCTCATCACAATGCTCCATGTCCTTGTCATTACAATCCTCGATCACCCATGTATCACAGTGTACCGTGCCCTTGTCATCACAATGCGCCATGCCCACTGTCATCACAATAATCCATGAAACATTTCAGACAAATGCTCAACGCACTTCTCATCACAATGCTCCATTACCACTGTCAACAATGCTCTGTGACCCCTGCCATCACAATGTTCCACGGCCTTGAGATCACAGGACACCATGACAATTGTCATCACAATGCTCCAAGACCCATGTAATCACAATGCTCCATGCTCTTGTCATCACAAAGCTCCATGACGCATGTCATCAGAATGTTCCATGGCTTTCTCCTCACAATGCTCCATGCCCTTGTCATCACAATGCTCCAAGACACTCGTAATCACAATGCTCCATGCCCCTTTTCTTCAGAAGGCTCCATGATATTTGTCATCACAAGTCTCCATGGTCAACACATCACAATGCTCCAAGACATTGTCATCACCATGCTCCATTTTCTTGTCATCACAATGCTCCATGACCCCTGTCATCACAATACTCCAGGAACATTTTCAGCCCAATGTTCCATGACCTTCTCATCACAATGCTCCATGACCAGTATCATCACAATGCTCCATGACCACTGTCATCACAACACTCCATGACACCTGACAACACAATGATCTGGGACTCTTGTCATCACAATGCTCCAAGACCCCTGTAATCACAATGCTCCATGACCCCTTTCATCATAATACTCTATGAACATTTTCAGCCCAATGCTCCATGACCCTTGTCATCACAGTGATCCATGCCCTTGTCATCCCAATGTTCCATGACCCCTGTATTCACAGTGCTCCATGACGCTTGTCATCACAGTGCTCCATGACACCTGTCTTCATAATGCTCCATGCCTTTGTCAGCAAAATGCTACATGACCTTGTCATTAAAATGCTCTATGCACTTGTCATCAAAATACTCGATTACCATTGTCATCACAATCATCCATGAACGTTGGGATCACATTGCTTCATGCAAGTGTCATCACAATGCTCCATGCTCCTTGAAATCAAAATGATCCACGACCTCTGTCATCACAATGCTCCAACCCTTGTGATCACAATGTTCCATAACACTTGTCCTCACAATGCTCCATGATGCCTGTCATCACAATACTCCATACACTTTTCATCACAATGCTCCATGAACTTTGTCATCACAATTCTCAATACACTTGTCATCACAATGCTCCCTGACACTTGTCGTCAGTATGCTCCATGAAACCTGTCATGACAAGGCTCCATGCCTTTTTCATCACAATGATGCATGCCCTTTTCATCACAATGCTCCAAGACCCCTGGAATCACAATGCTCCATGCTCTTGCCATCCAAAGCTTCATGACGCATGTCATCAGAATGTTCCATGGACTTCTCATCACAATGCTCCCTGCTCTTGTCATCACAATGCTCTAAGACCCCTGTAATCACAATGCCCCATGCCCCTTTTCATCTCAATGCTCCATGAACCCTGTCATCACAATGAACAATGCCCATCACCATAATGCTTCAGGCTATTGTCATCAAAATCAAATCAAAATGCTCCATGACCTTTGTCATCACAATGCTCAAAATCCTGGTGATAACAATGTTGCATAACACTTATCATCACAACACCCCATGACGCTCATCATCACAATTATCCATGGTCTTCTCATCACAAGGCTCCATGAACTTTGTCATCAAAATTCTCAATACACTTGTCATCACAATGCTAGCTGACACTTGTCGTCAGAATGCTCCTTGAACCCTGTCACAAAAAGGCTCCCTGTTTTTTTCATCACAAAGACCCATGCCGTTTTCATCCCAATGCTGCATGCCATTGTCATCAAAATACACCACAGGCTTGTCATCAGAATGCTCCATGACCCTTGTCATCACAATTCTCCATGCACTTGTCAGCACAATGCTCCCTGACCCTTGTCATCACAATGTTCCAAGCCATTTTCATCACAATGCTCCATTACATTTGTCATCAGAATCCTCCATGACACTTGGCATCACAATGTTCCATGCCATTGTCATCACAATGCTCCATGTCTTTGTCAGCGAAATGCTACATGACCTTGTCATTACAATCCTCTATGCGCTTGTCATCACAATACTCCATTTCCATTGTCATCACAATCCTCCATCAACCTTGGATCACATTGCTTCATGCCCTTGTCATCACAATGCTCCATGCTCCTTGAAATCAAAATGATCCATGACCTCTGTCATCACAATGCTCCAAACCCTTGTGATCACATTGTTCCATAACACTTGTCATCACAACGTTCCATGATGCCTGTCATAACAATACTCCATGCCCTTTTCATCACAATGCTCCATGACCATTGTCATCAAAATTCTCAATACACTTGTGATCACAATGCTCCCTGACACTTCTCATCAGAATGCTCCTTGAACCCCGTCACGAAAAGGCTCCATGCCTTTTTCATCACAATGCCCCATGCCATTTTCAACACAATGTTCCATACCATTGTCATCAAAATACTCCACAAGCTTGTCATCAGAATGCTCCCGGACACTTGTCATGACAATGCTCCATTACCTTTGTCATCAGAATCCTCCATGACACTTGGCATCACAATGCTCCATGCCATTGTCATCACAATGTGCCATTACAACTCTCATCACAATAATCCATGAAACTTATTAGACCAATGCTCCTTGCCCTTGTTATCACAATGTTCCATGACCCATGTAATCAGAATGCTCCATGCCCCTTTTCATCAGAATGCTCCATGAGACATGTCATCAGAAGGCTCCATGGATTTCTCTTCACAATGCTCCATGACCTTTGTCATCACAATGCTCAAAGACCCATGTAATCACAATGCTTCATGCCCCTGTCATCGCAATGGACCATGACATTTGGCATCACAATGCTCCATGCCATTGTCTTTGAAATTGACCATGACATATGTTATCACAATGCCCCCTTACACCTGTCTTCACAATACTCCATGCCCTTGTCATCACAATGCTCCATGCCCTTGTCATCACAATGCACCATGTCCAATGTCATCACAATAATCTATTAAACTTGTCAGACCAATGCTCCATGGCCCTGTCATCACAATGTTCCATGCCATTTTCATCACAATGCTCCATGGCCCTTGTCATCACAATGCTCCGTGACTCCAGTCATCACAATGCTTCATAACGTTTCTCATCACAATGGTCCATAGCTGTGTCATCGCAAGGCTCTGTGACATTTGTAACCACAATGCTCCATGAAATTTTCATCACAATGCTCCGTGACCCTTGTCATCACAATGCTCCATGCCTTTTTCAGAACAATTCTCCATGACCCTTGTCATCACAATGTGCCATGTGCTTTTCATCACAATGATCCACAACCTTGTCATCGCTATGCTCCATAAACCTTGTAATCACAATGCTCCATGCACTTCTCATCCAAATGCTCTCTCACATGAGATATCACAATGTTCCATCACTAGTCATCACAATACACCCTCACCCCTGTTATCACAATGTTCCATGACCCCAGTCATCACAGTGCTACATCCCCTTATCAGCACAATGTTCCATGACCACTGACATCACAATGTTCCATAACCACTGTCATCAAAATGCTCCATGACCCTTTTCATCCCAAAGCTCCATGACCCCTGGCATCACAATGTTCTGTAACCCCAGTCATCAAAATGTTCCATTACACTTTTCATCAAATTGCTGCATGACCCTGTCATCAAAATGCTCCCTGTCCTTCTCATCACAATGCACCACACCCTTGTCATCAAAATGCTCCATGACCATGGTCATCACTAAGCTCCATGACCCTTGGCATCACAGTGCTCCATGCCATGGACATCACAATGCTCCACGAACACTCTCATCAAATTGCTCCATTCACTTGTCATCACAAAGCTCCATGACACTTGTCATCACAATGCTCAATGCCCTTCTCATCACAATGCTCCATGTCCTTGTCATTACAATCCTCCATCACCCATGTATCACAGTGTACCGTGCCCTTGTCATCACAATGCGCCATGCCCACTGTCATCACAATAATCCATGAAATATTTCAGACAAATGCTCAATGCACTTCTCATCACAATGCTCCATTACCACTGTCAACAATGCTCCGTGACCCCTGCCATCACAATGTTCCACGGCCTTGTGATCACAGGACACCATGACAATTGTCATCACAATGCTCCAAGACCCATGTAATCACAATGCTCCATGCTCTTGTCATCACAAAGCTCCATGACGCATGTCATCAGAATGTTCCTTGGCCTTCTCCTCACAATGCTCCATGCCCTTGTCATCACAATGCTCCAAGACACTCGTAATCACAATGCTCCATGTCCCTTTTCTTCAGAAGGCTCCATGATATTTGTCATCACAAGTCTCCATGGTCAACTCATCACAATGCTCCAAGACCTTGTCATCACCATGCTCCATTTTCTTGTCATCACAATGCTCCATGACCCTTGTCATCACAATACTCCAGAAACATTTTCAGCCCAATGTTCCATGACCTTCTCATCACAATGCTTAATGACCAGTATCATCACAATGCTCCATGACCACTGTCATCACAACACTCCATGACACCTGACAACACAATGATCCAGGACTCTTGTCATCACAATGCTCCATTCCCTTGTCGTCACAATGCTACATGACACCTGTCATCACAACTCTCCATGAACATTTTCAGCCCAGTGCTCCATGACCCTTGTCATCACAATGATCCATGCCTTGTCATCCCAATGCTCCATGACCCCTGTATTCACAATGCTCCTTGACGCTTGTCATCACAGTGCTCCATGACACATGTCATCACAATGCTCCATGCCTTTGTCAGCAAAATGCTACATGACCTTGTCATTACAATGCTCTATGCGCTTGTCATCACAATACTCCATTTCCATTGTCATCACAATCCTCCATGAATTTTGGGATCACATTGCTTCATGCCCTTGTCATCACAATGCTCCATGCTCCTTGAAATCAAAATGATCCATGACCTCTGTCATCACAATGCTCCAAACCCTTGTGATCACAATGTTCCATAACACTTGTCATCACAACGCTCCATGATGCCTGTCATCACAATACTCCATCCCCCTTTCATCACAATGCTCCATGACCTTTGTCACCATAATTCTCAATACACTTGTCATCACAATGCTCCCTGACACTTGTCATCAGAATGCTCCTTGAACCCTGTCACGAAATGGCTCCATGCCTTTTTCAGCACAATGCCCTATGCCATTTCATCACAATGCTCCATGCCATTGTCATCAAAATACTCCACAAGCTTGTCATCAGAATGCTTCATGACCCTTGTCATCACAATTCTCCATGCACTTGTCAGCACAATGCTCCCTGACCCTTGTCATCACAATGCTCCAAGCCATTGTCATCACAATGCTCCATTACCTTTGTCATCAGAATCCTCCCTGACACATGGCGTCACAATGCTCCATGCCATACTCATCACAATGGGCCATTACATATGTGATCACAATGCTCCCTGACACCTGTCTTCACAATACGGCATGACCTGGTCATCACAATGCTCCATGCCCTTGTCATCACAGTGTGCCATTCCAACTCTCATCGCAATACTCCATAAAATTTATTAGACCAATGTTCCATGCCCTTGTCATCACAATGCTCCATGCCCTTGTTATCACAATGCTCCATGACCCCTGTCATCACAATGCTCCGTGACTCCAGTCATCACAATGCTTCATGACCTTTGTCATCACAATGGTCCATGCCCTCGTCATCAACAGTCTCTGTGACCTTTTTAACCACAATGCTCCTTGAACTTTTCATCACAATGCTCCATGACCCTTGTCATCACAATGCTCCATGCGCTTGTCAGCACAATGCTCCATGACACATGTCATCACTATGCACCATGCGCTTGTCATCACAGTGCTCCACAACACTGTCATCACAATGCTCCATAAAATTTGTCATCACAATGCTCCATGCACTTCTCATCAAAATGCTCTCTCACCACTGATATCACAATGCTACATCACTATTTGTCACAATACTCCCTCACCCCTGTCATCACAATGTTCCATGACTCCCGTCATCACAATGCTACATGCACTTATCACAATGTTCGATGACCCCTGAAATCACAATGTTCCATAACACCTTTCATCAAAATGTTCCATGACACTTTTCATCAAATTGCTCCATGACCCTGTCATCAGAATGCTAACTGCCCTTCTCATCACAATGCACAACGCCCTTGCCATCAAAATGCTCCATGACCTTTGTCATCACAAAGATCCATGACCCTTGGCATCACAATGCTCCATGTCATTGTCATCACAGTGCTCCATGAACGCTCTCATCACATTGCTCCATGCCCTTGTCTTCATATAGCTCCATGACACATGTCATCAGAATGCTCCATGGCCTTCTCATCACAATGCTCCAAGCCCTTGCCATCACAATGCTCCATTACCCCTGTCATAACAATGCTCCATGACCCCTGCCATCACGATGTTCCATGGCCTTGTCATCACAAGGCTCTATGACGCTTCTCATCACAATGCTCCAAGAACACTCTAATCACAATGCTCTATGCCCCTTTTCATCTCAATGATCCATGAACCCTGTCATCACAATGCACTATGCCCATCATCATAATGCTTCATGCTATTGTCATAACAACGAAATCAAAATGTTCCATGACCTCTGTCATAACAATGCTCCAAACCCTTGTGATCACAATATTCCATAACACTTGTCATCACAATGCCCCAGGATGCTCATCATCACAATTATCCATGGTCTTCTCATCACAATGCTCCATGACCTTCGTCATCACAATGCTCAATACACTTGTCATCAACATGCTCCCTGACACTTGTTGTCTGTATGCTCCTTGAACCCTGTCATGACAAAGCTCCTTGCCTTTTTCATCACAATGATCCATGCCCTTTTCATCACAATGCTCCAAGTCCCATGTAATCACAATGGTCCATGCCAATGTCATCACAATGCTCAATGACGCATGCCATCAGAATGCTCCTTGGTCTATTCTTCACAATGCTCCCTGCCCTTGTCTTCCCAATGTTCCATGACCCCTGTAATCACAATGCTCCATTCCCCTTTTAATCAGTATGCTCCATGAGACTTGTCATCACAAGGCTCCATGGTTTTGTCATCACAATGCTCCACGACCTTGTCATCACAATGCTTCACGACGTTGTCATCAAAATTTTCAATGGTCTTTGTCATCATAATGCTCCAAGCCCTAATCATCACAATCCTCCATTATATTTATCATCACAATCCTCCATTACATTTGGTATCACAAAGCTCCATGCCATTGTCATCGCCATGGACCATGACATATGTCATCACAATGCTCCCTGACACCTGTCTTCACAATACTCCATGACCTTATCATCATAATGCTCCATGCCCTTGTCATCACAATGCACCATGCCCACTCTCATCACAATAATCTATGAAACTTGTCAGACCAATGCTCCATGACACTGTCATCACAATTTTCCATGCCCTTGTCATCACAATGCTCCATGACCCCTGTCATCACAATGCTCCGTGACTCCAGTCATCACAATGCTTCATAACGTTTGTCATCACAATGGTCCATGCCCGCGTCATCACAAGGCTCTGTGACCTTTGTAACCACAATGCTCCATGAACTTTTCATCACAATTCTCTGAGAAACTTGTCATCACAATGCTCCATGTCTTTGTCAGAACAGTACTCCATGAACATTGTCATCACAATGTGCCACGCACATTTCATCACAACGTTCCAAACCCTGTCATTGCAATGCTCCATAAACCTTGTAATCACAATGGTCCATGCACTTCTCATCAAAATGCTCTCTCACCAGAGATATCACAATGTTCCATCACTAGTCATCACAATTCACCCTCATCCTTGTAATCACAATGTTCCATGACACTGTCATCACAATGCTACATCCCTTATCATCACAATGTTCCATGACCCCTGCCATCACAATGTTCCATAAGCCGTGTCATCAAAATGCTCCATGACCCTTTCCATCCCAAAGCTCCAAGAACCCTGCCATCACAATGTTCTATAACCCCTGCCATCAAAATGTTCCATTACACATTTTATCAAATTGCTGCATGACACGGTCATCAAAATGGTCCCTGCCCTTCTCATCAAAATGCTCCATGACTTGTCATCACAAAGCTCCATGACCCTTGGCATCACAATGCTCCATGCCATGGACATCACAATGCTCCATGAACCCTCTCATCACATTGCTCCATGCCCTTGACATCACACAGCTCCATGACACTTGTCTTCACAATGCTCGATGCCCTTCTCATCACAATGCCCCATGCCCTTGTCATTACGATCCTGCATGACCCATGTATCACAGTGTTCCGTGCCCTTGTCATCACAATGCTACATGCCCACTCTCATCACAATAATCCATGAAACATTTCATACCAAAGTTCCATACCCTTCTCATCACAATGATCCATTACCCCTGTCATAACAATGCACCATGACACCTGCCATCACAATGATCCACGGCCTAGTCATCACAAGGTTCCATGATAATTCTCATCACAGTGCTCAAGGCCCCTGATATCACAATGCTCCATGCCCTTGTCATCACAAAGCTCCATGACGCATGTCATCAGAATGTTCCATGGACTTCTCATCACAATGCTCCATGCCCTTGTCATCACAATGCTCCAAGACCCTTGTCATCACAATGCTCCATGACCCATTTCATCTCAATGCTCCATGAAATCTGTCATCACAATGCTCCAAGACACTTGTAATCACAATGCTCCATGCCGCTTTTCATCTCAATGCTCCATGAACCCTGTCATCACAATGCACCATGCCCATCATCATAATGCTTCAGGCTATTGTCATCACAATGAAATCAATATTCTGCATGACCTCTGTCATCATAATGCTCCAAACCCTTGTGATCACAATGTTGCATAACACGTATCATCACAACACCCCATGATGCTCATCATCACAATTATCCATAGTCTTCTCATCACAATACTCCATGAACTTTGTCATAACAATGCTCAATACACTTGTCATCACCATGCTCCCTGACCCTTGTCGTCAGTATGCTCCTTGAACCCTGTCATGACAAGTTTCCATGCATTTTTCTTCACAATGATCCATGATCATTTCATCACAATGCTCCAATGTCCCTGTAATCACAATGCTCCATGCCCTTGTCATCACAAAACTCCATGACGCATGTCATCAGAATTCTCCATGGCCTTCTCATCACAATGCTCTATGCCATAGTCATAACAATGCTCCAAGACCCCTGTAATCACAATGCTCCATGCCCCTTTTCGTCAGAATGCTCCATGAGACATGCCATCACAAGTCTCCATGGTCTTCTCATCACAATGCTCCAGGACCTTGTCATCACAATGCTCCATTCCCTTGTCATCACAATGCTACATGACACCTGTCATCACAACTCTCCATGAACATTTTCAGCCCAGTGCTCCATGACCCTTGTCATCACAATGATCCATGCCCTTGTCATCCCAATGCTCCATGACCCCTGTATTCACAATGCTCCTTGACGCTTGTCATCACAGTGCTCCATGACACATGTCATCACAATGCTCCATGCCTTTGTCAGCAAAATGCTACATGACCTTGTCATTACAATGCTCTATGCGCTTGTCATCACAATACTCCATTTCCATAGTCATCACAATCCTCCCTGAACTTTGGGATCTCATTGCTTCATGCCCTTGTCATCACAATGTTCCATGCTCCTTGAAATCAAAATGATCCATGACCACTGTCATCACAATGCTCCAAACCGTTGTGATCACAATGTTCCATAACACTTGTCATCACAATGCTCCATGATGCCTGTCATCACAATACTCCATGCCCCTTTCATCACAATGCTCGTTGACCTTTGTCACCACAATTCTCAATACACTTGTCATCGCAATGCTCCCTGACACTTGTCATCAGAATGATCCTTGAACCCTGTCACGAAATGGCTCCATGCCTTTTTCATCACAATGCCCTATGCCATTTTCATCACAATGCTCCATGCCATTGTCATCAAAATACTCCACAAGCTTGTCATCAGAATGCTCCATGACCCTTGTCATCACAATTCTCCATGCACTTGTCAGCACAATGCTCCCTGACCCTTGTCATCACAATGCTCCATTACCTTTGTCATCAGAATCCTCCCTGACACTTGGCCTCACAATGCTCCATGCCATCCTCATCACAATGGGCCATTACATATGTGATCACAATGCTCCCTGACACCTGTTTTCACAATACGGCATGACCTGGTCATCACAATGCTCCATGCCCTTGTCATCACAGTGTGCCATTCCAATTCTCATCGCAATACTCCATGAAAGATGTTAGACCAATGTTCCATTTCCTTGTCATCACAATGCTCCATACACTTGTTATCACAATGCTCCATGACCCCTGTCATCACAATGCTCCGTGACTCCAGTCATCACAATGCCTCATGACCTTTGTCATCACAATGGTCCATGCCCTCGTCATCAACAGTCTCTGTGACCTTTTTAACCACAATGCTCCATGAACTTTTCATCACAATGCTCTTTGACCCTTGTCATCACAATGCTCTATGCCTTTCTCAGCACAATGCTCCATGACCCTTGTCATCACAATGCTCCATGACCTTGTCAGCACAATGCTCCATGACACATGTCATCACAATGCACCATGTGCTTGTCATCACAGTGCTCCACAACATTGTCTTCACAATGCTCCATAAAATTTGTCATCACAATGCTCCATGCACTTCTCATCAAAATGCTCTCTCACCACTGATATCACAATGCTACATCACTATTTGTCACAATACTCCCTCACCCCTGTCATCACAATGTTCCATGACTCCTGTCATCACAATGTACATGCACTTATCATCACAATGTTCGATGACCCCTGACATCACAATGTTCCATAACACCTGTCATCAAAATGTTCCATGACACTTTTCATCAAATTGCTCCATGACCCTGTCATCAGAATGCTCCCTGCCCTTCTCATCACAATGCACAACGCACTTGCCATGAAAATGCTCCATGACCTTTGTCATTACAAAGATCCATGACCCTTGGCATCACAATGCTCCATGTCATTGTCATCACAGTGCTCCATGAACGCTCTCATCACATTGCTCCATGCCCTTGTCTTCACATAGCTCCATGACACTTGTCATCACAATGCTCGATGCCCTTCTCATCACAATGCTCCATGCCCTTGTCATAACAGTCCTGCATGACCCATGTATCACAGTGTTCCGTGCCCTTGTCATCACAATGCTCCATGCCCACCCTCATCACAATAATCCATGAAACATTTCAGACCAAAGTTCCATACCCTTCTCATCACAATGCTCCATTACCCCTGTCATAACAATGCACCATGACACCTGCCATCACAATGATCCACGGCCTAGTCAACAAAAGTTTCCATTATAATTCTCATCACAATGCTCAACACCCCTGATATCACAATGCTCCCTGCCGTGGTCATCACAAAGCTCCATGACGCATGTCATCAGAATGTTCCATGGCCTTCTCATCACAATGATCCTTGCCCTTGTCATCACAATGCTCCAAGACCCTTGTCATCACAATGCTCCATGTCCCGTTTCATCTCAGTGCTCCATGAAATCTGTCATCACAATGCTCCTAGACCCTTTTAATCACAATTCTCCATGCCGCTTTTCATCTCAATGCTCCATGAACCCTGTCATCACAATGCACCATGCCCATCATCATAATGCTTCAGGCTATTGTCATCACAATGAAATCAATATTCTGCATGACCTCTGTCATCTTAATGCTCCAAACCCATGTGATCACAATGTTGCATAACACGTATCTTCACAACACCCCATGACGCTCATCATCACAATTATCCATGGTCTTCTCATCACAATGCTCCATGATCTTTGTCATCACAATGCTCAATACACTTGTCATCACAATGCTCCCTGACCCTTGTCGTCAGTATGCTCCTTGAATCGTGTCATGACAAGTTTCCATGCATTTTTCATCACAGTGATCCATGACCATTTCATCACAATGCTCCAAGGTCCCTGTAATCACAATGCTCCATGCCCTTGTCATCACAAAACTCCATGACGCATGTCATCAGAATGCTCCATGGCCTTCTCATCACAATGCTCTATGCCCTAGTCATAACAATGCTCCAAGACCCCTGTAATCACAATGCTCCATGCCCCTTTTCATCAGAATGCTCCATGAGGCTTGCCATCACAAGTCTCCATGGTCTTCTCATCACAATGTTCCAGGACCTTGACATCACAATGATCCATTCCCTTGTCATCACAATGCTCCATGACCCCTGTCATCACAATAATCCATGAACATTTTCAGCCCAATGCTCCACGACCTTCTCATCACAATGCTCCATTGCCAATATCATCACAATGCTCCATGACCACTGTCATCACAACACTCCATGACACCTGACAACACAATGATCCAGGACTCTTGTCATCACAATGCTCCATTCCCTTGTCGTCACAATGCTACATGACACCTGTCATCACAACTCTCCATGAACATTTTCAGCCCAGTGCTCCATGACCCTTGTCATCACAATGATCCATGCCCTTGTCATCCCAATGCTCCATGACCCCTGTATTCACAATGCTCCTTGACGCTTGTCATCACAGTGCTCCATGACACATGTCATCACAATGCTCCATGCCTTTGTCAGCAAAATGCTACATGACCTTGTCATTACAATGCTCTATGCGCTTGTCATCACAATACTCCATTTCCATTGTCATAACAATCATCCATGAACTTTGGGATCACATTGCTTCATGCCCTTGTCATCACAATGCTCCATGCTCCTTGAAATCAAAATGATCCATGACCTCTGTCATCACAATGCTCCAAACCCTTGTGATCACAATGTTCCATAACACTTGTCCTCACAACGCTCCATGATGCCTGTCATCACAATACTCCATGCCCTTTTCATCACAATGCTCCATGACCTTTGTCACCAGAATTCTCAATACACTTGTCATCACAATGCTCCCAGACACTTGTTCTCAGAATGCTCCTTGAACCCTGTCACGAAAAGGCTCCATGCCTTTTTCATCACAATGCCCCATGCCATTTTCATCACAATGCTCCATGCCATTGTCATCAAAATACTCCACAAGCTTGTCATCAGAATGCTCCATGACCCTTGTCATCACAATTCTCCATGCAATTGTCAGCACAATGCTCCTTGACCCTTGTCATCACAATGATCCAAGCCATTGTCATCACAATGCTCCATTACCTTTGTCATCAGAATCCTCCCTGACACTTGGCATCACAATGCTCCATGCCATCCTCATCACAATGGGCCATTACATATGTGATCACAATGCTCCCTGACACCTGTCTTCACAATACGGCATGACCTGGTCATCACAATGCTCCATGCCCTTGTCATCACAGTGTGCCATTCCAACTCTCATCGCAATACTCCAGGAAAGTTATTAGACCAATGTTCCATGCCCTTGTCATCACAATGCACCATGTCCTTGTTATCACAATGCTCCATGACCCCTGTCATCACAATGCTCCGTGACTCCAGTCATCACAATGCTTCATGACCTTTGTCATCACAATGGTCCATGCCCTCGTCATCAACAGTCTCTGTGACCTTTTTAACCACAATGCTCCATGAACTTTTCATCACAATGCTCTTTGACCCTTGTCATCACAATGCTCTATGCCTTTCTCAGCACAATGCTCCATGACCCTTGTCATCACAATGCACCATGCGCTTGGCATCACAGTGCTCCACAACATTGTCATCACAATGCTCCATAAAATTTGTCATCACAATGCTCCATGCACTTCTCATCAAAATGCTCTCTCACCACTGATATCACAATGCTACATCACTATTTGTCACAATACTCCCTCACCCCTGTCATCACAAAGTTCCATGACTCCTGTCATCACAATGCTACATGCACTTATCATCACAGTGTTCGATGACCCCTGAAATCACAATGTTCCATAACACCTGTCATCAAAATGTTCCATGACACTTTTCATCAAATTGCTCCATGACCCTGTCATCAGAATGCTCCCTGCCCTTCTCATCACAATGCACAACGCCCTTGCCATCAAAATGCTCCATGACCTTTGTCATCACAAAGATCCATGACCCTTGGCATCACAATGCTCCATGTCATTGTCATCACAATGCTCCATGAACGCTCTCATCACATTGCTCCATGCACTTGTCTTCACATAGCTCCATGACACATGTCATCAGAATGCTCCATGGCCTTCTCATCACAATGCTCCATGCCCTTGTCATCACAATGCTCCATGCCCTTGTTATCACAATGCTCCATGACCCCTGTCATCACAATGCTCCGTGACTCCAGCCATCACAATGCTTCATGACCTTTGTCATGACAATGGTCCATGCCCTCGTCATCAACAGTCTCTGTGACCTTTTTAACCACAATGCTCCATGAACTTTTCCTCACAATGCTCTTTGACCCTTGTCATCACAATGCTCTATGCCTTTCTCAGCACAATGCTCCATGACCCTTGTCATCACAATGCTCCATGCGCTTGTCAGCACAATGCTCCATGACACATGTCATCACAATGCACCATGCGCTTGTCACCACAGTGCTCCACAACATTGTCATCACAATGCTCCATAAAATTTGTCATCACAATGCTCCATGCATTTCTCATCAAAATGCTCTCTCACCACTGATATCACAATGCTACATCACTATTTGTCACAATACTCCCTCACCCCTGTCATCACAATGTTCCATGACTCCTGTCATCACAATGCTACATGCACTTATCATCACAATGTTCGATGATCCCTGAAATCACAATGTTCCATAACACCTGTCATCAAAATATTCCATGACACTTTTCATCAAACTGCTCCATGACCCTGTCATCAGAATGCTCCCTGCCCTTCTCATCACAATGCACAACGCCCTTGCCATCAAAATGCTCCATGACCTTTGTCATCACAAAGATCCATGACCCTTGGCATCACAATGCTCCATGTCATTGTCATCACAATGCTTCATGAACGCTCTCATCACATTGCTCCATGCCCTTGTCTTCACATAGCTCCATGACACATGTCATCAGAATGCTCCATGGCCTTCTCATCACAATGCTCCAAGCCCTGGCCATCACAATGCTCCATTACCCCAGTCATAACAATGCTCCATGACCCATGCCATCACGATGTTCCATGGCCTTGTCATCACAAGTCTCCATGACCCTTCTCATCACAATGCTCCAAGAACACTGTAATCACAATGCTTTATGCCCCTTTTCATCTCAATGATCCATGAACCCTGTCATCACAATGCACTATGCCCATCATCATAATGCTTCATGCTATTGTCATAACAACGAAATCAAAATGTTCCATGACCTCTGTCATAACAATGCTCCAAACCCTTGTGATCACAATATTCCATAACACTTGTCATCACAATGCCCCAGGATGCTCGTCATCACAATTATCCATGGTCTTTTCATCACAATGCTCCATGACCTTCGTCATCACAATGCTCAATACACTTGTCATCAACATGCTCCCTGACACTTGTTGTCTGTATGCTCCTTGAACCCTGTCATGACAAGGCTCCATGCCTTTTTCATCACAATGATCCATGCCCTTTTCATCACAATGCTCCAAGTCCCATGTAATCACAATGGTCCATGCCATTGTCATCACAAAGCTCAATGACGCATGCCATCAGAATGCTCCTTGATCTTCTCCTCACAATGCTCCATGCCCTTGTCTTCACAGTGTTCTAAGACCGCTGTAATCACAATGCTCCTTTCCCCTTTTAATCAGTATGCTCCATGAGATTTGTCATCACAAGGCTCCATGGTTTTGTCATCACAATGCTCCAGGACCTTGTCATCACAATGCTTCACGACCTTGTCATCAAAATTTTCAATGGCCCTTGTCATCATAATGCTCCAAACCCTAATCATCACAATGCTCCATTATATTTGTCATCACAATCCTCCATTACATTTGGTATCACAAAGCTCCATGCCATTTTCATCGCCATGGACTATGACATATGTCATCACAGTGCTCCCTGACACCTGTCTTCACAATACTCCATGACCTTATCATTCACAATGCTCCATGCCCTTGTCATCACAATGCACCATTCCCACTCTCATCACAATAATCTATGAAACTTGTCAGACCAATGCTCCATGCCACTGTCATCACAATGCTCCATGCCCACTTTCATCATAATAATCCACGAAAATTTTCAGACCAAAGTTCCATACCCTTCTCATCACAATGCTCCATTACCCCTGTCATAACAATGCACTATGACACCTGCCATCACAATGATCCACGGCCTAGTCATCACAAGCTTCCATGATAATTCTCATCACAATGCTCAAGACCCCTGATATCACAATGCTCCCTGCCCTGGTCATCACAAAGCTCCATGACGCATGTCATCAGAATGCTCCATGGCCTTCTCATCACAATGCTCCATGCCCTGGTTATCACAATGCTCCATGACCCCTGTCATCACAATGCTCCGTGACTCCAGTCATCACAATGCTTCATAACGTTTGTCATCACAATGGTCCATGCCCGCGTCATCACAAGGCTCTGTGACCTTTTAAACCACAATGCTCCATGAACTTTTCATCACAATTCTCTGAGAAACTTGTCATCACAATGCTCCATGTATTTGTCAGAACAATGCTCCATTATATTTGTCATCACAATCCTCCATCACATTTGGTATCACAAAGCTCCATGCCATTGTCATCGCCATAGACCATGACATATGTCATCACAATGCTCCCTGACACCTGTCTTCACAATACTCCATGACCTTATCATCACAATGCTCCATGCCCTTTTCATCACAATGCACCATGCCCACTGTCATCACAATAATCTATGAAACTTGTCAGACCAATGCTCCATGCCACTGTCATCACAATGCTCCATGACCTTGTCATCACAATGCTCCATGACCCCTGTCATCATAATGCTCCGTGACTCCAGTCATCACAATGCTTCATAACGTTTGTCATCACAATGGTCCATGACCGCATCATCACAAGGCTCTCTGACCTTTGTAACCACAATGCTCCATGAAATTTTCATCACAATTCTCTGAGAAACATGTCATCACATTGCTCCATGTCTTTGTCAGAACAATGCTCCATGACCATTGTCATCACAATGTGCCACGCGCATTTCATCACAACGTTCCAAACCTTGTCATTGCAATGCTCCATAAACCTTGTAATCACAATGGTCCATGCACTTCTCATCAAAATGCTCTCTCACCAGAGATATCACAATATTCCATCTCTAGTCATCACAATACACCCTCATCCTTGTAATCACAATGTTCCATGACAGTGTCATCACAATGCTACATCCCCTTATCATCACAATGTTCCATGACCCCTGCCATCACAATGTTCCATAAGCCCTGTCGTCAAAATGCTCCATGACCCTTTCCATCCCAAAGGTCCAAGACCCCTGCCATCACAATGTTCTATAACCCCTGCCATCAACATGTTCCATTACACTTTTTATCAAATTGCTGCATTACCCGGTCATCAAAATGCTCCCTGCCCTTCTCATCAAAATGCTCCATGACTTGTCATCACAAAGCTCCAAGACCCTTGGCATCACAATGCGCCATGTCATTGTCATCACAATGCTCCATGAAACCTCTCATCACATTGCTCCATGCCCTTGTCATCACACAGCTCCATGACACTTGTCATCACAATGCTCGATGCCCTTCTCATCACAATGCCCCATGCCCTTGTCATTACGATCCTGCATGACCCATGTATCACAGTGTTCCGTGCCCTTGTCATCACAATGCTCCATGCCCACTCTCATCACAATAATCCATGAAACATTTCAGACCAAAGTTCCATACCCTTCTCATCACAATGCTCCATTACCCCTGTCATAACAATGCACCATGACACCTGCCATCACAATGATCCACGGCCTAGTCATCACAAGCTTCCATGATAATTCTCATCACAATGCTCAAGACCCCTGATATCACAATGATCCATGCCCTGGTCATCACAAAGCTCCATGACGCATGTCATAAGAATGTTCCATGGCCTTCTCATCACAATGCTCCATGCCCTTGTCATCACAATGCTCCAAGACCCTTGTCATCACAATGCTCCATGCCCCATTTCATCTCAATGCTCCATGAAATCTATCATCACAATGCTCCAAGACCCTTGTCATCACAATGCTCCATGCCACTTTTCATCTCAATGCTCCATGAACCCTGTCATCACAATGCACCATGCCCATCATCATAATGCTTCAGGCTATTGTCATCACAATGAAATCAATATTCTGCATGACCTCTGTCATCATAATGCTCCAAACCCTTGTGATCACAATGTTGCATAACACGTATCATCACAACACCCCATGACGCTCATCATCACAATTATCCATGGTCTTCTCATCACAATGCTCCATGATCTTTGTCATCACAATGCTCAATACACTTGTCATCACAATGCTCCCTGACCCTTGTCGTCAGTATGCTCCTTGAACCCTGTCATGACAAGTTTCCATGCATTTTTCATCACAATGATCAATGACAATTTCATCACAATGCTCCAAGGTCCCTGTAATCACAATGCTCCATGCCCTTGTCATCACAAAACTCCATGATGCATGTCATCAGAATGCTCCATGGCCTTCTCATCACAATGCTCTATGCCCTAGTCATACCAATGCTCCAAGACCCCTGTAATCACAATGCTCCATGCCCCTTTTCATCAGAATGCTCCATGAGACTTGCCATCACAAGTCTCCATGGTCTTCTCATCACAATGTTCCAGGACCTTGACATCACCATGATCCATTCCCTTGTCATCACAATGCTCCATGACCCCTTTCATCACAATAATCCATGAACATTTTCAGCCCAATGATCCACGACCTTCTCATCACAATGCTCCATTGCCAATATCATCACAATGCTCCATGACCACTGCCATCACAACACTCCATGACACCTGACAACACAATGATCCAGGACTCTTGTCATCACAATGCTCCATTCCCTTTTTGTCACAATGCTCCATGACACCTGTCATCACAACTCTCCATGAACATTTTCAGCCCAGTGCTCCATGACCCTTGTTATCACAATGATCCATGCCCTTGTCATCCCAACGCTCCATGACCCCTGTATTCACAATGCTCCTTGACGCTTGTCATCACAGTGCTCCATGACACATGTCATCACAATGCTCCATGCCTTTGTCAGCAAAATGCTACATGAACTTGTCATTACAATGCTCTATGCGCTTGTTATCACAATGCTCCATGACCCCTATCATCACAATGCTCCGTGACTCCAGTCATCACAATGCTTCATGACCTTTGTCATCACAATGGTCCATGCCATCGTCATCAACAGTCTCTGTGACCATTTTAACCACAATGCTCCATGAACTCTTCATCACAATGCTCTTTGACACTTGTTATCACAATGCTCTATGCCTTTCTCAGCATAATGCTCCATCACCCTTATCATCACAATGCTCCATGCCCTTGTCAGCACAATGCTCCATGACACATGTCATCACAATGCACCATGCGCTTGTCATCACAGTGCTCCACAACATTGTCATCACAATGATCCACGCACTTCTCATCAAAATGCTTTCTCACCACCGATATCACAATGCTACATCACTATTTGTCACAATACTCCCTCACCCCTGTCATCACAATGTTCCATGACTCCTGTCATCACAATGCTACATGCACTTATCATCACAATGTTCGATGACCCCTGACATCACAATGTTCCATAAAAACTGTCATCAAAATGTTCCATGCCACTTTTCATCTAATTTCTTCAGGACCCTGTCAGCACAATGCTCCCTGCCCTTCTCATCACAATGCCCAACTCCCTTGTCATCAAAATGCTCCAAGACCTTTGTCATCACAAAGATCCATGACCCTTGGCATCACAATGCTCCATGTCATTGTCATCACAATGATCTATGAACGCTCTCATCACCTTGCTCCATGCCCTTGTCTTCACATAGCTGCATGACACATGTCATCAGAATGCTCCATGGCCTTCGTTTCAAAATGCTCCATGCCTTTGTCATCACAATGCACCATGCCCACTCTCATCACAATAATCTATGAAACTTGTCAGACCAATGCTCCATGCCCCTGTCATCACAATGCACCATGACCTTGTCATCACAATGCTCCATGACCCCTGTCACCACAATGTTCCGTGACTCCAGTTATCACAATGCTTCATAACATTTGTCATCACAATGGTACATGTCCGCGTCATCACAAGGCTTTGTGACCTTTGTAACCACAATGCTCCATGAACTTTTCATCACAATTCTCTGAGAAACTTGTCATCACAATGCTCCATGTCTTTGTCAGAACAATGCTCCATGACAATTGTCATCACAATGTTCCACGCGCATTTCATCACAATGTTCCAAACCATGTCATTGCAATGCTCCATAAACCTTGTAATCAAAATGGTCCCTGCACTTCTCATCAAAATGCTCTCTCACCAGAGATATCACAATGTTCCATCACTAGTCATCACAATACACCCTCATCCTTGTAATCACAATGTTCCATGACACTCTCATCACAATGCTACATCCCCTTATCATCACAATGTTCCATGACCCCTGCCATCACTATGTTCCATAAGCCCTGTCATCAAAATGCTCCATGACCCTTTCCATCCCAAAGCTCCAAGACCCCTGAGATCACAATGTTCTATAACCCCTGCCATCAAAATGTTCCATTACACTTTTTATCAAATTGCTGCATGACCCGGTCATCAAAATGTTCCCTGCCCTTCTCATCAAAATGCTCCATGACTTGTCATCACAAAGCTCCCAGATCCTTGGCATCACAATGCTCCATGTCATTATCATCACAATGCTCCATGAACCCTCTCATCACATTGCTCCATGCCCTTGTCATCTCACAGCTCCGTGACACTTGTCATCACAATGCTCGATGCCTTTCTCATCACATTGCTCCATGCCCTTGTCTTCACATAGCTCCATGACACATGTCATCAGAATGCTCCATGGCCTTCTCATCAGAGTGCACCATGCCCATCATCATAATGCTTCATGCTATTGTGATAACAATGAAATCAAAATGTTCCCTGACCTCTGTCATAACAATGCTCCAAACCCTTGTGATCACAATATTCCATAACACTTGTAATCACAATGTCCCATGACGCTCGTCATTACAATTATCCATGGTCTTCTCATCACAATAATCCATGACCTTCGTCATCACAATGCTCAATACACTTGTCATCATCATGCTCTCTGACACTTGTTGTTTGTATGCTCCTTGAACCCTGTCATGTCAAGGCTCCATGCCTTTTTCATCACAAAGATCCATGCCCAATTCATCACAATGCTCCAAGTCCCATGTAATCACAATGGTCCATGCAATTGTCATCACAAATCTCAATGACGCATGCCATCAGAATGCTCCTTGGTCTTCTCCTCACAGTGCTCCATGCCCTTGTCTTCACCATGTTCCAAGACCCCTATAATCACAATGCTCCATGCCCATTTTCATCAGTATGCTCCATGAGACTTCTCATCACAAGGCTCCATGGTTTTGTCACCACAATGCTCCAGGAACTTGTCATCACAACGCTTCACGACCTTGTCATCAAAATTTTCAATGGCCCTTGTCATCATAATGCTCCAAGCCCTAATCATCACAATGCTCCATTATATTTTTCATCACAATCCTCCATTACATTTGGTATCACAAAGCTTCATGCAATTGTCATCGCCATGGACCATGACATATATCATCACCATGCTCCCTGACACCTGTCTTCACAATACTCCATGACCTTATCTTCACAATGCTCCATGCCCTTGTCATCACAATGCACCATGCCCACTCTCATCACAATAATCTATGAAACTTGTCAGACTAATGCTCCATGCCACTGTCATCAGAATGCTCCATGCCCTTGTCATCACAATGCTCCATGACCCCTGTCATCACAATGCTCCGTGACTCCAGTCATCACAATGCTTCATAACGTTTGTCAGCACAATTGTCCATGCCCGCGTCATCACAAGGCTCTGTGACATTTGTAACCACAATGCTCCATGAACTATTCATCACAATGCCCTTTGACCCTTGTCATCAAAATGCTCTGTGCCTTTCTCAGCACAATGCTCCATGACCCTTGTCATCACAATGCTCCAAGCCATTGTCATCACAATGCTCCATTACCTTTGTCATCAGAATCCTCCATGACACTTGGCATCACAATGCTCCATGCCATTGTCATCACAATGGGCCATTACATATGTCATCACAATGCTCACTGAAACCTGTCTTCACAATACTGCATGAACTGGTCATTACAATGCTCCATGCCCTTGTCATCCAAATGCGCCATTCCAACTGTCATCGCAACAATCCTTGAAACTTATTAGACCAATGATCCATGCCCTTGTCATCACAATTCTCCATGCCCTTGTTATCACAATGCTCCATGACCCCTGTCATCACAATGCTCCGTGACTCCAGTCATCACAGTGCTTCATGACCTTTGTCATCACAATGGTCCATGCCCTCGTCATCAACAGTCTCTGTGACCTTTTTAACCACAATGCTCCATGAACTTTTCATCACAATGCCCTTTGACCCTTGTCATCAAAATGCTCTGTGCCTTTCTCAGCACAATGCTCCATGACCCTTGTCATCACAATGCTCCATGCGCTTGTCATCACAATGATTCATGACACATGTCATCACAATGCACCATGCGCTTGTCATCACAGTGCTCCACAACATTGTCATCACAATGCTTCATAAAATTTGTCATCACAATGCTCCCTGCACTTCTCATCAAAATGCTCTCTCACCACTGATATCACAATGCTACATCACTATTTGTCACAATACTCCCTCAACCCTGTCATCACAATGTTCCTTGACTCCTATCATCACAACTACATGCACTTATCATCACAATATTCAATGACCCCTGAAATCACAATGTTCCATAACAACTGTCATCAAAATATTCCATAACACTTTTCATCAAATTGCTCCATTACCCTGTCATCAGAATGCTCCCTGCCCTTCTCATCACAGTGCACAACGCCCTTGCAATCAAAATGCTCCATGACCTTTGTCATCACAAAGATCCATGACCCTTGGCATCACAATGCTCCATGTCATTGTCATCACAATGCTCCATGAACGCTCTCATCACATTGCTCCATGCACTTGTCTTCACATAGCTCCATGACACATGTCATCAGAATGCACCATGGCCTTCTCATCACAATGCTCCATGCCCTTGTCATCACAATGTTCCAAGACCCCTGTAATCACAATGCTCCATGCCCCTTTTCATCAGTATGTTCCATGAGACTTGTCATCACAAGGCTCCATGGTTTTGTCATCACAATGCTCCAGGACCTAGTCAACACAATGCTTCACGACAGTGTCCTGAAAATTTTCAATGGCCCTTGTCATCATAATGCGCCAAGCCCTAATCATCACAATGCTCCATTATATTTTCATCACAATCCTCCATTACAGTTGGTATCACAATGCTCCATGCCATTGTCTTCTCAATGGACGCTGAAATATTTCAGCACAATGCTCACTGACACCTGTCTTCACAATACTCCATGACCTTATTATCACAATTCTCCATGCCCTTGTCATTACAATGCACCATTCCAACTCTCATCACAATAATCTATGAAACTTGTCAGACCAATGCTCCATGAACCCTGTCATCACAATGCTCCATGACTCCAGTCATCACAATGCTTCATAACGTTTGTCATCACAATGGTCCATGTCAACGTCATCACAAGGCCCTGTGACATTTCTAACCACAATGCTCCATGAACATTTCATCACAATTCTCTGTGAAACTTGTCATCACAATGCTCCCTGTCTTTGTCAGAACAATGCTCCATGCCCATTTTCATCACAATGTGCCACGCACATTTCATCACAACGTTCCAAACCTTGTCATTGCAATGCTCCATAAACCTTGTAATCACAATGGTCCATGCACTTCTCATCAAAATGCTCTCTCACCAGAGATATCACAATGTTCCATCACTAGTCATCACAATACACCCTCATCCTTGTAATCACAATGTTCCATGACCCTGTCATCACAACACTCCATGAATATTTTTAGCCCAGTGCTCCATGAAGCTTGTCATCACAATGATCCATGCCCTTGTCATCCCAATGCTCCATGATACCTGTATTCACAATGCTCCTTGACGCTTTTCATCACAGTGCTCCATGACACATGTCATCACAATGCTCCATGCCTTTGTCAGCAAAATGTTACATGACATTGTCATTATAATGCTCTATGCGCTTGTCATCACAATACTCCATTTCCATTGTCATCACAATCCTCCATGAACCTTGGGATCACATTGCTTCATGCCCGTCTCATCAAAATGCTCCATGCTCCTTGAAATCAAAATGATCCATGACCTCTGTCATGACAATGCTCCAAACCCTTGTGATAACAATGTTCCATAACACTTGTCATCACAACGCTCCATGATGAATGTCATCACTATACTCCATGCCCTTTTCATCACAATGCTCCATGATTTTGTCATCACAATTCTCAATACACTTGTCATCACTATGCTCCCTGACACTTGTCATCAGAATGCTCCTTGAACCCTGTCACGAAAAGGCTCCATGCCATTTTCATCACAGTGCCCCATGCCGTTTTCATCACAATGCTCCATGCCATTGTCATCAAAATACTCCACAAGCTTGTCATCAGAATGCTCCATGACGCTTGTCATCACAATTCTCCATGCACTTGTCAGCACAATGCTCCCTGACCCTTGTCATCACAATGATCCAAGCCATTGTCATCACAATGCTCCATTACTTTTGTCATCAGAATCCTCCATGACACTTGGCATCACAATGCTTCATGCCATTGTCATCACAATGGGCCATTACATATGTCATCACAAGGCTCCCTGACACCTGTCTTCACAATACTGCATGACATGGTCATCACAATGCTCCATGCCCTTGTTATCACAATGCTCCATGACCCCTGTCAGCAAAATGCTCTGTGACTCCAGTCATCACAATGTTTCATGAACTTTTTCATCACAATGGTCCATGCCATCATCATCAACAGTCTCTATGACGTTTTTAACCACAATGCTCCATGAACTTTTCATCACAATGCTCTTTGACCCTTGTCATCACAATGCTCTATTTCTTTCTCAGCACAATGCTCCATGACCCATGTCATCACAATGCTCCATGCGCTTGTCAGCACAATGCTCCATGACACATGTCATCACAATGCACCATGCACTTGTCATCACAGTGCTCCACAACCTTGTCATCACAATGCTCCATAAAATTTGTCATCACAATGCTCCATGCACTTCTCATCAAAATGCTCTCTCACCACTGATATCACAAAGCTACATCACTATTTGTCACAATACTCCCTCACCCCTGTCATCACAATGTTCCATGACTCCTGTCATCACAATGCTACATGCAGTTATCATCACAATGTTCGATTACCCCTGAAATCACAATGTTCCATAACACCTGTCATCAAAATATTCATTGACACTTTTCATCAAATTGCTCCATGACCCTGACATCAGAATGCTCCCTGACCTTCTCATCACAATGCACAACGCCCTTGCCATCAAAATGCTCCATGACCTTTGTCATCACAAAGATCCATGACCCTTGGCATCACAATGCTCCATGTCATTGTCATCACATTGCTCCATGCCCATGTCTTCACATAGATCCATGACACTTGTAATGAGAATGCTCCATGGCTTCTCATCACAATGCTCCATGCCCTTGTCATCACAAGGCTCCATTACCCCTGTCATAACAATGCTCCATGACCCCTGCCATCACGATGTTCCATGGCCTTGTCATCAAAAGGCTCCATGACCCTTCTCATCACAATGCTCCAAGAACACTGTAATCACAATGCTCTATGCCCCTTTTCATCACAATGATCCATGAACCCTCTCATCACAATGCACCATGCCCATCATCACAATGCCTGACCCTATTGTCATAAAAACGAAATCAAAATGTTCCATGACCTCTGTCATAACAATGCTCCAAAGCCTTGTGATCACAATATTTCATAACACTTGTCATCACAATGCCCCATGACGCTCGTCATGACAATTATCCATGGACTTCTCATCACAATGCTCCATGACCTTCGTCATCACAATGCTCATTACATTTGTCATCAACATGCTCCCTGACACTTGTTCTCTGTATGCTCCTTGAACCCTGTCATGACAAGGCTCCATGCCGTTTTCATCACAATGATCCATGTCCTTTTCGTCACAATGCTCCAAGAACCATGTAATCACAATGGTCCATGCCATTGTCATCACAAATCTCAATGATGCATGCCATCAGAGTGCTCCTTGGACTTCTCCTCACAATGCTCCATGCCCTTGTCATTACAGTCCTGCATGAGCCATGTATCACAGTGTTCCCTTTCCTTGTCATCACAATGCTCCATGCCCACTCTCATCACAATTATCCATGAAACATTTCAGACCAAAATTCCATAACCTTCTCATCACAATGCTCAATTACGCCTGTCATAACAAAGCACCATGACACCTGCCATCACAATGTTCCATGGCCTAGTCATCACAAGGTTCCATGATACTTCTTATCACAATGCTCAAGACCCCTGAAATCACAATGCTCCATGCCCTTGTCATCACAAAGCTCCATGACGCATGTCATCAGAATGTTCCATGGCCTTCTCATCACAATGCTCCATGCCCTTGTCATAACAATGCTCCAAGACCCTTGTAATCACAATGCTCCATGCCCCATTTCATCTCAATGCTCCATGACATCTGTCATCACAATGCTCCAAGACCCTTGTAATCACAATGCTCCATGCCACTTTTCATCTCAATGATCCATGATCCCTGTCATCACAATGCACCTTGCCCATCATCATAATGCTCCAGGCTATTGTCATCACAATGAAATCAATATTCTGCATGACCTCTGTCATCATAATGCTCCAAACCCTTGTGATCACAATGTTGCATAACACGTATCATCACAACACCCCATGACACTCATCATCACAATTATCCATGGTCTTCTCATCACAATGCTCCATGAGCTTTGTCAACACGATGCTCAATACACTTGTCATCACAATGCTCCCTGACACTTGTCGTCAGTATGCTCCTTGAACCCTGTCATGACAAGGCTCCATGCCTTTTTCATCACAATAATCCATGTCCTTTCCATCACAATGCTCCAATATCCCTGTAATCACAATGCTCCATGGCCTTGTCATCAAAAAGCTCCATGAGGCATGTCATCAGAATGTTTCCTGGCCTTCTCATCACAATGTTCCATGCCCTTTTCATCACAATGCTCCAAGACCCCTGTAATCACAATGCTCCATGCCCCTTTTCATCAGAATGCTGCATGAGACTTTTCATCACAAGTCTCCATGGTCTTCTCATCACAATGCTCCAGGAACTTGTCATCACCATGATCCATTCCCTTATCATCAAAATGCTACATGACCCCTGTCATCTCAATAATCCATGAACATTTTCAGCCCAATGCTTCACGACCTTCTCATCACAATGCTCCATTGCCAATATCATCACAATGCTCCATGACCACTGTCATCACAACACTCCATGACTCCTGACAACAGAATGATCCGGGACTCTTCTCATTACAGTGCTCCATTCCCTAGTCGTCACAGTGCTCCATGAAACCTGTCATCACAACTCTCCATGAATATTTTCAGCCCAGTGCTCCATGACTCTTGTCATCATAATGATCCATGCCCTTGTCATCCCAATGCTCCATGACGCCTCTATTCACAATGCTCCTTGACGCTTGTAATCACATAGCTCCATGACACTTGTCATCACAATGCTCCATGCCTTTGTCAGCAAAATGCTACATGACATTGTCATTATAATGCTCTGTGCGCTTGTCATCACAATACTCCATTTCCATTGTCATCACAATCCTCCATGAACTTTGGGATCACATTGATTCATGCCCTTGTCATCACAATACTCCATGCTCCTTGAAATCAAAATGATCCATGACCTCTGTCATCACAATGCTCCAAACCCTTGTGATCACAATGTTCCAACACACTTGTCATCACAACACTCCATGATGCCTGTCATCACAATACTCCATGCTTTTTTCATCACAATGCTCCATGACCTTTGTCACCACAGTTCTCTTTACACTTGTCATCACAATGGTCCCTGACACATGTTATCAGAATGCTCCTTGAAACCTGTCACGAAAAGGCTCCATGCATTTTTCATCACAATGCACCATGCCGTTTTCATCACAATGCTCCATGCCATAGTCATCAAAATACTCCACAAGCTTGTCATCAGAATTCTCCCTGACCCTTGTCATCACAATTCTCCATGCATTTGTCAGCACAATGCTCCCTGACCCTTGTCATCACAATGCTCCAAGCCATTGTCATCACAATGCTCCATGACACCTGTCATCACAATAATCCATGAACATTTTCAGCCCAATGCTCCACGACCTTCTCATCACAATGCTCCATGGGCAATATCATCACAATGCTCCATGACCACTGTCATCACAACACTCCATGACACCTGACAACACAATGATCCGGGACTCTTGTCATCACAATGCTCCATTTCCTAGTCGTCAAAATACTCCATGACCCATGTCATCACAACAATCCATGAACATTTTCATCCCAGTGCTTCTTGAAGCTTGTCATCACAATGATCCATGCCCTTGTCATTCCAATGCTCCATTATCCTTCAAATCAAAATGATCCATGACCTCTCTCATCACAATGCTCCAAACACTTGTGATCACATTGTTCCATAACACTTGTCATCACAACGCTCCCTGATGCCTGTCATCACAATACTCCATGCCCTTTTCATCACAATGCTCCATGCCCTTGCTATCACAATGCTCCATTACCCCTGTCATAACAATGAACCATGACCCCAGCCATCACAATGTTCCACGGCCTAGTCATCACAAGGTTTCATGACACTTGTAATCACAATGCTGAAAACCCTTGTAATTAAAATGCTCCATGCCCTTGTCATCACAAAGCTCCATGACGCATCTCATCAGAATGTTCCATGGTTTTCTCATCACAATGCTCCATGCCCTTGTCATCACAATGCTCCAAGACCCTTGTCATCACAATGCTCCATGCACTTTTCATCTCAATGCTCCATGAAATCTGTCATCACGATGCTCCAAGACCCTTGTAATCACAATGCTCCATGCCCCTTTTCATCTCAATGCTCCATGAACCCTGTCAGCACAATGCACCATGCCAATCATCATAATGCTTCAGGCTATTGTCATCACAATGAAATCAATATTCTGCATGACCCCTGTCATCATAATGCTCCAAACCCTTGTGATCACAATGTTGTATAACACGTGTCATCACAACACCCCACGACGCTCATCATCACAATTATCCATGGTCTTCTCATCACAATGCTCTATGATCTTTGTCATCACAATGCTCAATACATTTGTCATCACAATGCTCCCTGACACTTGTCGTCAGTATGCTCCTTGAACCCTGTCATGACAAGGCTCCATGCCTTTTTCATCACAATGATCCATGACCTTTTCATCACAATGCTCCAACATCCCTATAATCACAATGCTCCCTGTCGTTGTCATCACAAATCTCCATGACGCATGTCATCAGAATGCTCCATGGCCTTCTCATCACAATGCTCTATGCCCTAGTCATCACAATGCTTCAAGACCCCTGTAATCACAATGTTCCATGCCCCTTTTCATCAGAATGCTCCATGAGACTTGCCATCACAAGTCTCCATGGTCTTCTCATCACAATGCTCCAGGAACTTGTCATCACCATGCTCCATGACCCCTGTTATCACAACACTGCATGAACATTTTCAGCCCAGTGCTCCATGACCCTTGTCATCCCGATGCTCCATGACCCCTGTATTCACAATGATCCTTGACGCTTCTCATCACAGTGCTCCATGACACCTGTCATCACAATGCTCCATGCCTTTGTCAGCAAAATGCTACATGACCTTGTCTTTACAATGCTCTAGGCGCTTGTCATCACAATACTCCATTTCCATTGTCATCACAATCCTCCATGAACTTTGGGATCACATTGCTTCATGCCATTTTCATCACAATGCTCCATGCTCCTTGACATCAAAATGATCCATGACCTCTGTCATCCCAGTGCTCCAAAACCTTGTGATCACAATGTTCCATAACACTTGTCATCACAACTCTCCATGATGCCTGTCATCACAATACTCCATGCCCTTTTCATCACAATGCTCCATGACCTGTTTCAGCACAATTCTCAATACACTTGTCATCACAATGCTCCCTGAATCTTGTCATCAGAATGCTCCTTGAACTCTGTCACGAAAAGGCTCCATGCTTTTTTCATCACAAAGCCCCATTCCGTTTTCATCACAATGCTCCATGCCATTGTCATCAAAGTACTCCACAAGCTTGTCATCAGAATGCTCCATGACACTTGTCATCACAATTCTCCATGCACTTGTCAGCACAATGCTCCCTGACCCTTGTCATCACAATGCTCCATGCCATTGTCATCACATTGCTCCATTAACTTTGTCATCAGAATCCTCCATAACATTTGGCATCACAATGCTCCATGCCATCCTCATCACAATGGGCCATTACAGATGTGATCACAATGCTCCCTGACACCTGTCTTCACAATACTGCATGACCTGGTCATCAAAATGCTCCATGCCCTTGTCATCACAATGCGCCATTCCAAATGTCATCGCAACCATCCATGATAATTATTAGACCAATGTTCCATGCCCTTGTCTTCACAATGCTCCATACACTTGTTATCACAATGCTACATGACCCCTGTCATCACAATGCTCCGTGACTCCAGTCATCACTATGCTTCAAGACCTTTGTCATCACAATGGTCCATGCCCTCGTCATCAACAGTCTCTGTGACCGTTTTGACCACCATGATCCATGAACTTTTCATCACAATGCTCTTTGACCCCTGTCATCACAATGCTCTCTGCCTTTTTCAGCACAATGCTCCAAGACCCTTGTCATCACAATGCTCCATGCGCTTGTCAGCACAATGCTCCATGACACATTTCATCACAATGCACCATGCACTTGTCATCAGAGAGCTCCACAACCTTGTCATCACAATGCTCCATAAAATTTGTCATCACAGTACTCAATACACTTCTCATCAAAATGCTCTCTCACCACTGATATCACAATGCTACATCACTATTTGTCACAATACTCCCTCACCCCTGTCATCACAATGTTACATGACTCCTGTCATCACAATGCTACATGCACTTATCATCACAATGTTCGATGACCCCTGACATCACAATGTTCCATAACACCTGTCATCAAAATGTTCCATGACACTTTTCATCAAATTGCTCCATGACCCAGTCATCAGAATGCTCCCTGCCCTTCTCATCACAATGCACAACGCCCTTGCCATCAAAATGCTCCATGACCTTTGTCATCACAAAGATCCATGACCCTTGGCATCACAATACTCCATGTCATTGTCATCACAATGCTCCATTAACGCTCTCATCACATTGTTCCATGCCCGTGTATTCACTTAGCTCCATGACACGTCAACACAATGCTCCATGGCCTTCTCATCACAATGCTCCATGCCCTTGCCATCACAATGCTCCTTTACCCCTGTCATAACAATCCTCCATGACCCCTGCCATCACGATGTTCCATGGTCTTGTCATCACAAGGCTCCATGACCCTTCTCATCACAATGCTTCAAGAACACTGTAATCACAATGCTCTATGCCCCTTTTCCTCTCAATGATCCATGAACCCTGTCATCACAATGCACTATGCCCATCATCATAATGCTTCATGCTATTGTCATAACAATGAAATCAAAATGCTCCATGACCCCTGTCATAACAATGCTCCAAACACATGTGATCACAATATTCCATAACACTTGTCATCACAATGCCCCATGACACTCATCATCACAATTATCCATGGTCTTCTCATCACAATGCTCCATGACCTTCGTCATCACAATGCTCAATACACTTGTCATCTACATCCTCCCTGACACTTGTTGTCTGTATGCTCCTTGAACCCTGTCATGACAAGGCTTCATGCCTTTTTCATCACAATGATCCATGCCCTTTTCATCACAATGCTCCAAGTCCCATGTAATAACAATGGTCCATGCCATTGTCATCACAAAGCTCAATGACGCTCGCCATCAGAATGCTCCTTGGTCTTCTCCTCACAATTATCCATGCCCTTATCATCACAAGGTTCCAAGACCCCTGTAATCACAATGCTCGATGCCCCTTTTCATCAGTATGCTCCATGAGACTTGTCATCACAAGGCTCCATAGTTTTGTCATCACAATGCTCCAGGACCTTTTCATCACAATGCTTCACGACCTTGTCCTGAAGATTTTCAATGGCCCTTGTCATCATAATGCTCCAAGCCCTAATCATCACAGTGCTCCTTTATATTTGTCATCACAATCCTCCATTATATTGGTATCACAATGCTCCATGCCATTGTCATCGCAATGGACCATGACATATGTCATCACAATGCTCCCTGACACCTGTCTTCACAATACTCCATGACCTTATCATCACAATGCTCCATGCCCTTGTCATCACAATGCACCATGCCCACTCTCATCACAATAATCTATGAAACTTGTCAGACCAATGCTCCATGCCACTGTCATCACAATGCTCCATGCCCTTGTTATCACAATGCTCCATGACCCCTGTCATCACAATGCTCCGTGACTCCAGTCATCACAATGCTTCATAACGTTTGTCATCACAATGGTCCATGCCCGCGTCATCACAAGGCTCTGTGACCTTTGTAACCACAATGGTCCATGAACTTTTCATCACAATTCTCTGAGAAACTTGCCATCACAATGCTCCATTTATTTGTCAGAACAATGCTCAATGACCATTATCATCACAATGTGCCACGCGCATTTCATCACAATGTTCCAAACCTTGCCATTGCAATGCTCCATAAACTTTGTAATCACAATGGTCCATGCACTTCTCATCAAAATGCTCTCTCACCAGATATATCACAATGTTCCATCACTAGTCATCAAAATACACCCTCACCCTTGTAATCACAATGTTCCATGACCCTTTCATCACAATACTACATCCCCTTATCATCACAATGTTCCATGACCCCTGCCATCAAAATGTTCCATAAGCGCTGTCATCAAAATGCTCCATGACCCTTTCCATCCCAAAGCTCCAAGACCGCTGACATCACAATGTTCTATAACCCATTCCATCAAAATGTTCCATTACACTTTTTATCAAATTGCTGCGTGACCTGGTCATCAAAATGCTCCCTGCCCTTCTCATCAAAATGCTCCATGACTTGTCATCACAAATCTCCAAGACCCTTGGCATCACAATGCTCCATGTCATTGTCATCACAATGCTCCATGAACCCTCTCATCACATTGCTCCATGTCCTTGTCATCACAAAGCTGCATGACAGTTGTCATCACAATGCTCGATGTCCTTCTCATCACAATGCTCCATGCCCTTGTCATTACAGTCCTGCATGACCCATGTATCACAGTGTTCCGGGCCCTTGTCATCACAATGCTCCATGCCCACTCTCATCACAATAATCCATGAAATATTTCAGACCAAAGTTCCATACCCTTCTCATCACAATGCTTAATTACCCCTGTTATAAGAATGCACCATGACACTTGCCATCACAATGTTCCACGGCCTAGTCATCACAAGGTTCCATGATACTTTTCATCACAATGCTCAAGACCCCTGAAATAACAATGCTCCATGCCCTTGTCATCACAAAGCCCCATGACGCATTTCATCAGAATGTTCCATGGCCTTCTCATCACAATGCTCCATGCCGTTGTCATCACAATGCTCCAAGACCCTTGTAATCACAATGCTCTATGCCCCTTTTCATCTCAATGCTCCATGAACCCTGTCATCACAATGTTCCGTGACTCCAGTCATCACAATACTTCATGATCTTTGTCATCACTATGGTCCATGCCCTCGTCATCAACAGTCTCTGTGACATATTTAAGCACAATGCTTCATGAACTTATCATCAAAATGCTCTTTGACCCTTGTCATCACAATGTTCTATTCCTTTCTCAGCACACTGCTCCATGACCCTTGTCATCACAATGCTCCATGCGCTTGTCAGCACATTGCTCCATGTCCCATGTCATCACAATTCTCCATGCGGTTGTCATCACAGTGCTCCACAATCTTGTCAGCACAATGCTCCATAAAACTTGCCATCACAGTGCTCCATGCACTGCTCATCAAAATGCTCTCTCACCACTGATAACACAATGTTACATCACTAATCATCACAATACTCCCTCACCCTTGTCATCACAATGTTCCATGACTCCTTTCATCACAATGCAACGTGCACTTATCATCACAATGTTCGATGACCCCTGACATCACAATGTTCCATAACCCCTGGCATCAAAATGCTCCATGACTTTTGTCATCACAAAGCTCCATGACACTTGGCATTACAATGCTCCATGTCATTGTCATCACAATGTTCCATGCACTTTTCATCACAATGCTCCATGCTATTGTCATCACAATACTCCACAAGCTTGTCATCAGAATGCTCCATGACCCTTCTCATCACAATGCTCCATGGCCACTGTCACCACAATGCTCCATACCACTTGTCATTACAGTGCTTCATGACGGTCGACATCACAATTATCCATGGTCTTCTCATCACAATGCTCCATGACCCCTTTCATCACAATGCTTCATGACCACTGTCATCACAACGTTCCATGAACCCTGACAACACAATGATCCGGGACACTTGTCATCAAAATGCTCCATGCCCTTGTCATCCCAATGCTCCATGACCCGTGTAATCACCATACTTCATGACGCTTGTCATCACAGTCCTCCATGAACCTTGTAATCACAAAGCCTTTGTCAGCATAATGATACATAATCTTGTCATCACTATGCTCCAATCTCTTGTCATCAAAATACTCCACAAGCTTGTCATCAGAATGCTCCATGCCCATGTCATCACAATGCGACATTCCAACTGTCATCGCAATAATCCATGAAAATTATTAGACCGATGCTCCATGCCCTTATCATCACAATGCTCCATGCCCATATTATCACAATGCTCCATGACCCCTGTCATCACAATGTTCCGTGACTCCAGTCATCACAATATTTCATGACTTTGTCATCACTATGGTCCATGCCCTCATGATCAACAGTCTCTGTGATATTTTAAACACAATGCTCCATGAACATTTCATCACAATGCTCTTTGACCCTTGTCATAACAATGCTCTATGCCTTTCTCAGCACAATTCTCCATGACCCTTGTCATCACAATGCTCCATGTGCATGTCAGCACAATGCTCCATGACACATGTCATCAGAATGCACCATGCGCTTGTCATCACAGTGCTCCACCATCTTGTCATCTCAATGCTCCATAAAACTTGTCATCAAGATGCTCCATGCACTTCTCATCAAAATGCTCTCTCACCACTGATGTCACAATGTTACATCACTATTCGTCACAATACTCCTTCACCTCTGTCATCACAATGTTCAATGACGCCTGTCATCACAATACTACATGCACTTATCATCACCTTGTATGATGACCCCGGACATCACAATGTTCCATAACCCCTGTCATCAAAATGCTCCATTACCTTTTTCATCAAAATGTCCATGACCCCTGACATCACAATGTTCCATAACCACAGTCATCAAAATATTCCATGACGCTTTTCGTCAAATTGCTCCATGAACCTCTCATCACAATGCTCCCTGCCCTTCTCATCACAATGCACAACACCCTTGTCATAAAAATGCTCCATTCCCTTGCCATCACAATGATCCATTACACCTGTCATAACAATGTTCCATGACCCCTGCCATCACGATGTTCCATGGCCTTTTCATCACAAAGATCCATGACCCTTCTCATCACAATGCTCCAAGACCACTGTAATCAAAATGCTCCATGCCTCTTTTCATCACAATGATCCATGAACCCTGTCATCACAATGCACCATGCCCATCATCATAATGCTTCATGCTATTGTCATCAAAATGAAATCAAAATGCTCCATGACCTCTATCATAACAATGCTCCAAACCCTTGTGATCACAATATTCCATAACACCTGTCTTCACAATGCGCCATGACGCTTGTCATCACAATTATCCATGGTTTTCCCATCACAATGCTCCATGACATTTGTCCTCACAATGCTCAATACACTTGTCATCAAAATGCTCCCTGACACTTGTTGTCTGTATGCTCCATGAACCCTGTCATGAGAAGGCTCCATGCCATTTTCATCACAATGATCCATGCCCTTTTCATCATGATGCTCCAAGACCCTTGTAATCACAATGCTCCATGCCCTTGTCATCACAAACCTCAATGACGCATGTCATCAGAATGCTCCTTGGCCTTCTCCTCACAAAGCTCCATGCCCTTGTCATCACAATGTTCCATGACCCATATAATCTCAATGCTCCATGCCTCTTTTTATCAGTATGCTCCATGAGACTTTTCATCACAAGGCTCCATGGATTTTTCATCACAATGCTACAGGAAATTGTCATCACACTGCTTCACGACCTTGTCATGAAAATTCTCAATGGCCCTTGTTATCATAATGCTCCAATCCCTAGTCATCACAATGCTCCATTATATTAGTCATCACAATCCTCCATTGAATTTGGCATCACAATGCCCCATTCCATTGTCATCACAATGGAACATGTCATATGTCCTCACAATGGTCCCTGACACCTGTCTTCACAATACTCCATGACCTTATCATCACAATGCTGCATGCCCTTGTCATCACAATGCTCCATGACCCCTGTCATCACAATGCTCCGTGACTCCAGTCATCACAATGCTGCATAACGTTTGTCATCACAATGGTCCATGCCCGCGTCATCACAAGTTTCTGTGACCTTTTTAACCACAATGCTCCTTGAACTTTTCATCACAATGTTCCGTGACACTTGTCATCACAAAGCTCCTTGCCTTTGTCAGAACCATGCCTCATGACCCTTGTCATCAAAATGTGAAACGTGCTTTTCATCACAACAGTCCACAAATTTGTCATAGCAATGCTCCATAAAACATTTAATTGAATGCTCCATGCCCTTCTAATCACAATGCTCCATTACCCCTGTCATAACAATGCTCCATGACCGATGCCATCAAAATGTTCCACGGCCTTGTCATCACAAGGCTCCATGACACTTGTCATCACAATGCTCCAAGATCCCTGTAATCACAATGCTCCATGCCCTTGTCATCACAAAGATCCATGACGCATGTTATCAGAATGTTCCATGGCCTTCTCATCACAATGTTCCATGCCCTTGTCATCACAATGCTCCAAGACCGCTGTAATCACAATGCTCCATGCCACTTTTCATCTCAATGTTCCATGAATCCTGTCATCACAATGCACCATGCCCATCATCATAATGCTTCAAGCTATTGTCATCACAATGAAATCAAAATGCTCCATGACCTCTGTCATCACTATGCTCCATGACCCCTGTCATCACAATACTCCATGAACATTTTCAGCCCAATGCTCCATGACCCTTGTCATCACAATCATCCATGCCCTTGTCATTCCAATGCTCCATGACCCCTGTATTCACAATGGCCCGTGACGCTTGTCATCACAGTGCTCCATGACACATGTCATCACAATGCTCCATGCCTTTGTCAGCAAAATGCTACATGACCTTGTCATTACAATGCTCTATGCACTTGTCATCACAGTACTCCATTACCAATTTCATCACAATCCTCCATGAACCTTGGGATCACATTGCTTCATGCCCTTGTCATCACAATGCTCCATGCTCCTTGAAATCAAAATGATCCATGACCTCTGTCATCACAATGCTCCAAACACTTGTGATCACAATCTTCCATAACACTTGTCATCACAACGCTCCATGACGCCTGTCATCACAATACTCCATGCCCTTTTCATCACAATGCTCCATGACATTTGTCATCACAATTCTCAATACACTTGTCATCACAATGGTCCCTGACACTTGTCGTAGAATGCTCCTTGATCCCTGTCACGAAAAGGCTCCATGCCTTTTTCATCACAATGCCCGATGCCGTTTTCATCACAATGCTCCATGCCACTGTCATCACAATACTCCCCAAGCATGTCATCAGAATGCTCCATGACCCTTGTCATCGCAATGCTCCATGGCCACTGTCATCACAATGCTCCATACCCCTTGTCATTACAGTGCTCCATGGCGCTCGTTTTCACAATTATCCATGGCCTTCTCATCACAATGCTCCACCGACTTGCCATCACAATGCTCCGTGCCCTGGTCATCACAATGGTCCATGTTCCCTGTCATCACAATTCTCCACATTCTTGGCATCACTATTTTCCATGACCCTTATCATCACAGAGTTACATGCTTTGTCATCACAATACTCCTCAAGTTTTCTTCAGAATGCTCCATGACCCTTGTCATCACAATGATCCATGACGCCTGTCATCACAATGCTCCATGACACGTGTCATCACACTGCTCAAAGCCCCTTGTCTTTACAGTGCTCCATGATGCTCGTCACCACAATTATCCATGGTCTTCTCATCACAGTGCTCCACGGTCTTGCCATCACAATGCTCCATGCCCTGGTTATCACAATGCTCCATGTCCCTTGTCATCACAATTCTCCACGTCCTTGTCATCACAATGCTCCATGACAGTTCTCAACACAATGTTACATGCTCTTGTCAGCACAATTCTCCATGCACTTGTCACTGCAATGACCCATGACCCCTCTCATAGCAAGCTCCATGACTTTATCATCACAATGCTTCCCGAACTTTTCCTCAAAATTCTCAATGGCCGTTGTCACCACAATGTTCCATTCCCTTGTTATCACAATGCTCCATGACCCTTGTCATCACAATGCTCCAAGCCCTTGTCATCACAATGCTCCATTACCTTTGTCATCACAATCCTCCATAAAACATGGCATCACAATGCTCCACAACCTTTTCATCACAATGCTCCATAAACCTTGTCATCACAATGCTCCTTGCACGTCTTATCAAAATGCTCTCTCACTACTGATATCAAAATGTTCCCTCACGAGTCATCACAATACACCCACTCCCCTGTAATCACAATGGTCCAAACCCCTGTCATGAAAATGTTCCATGACCCCTGACAACACAATATTCCATAACCCCTGTCATCAAAATGTTCCATGACTGTTTTCATCAAATTGCTCCATGACCCTGTCATCACAATGCTCCCTGCCCTTCACAACAGAATGCACCACACCCTTGTCATCAGAATTCTCTATGACCTTTGTCATCACAAAGCTCCGTGACCCTTGGCATCACAATGCTGCATGCCATTGTCATCACAATGCTCCATGAAACCTCTCATCACTTTGTTCCATGCCCTTGTCATCACAGGCTCCATGATGCTTTTCATCACAATGCTCGATGCCATTCTTCCACAATGCCCCCTGGGCTTGTCATTACAATCCTCCATGACCAATGTATCACAGTGTTCCGTGCCCTTGTCATCACAAAGCTCCAGGACGCATGTCATCAGACTGCTCCATGGCCTTCTCATTCACGATGCTCCATGTCCTTGTCATCACAATGTGCCAAGACTCCTGTAATCACAATGCTACATGCCCCTTTTCATCTCAATGCTCCATGAACCCTGGCATCACAATGCACTGTGCCCATCATCATAATGCTTCATGCTATTATCATCACAATGAAATCAAAATGGTCCATGACCTCTGTCATCACAATGCTCCAAATCCTTGTGATCAAAATGTTCCATAACACTTATCATCACAATGCCCCATGACGCTTGTCATCACAATTATCCATGGTCTTCTCATCACAATGCTCCATGACCTTTGTCATCACAATGCTCAATACCCTTGTCATCACAATGCTCCCTGACACTTGTCATCAGTATGCTCCTTGAACCCTGTCATGACAAGGCTCCATGCATTTTTCATCACAATGTTCCATGCCCTTGTCATCACAAAGCTCCATGATGCATGTCATCAAGACGCTCCATGGATTTCTCATCCCAATGCTCCATGCCCTTGTCCTCACAATGCTCCTCGACCCCTGTAATCACAATGCTCCATGCCCCCTTTCATCAGAATGTTCCATGAGACTTTTCATCACAAGGCTCCATGGTCTTCTCATCACAATGCTCCAGTACCTTGTCATTACAATGCTCCATGACGCCTGTCATCGCAATACTCCATGAACATTTTCATCCCAATGCTCCATGACCTTCTCATCACAATGCTTCATGACCCCTGTCATCACAATGATCCATGTCACCTGTCATCACAACGCTCCATGAACCCTGACAACACAATGATCCGGGACTCTTGTCATCACAATGCTCCATGTGCTTCTCATCACAATACTCTATGAACCTTGGGATCACATTGCTTCATGCCCTTCTCATCTCTCTCTTGCCTTTCTGGTTTTTACAGATTTTCGGATGTCCCTTTTGCCCGGTGGGAAGTGACAATTCTTTGTAGTGTGGATTTGCATTGCACGCTTGCTTGATTGGCCAAAAAGGGCATATGCGTTTTCTCCTGAATATATTCAGGAGAAAAGGCATATGCCGTTTTTGGCCAAGTGCATCATTGTCGAAGTTGTGATGCTTTTCCTGTGCTTTAAAGGCAATTCCGATTTACCTCTTGAAATATGTTTTGTGCAATTCTGCCTCATTTTCAAGTCCGCTTTGTTGCCTTCCCTCAACAGATTTTTGGAAGAGAGTTATCCTTTATAACTCTGCAGGTTTGTGAATTGCTGTGCCCCTGAGCTCCAATTTTCAAATCCCATTTTTGGGAGCTGACCGCAAATCCACAATTTTGCTTCACGACCTATACTGGTTCCAGGCGTGGCTATACTGTTCCCTGCGGGTGGCTGAGGCTTTGGTTAATTCTTCTTCCTGACGTGAATTTAGAGTGACAAGTGCCCGTCCAAATGCCTACATCTACTCTCTGATTGGTTCTCCCTCTTCCCTTTCATCCTCTGCACAATTAGCAAACTTTGCAAACCAGGAGGATATAGGGGCTGGCTCTTCTAAGTTGGGATTTTGATAGTAAAGCAGTTTGAATGTCAAACTGAGCACAAGGAGAGGAAAAATTAGGAGACATTTAAAAACATTCCACCATCACAGGGTGTCCATTCTCTAGGTTTCCCATACATGTTATAACTGTAGTGATCTTCCCTTCTACCTGGAGATTTGGGACCCATGGAATGGTGGCATGCATTGCTACGTTAAAGGGTCTGCATTTTCTCTCCCAATCTCACCAGTCCTCTCAGTCCCAAGTGTCCAGCCTTAAGTCTCATCCAGCTGTCTTTGCAGATAGGGTCATTCCAGGTTTCATCAGAACCCCTGAAGGAATTGTGTAAGAATTTCGCTGTTTTTTTTTTGTTTTGTTTTTGAAATTCATTTTTATAATGAGGTTGAACTGATTTTCACTGACGTGTTTATGCCGGTCTAGACACACTTGATTCCCTTACGGTGACATATCAATACATAGGTTTTAAGATTCTTACTAGTCAGATATATTCCTCTGCGGGGAATAGGGGTTTTGAGTCCCGTTCACTGAGGAAGGTGTAGGTCTTTTCTATTCTGTATTTGGTTTATGGAATGGTACCTGTGCTAATATCAAACTCTGGTTTTATGCATCACCCCACCTCTCCTTTCCCCTTAAGAAGGTATAAGAGTGTTTTCTAAATGTGAGTCTCTGTTCTATTTCTTAATTCAGTTCATGTGTTGTGATATTGACATTCCCTCTGTAAGTGATATCTTATGATAAGGTTCTTTTTCTGTGTGACTAATTTCACTTAGAATCATCATACCTAAATCCACTCATTATGCTGCTACTGGCCTTATGACATTGATTTCACGTCTGAGTGATATTCCATTGTACAAATTTACCACAAGTTCTTTATGCATTTCTCTTTTTCCTGGGATATTTTAGGTGTACCGAAGTTGAGGTTCTTGAATGCAGAACAGCCCTAATCTTTGGGGTGCATGTGTCTTGTCGATATTTAGTCTTCCCAAGTTATATGCCCATGAGTTGAAGTCCCCTTTGCTCGGGGGCTTTGTATTTTAGATGTTTTAGGAAACAGCATACACTTCTTCAGAGTGGCTCTTGGATATTTATACCCCACCCATCATCGTGACTAGGATCCCTGTTCTCCATGGCCTCTCCAGCATTTCTGGTTTGTACACATTTTTTGGATGGCCTTTCTGAGCAGTGGACATTGAGACTTATTTGTTGTGCGGATTTGCATTTCCCGCTTGCTTGGTTGGCCAAAAACTCTGTATGTGTTTTTTTCCTGAAGATATTCACGAAAAAAACGCATACACTCTTTTGCCCAACTGCATCATTTTAGAAATTCTGCTGCTTTTCATATGCTTTAAATGTGAGTACAATCTACCTTTTGAAATCTGTTTCCTGCAATTCTGCCTCTCATTCAGATCCTCTTCGTTGCCTTACCTGAATATATTTTTGGATGTTGGTTATCATTTATATCTTTGCAGGTCTTTGAATTGTCTGCTCCTGAGCTCCATTTTGCACCTGGCTTTTTTGTGAGCTGGCCGCCAAAAATTTGATTGCTTCTGGCCCTATTCTGGTTCTGAGGAGGCAGGCTGAGCCTATGGTTAATTCTTCTTCCTAATGGGAAATTAGAGTGACATGTGCCTGTCAAAACTCCTACAGCTAATCTCTCATTGGTTCCCCCTCTTCCCATTTATCCTCTGCAGAAATTGCAAACTGTGTGAAACAGGAGGTTAAAGGTGCTGATTCTCCAAGTGGGGAGATTGTTAGTAATGTGGCTGGAATGGCGAACCCCAGCACCAGGAGATCAAAAATGAGGTGCATTTTAGACACCTTTCCTGAGCATACGGTGTACATTCATCTCGGTTTCCCAGGCATGTTTTTGCTGTCAGAAGATTCCCATGAACCTGCAGATTTGGGACCCATGGAATGTGTACCAGGCAGTATTACTTTAAAAGGTCTGCATTTCCTCACCCAGCCTCTCTAACATCTCTTAGTCTGCATAGCTTCCAGCCTTATATATCATCCTGCTGTGGGTCTACATTTGTTCAATCCATGTTACATCATAGACCTTCAACAAAAGTTGTAAGAATTTTTGTCTGTCTCACTGTTTTTTTAAAATTTTTAAATTTATTTTTATATTGGTTACAGCTGATTTTCAAAGCTCTGTTTTTTGCTGCTGTACTTCCACTTGATTCATGTACTGTGAGGCAACAATAAATTATTTTTCAGATGCTTATGAGTCATATGTATTATTGTCCACTGACTTGAGTGGGCTGAGTGCAGTTCTTTGAGGTACCGTGTAGGCCTTGTCAGTTATTCAATTTGGTACTGGAATGGTATCTTTGCTAATTTCAAACTCCTGGATAATACCTCACCATTCCCCACCTTTCCCATTTAGCAGCCTTATGTCTATTTTCTACATATTTGACTATGTTTCTGTTTTGTAGTTTATTTCATGTGTAGCCATTTTTGATTCCACCTTTAAGTGACATCTTATGATATGTGTCTTTTTCTTTCTGACATATGTCACTTAGAATGATCGTATGTAACTCCTCCAGAGTTGTTACAACTGGCCTTATTTCATGGATTTCTGGATGAGTAATATTCCACTCTACATAAGTACCCCATCTCTTTTATCCATTTTATCCTTCCAGGGACATTTAGGTTATATCTAAGTGGAGGCCCTTTTTAACAGAGAGGTGGTAAACGTTGGCGTGCCTGTTTTCTGTCCATTTTTGTTTTTCCCAAAGTATACGCCCATGAGTGCAAGTGCCCTATGCTCTGTAGCTCATCTTTTAGATGTTTTAGCAAACACAATACACTTCTCCAGAGTGGCCGTTGGCAAATTACATTTCCACTATCAGCCTCACAGGGCTTCCTTTTCTCCTCACCCTGTCCTGCATTTCTGGTGTTTACACTTTATGTGGATGGCCCTTCTGACTGATGTGAAGTGATACATTTTGTAGTATTGATTTTCAGTGTCCACCTGTTTGGTTGGATAAAAAGTGTGTGTGGCCTTTACTTGAATATATTCAGAAAAAATGCATATGCCCTTTTGGGCCAACTGCATCCTTGGCGATGTTCAGCCCCTTTTCTTGTGCTTTAATGGGGAGTCCTTTCTACCTCTTCAAATCTGTTTCCTGCCACTCTCCCTTGCTTACAAGTCCTTTTCTGTGACTTACCTCAAGACATTTGTCGACGATAGATATTTTCAACTCTGCAGTTTCATGAATTTTAGTGCCCCTGAGTTCCATTTTTCAACTTGTGTTTTTGGAAACTGGACACAAAACAGCAGGATTTCCTCTAGCCCTATTCTGTTCCCGTGGGCAATTCTAGCCTTTGATGTATTTGTCTTCCGGATTGGAAATTAGAGTGGCATGTGCCTGTCCGAACACCTAAGACTTGTCTCTAAATTTTTCTCATCCTTCCGCTTCATCCTCTGGACAAATTACAAACTGTGTGCAACAGGATGTTGACGGTGCTGATATCCCCAAGTGAGGAGATTGTTAGGAAAGATGCTGGAGGTGTGAACCCGAGCACCTGGCGATGAGGAGATGAGGTGCCTTTTCCAAACTCTTTCCGATCAAATGGTGTACCATCCTCTAGGTGTGACAGGCATGTTTTAGCTGTAGGAAGGGTCCCGTGCATGTAAGGAGAACACCAGGTATTTTTCCAAATCAGTGCCTCCCCGAACCCCAAACTGGGGAATTTTTAAGCTACGGCTACACGTATGTCCATTAAGGGCCTTGGGAAATAGGCAGAGCCCAAACTTTAGATGATTGAAATCTTCAGGGTCAGAATCGCTCACCATCGGCCTTGCTTAGGTTACATTTTATCTTTCATTGACAGATGATGTCAATAAAAATATCGATTCTTTTTCAGATTATTTCCCCTTATAGGTTATTGCAAAATATTCAGTTAGTTCCCTGTGCTATACAGTAGTTCCTTGTTGATGATCTATTTTATACATAGCAGTGTGTATGTGTTAATCCCAAACTGTTAATTTATCCCTTCTCCTACCTTTCCCCTTTGGTAATAATAAATTATAAGATTTTATACTTCTCAGAAATGGGGGAGCTGAAAGAGAGGTATCCTTTTCAATGGAAAAGCATTCAAAACAAGATTGAAGCTTCAGCCAAGAGTATTCGATGTACATCCATGGAAATAAATCACTTCATTTCTCTAATGTTGACCTGACAAATAAGACAGACGTCTTCACTGAACTTGCTTATAGTAAAGTGATGGAAATGTCAAAGGTAAGTCTTAGAAACATCTTATTTTACCTGAGCATTATACACTGCTCTATGTTAACTACAGTTTGCCTCACACATCTGTTCATTGAAGTTACAATGTTCTCAATTTCTGTTACTGATCCCCCAGAGTGGACCCCAACAGGAGTCCCCATGCCCAGTGTCATTGGAGCCAACAGATCAAGACTGAGTTTGCTTCAGAAGCAAAGGAAACATTATTTTGAAAACAGAATGGAGAGGTGAGAGCGTGCACGCCCCCATGGGCTGTGGGCTGGACTGCTGTGTAGGGATCCCGGCAGCGTCAGTGGGAGGGAGGGGATGGAGCTCTCGAGGGCTGGGTTGGCTGCAGCTCAGGCACTATGCCACGGAGTCTGCATGGGAACCCGCTAGCTGAGGTGTCGACCCAGCCATTCTGCACTAGGAAATCGGGTCTGAAGTGCCGGGTGTGGGACCTCTGCATGCGGAACCCTAGGAGCACGTGAAATTAGACAAAGCGCAAAGGAAAAACAGCTTAGACTTTATTTTATTGCCCAGATTCTTTATTTATCTCCCAGGCATTTTTAATGAACGTTGCCGGAGACGAACACCTCCTCTGCTTTTTGTTCCATTCCTCATTCTTGGGGTGTTGAGGGTGCAGACCCCTCTTTTGTAACTGCTTCATGCTGTGGTGGGAGCCCTGATACATGGGGGGAGGGGCAAAACGTCTCCCCACCAGCCTCCAGGTGAGGTTGATTGTCCCAAGGCCTCCTGCCTCACTTCTCGTCCGCCTGAGCACCAGCATTGGAAGTGTTATAGATTCTAATGACCTTTTAGGGTCCAGGAAAGAGATGTGCAGAGATGCTGAGGTGGCAGGTTTCTCCCCACCCCACATTTGTTCGGCGACCTTAGGCTGACGGTTTTTGCCAGCCTAGATACTCTGACCTGTACTCTGTGCTTTCTATAATTAGGTCCCTGAATTAATGTACAAACAGCACCATGTGTCAGAACCCTGGCCGCACAACTCCTAGACAGTCCAGGGTCAGTGGTGATCCAGGACCATGACGTCCACTGAGTCAACGGCCTTTAGAAGTAGCCAGCAGTCCAGCCGGTCATATTGGCCACCATCACTGCGGTGTCTGTTGGGTTTTCTATGGTGAAAGCATGATATACGTTTCCCCCGCCAAGCTTATTAGCTCCCCTCTGGGTGCAGTAAGTCCTGCAAGCAGTAGTCTGCTCTTTCGGGGCACAGTCTTGTTGTTTTCTGAGAGAAACTCCAGGTCAAGTGATGGTAACACGAGTAATCTTAGGGGCCCGTTGCGCCCGTTTGTCTCTCTAGAGGTTGGAGTTGGAGGGCCTCCTCACTCGAGGTCAGTGTGTCCACAGAGTGACCCCTGCAACTTCAGGGCATGATGGGTGGTTAGGATCACCACGTGGGGTCTTTTTCCCTTAGGAGGGAGCTGGCCTTGCGGGCTGCTGATTTCTAGCTTTTTAGATACCCCAGTATCCTGGTCTGATGAGTTGGTGGGCAAAGCCCTTGGTGACCATAGTTTATCATACCTGAAGGGCATTCTTGTGTTGCTCCATTTCAAGTGGTCCCAGTTTTTGCACTAAGGCTCCAAGGGCGATTAACCTTTGACCGGGTATGTAAAGGTCAAAGGGCTTAGCTAAATTAGGGAGTTCCTGGGCAAGGGTCTGAATTGACTGCTCTTTCCATTCTTGAAAGGCTGCTCCTGGATTCTATTCAAAAGGATCATCATCTTTTCGTGTCAGTGTTCCATGTCGAGGCCCAGCTATTAGATTGTAGTTAGGGATCCAGATGCAGAAAACCTTGGCCTCCCCAGGAACCCCTAAGCTGTCTTCTAGTTTTAGAAGAGGTAAGGCTGCAAATGGCTTCTTCCCTATCCTGGGATGCGTTTCTCCGAATATCTGTGAGAATGAAGCCCAGGCATGTCACCTGAGCCTGGGATATTTGAGCCTTTTTCTTGGACACCTTGTATCCTTTCTTGCCTAGGTAGTTCAGAGGCGTCTTTAGTAGGCCTGGCGATCAGAATGTCATCTGCATATTGAAGGAGGGTTCCCTTTTACAGAGGTAGAACGTTTAGGTCTTTAGAGGTCATTTCCCCAATGATGGTGTGGGGATTTTTGTACCGTTGGGGCAGGACGGCCCAGCATTATTGCTTTTGTTGCATGTTGTGTCCTGCCACTCACAAGCCAAAAATTCTTGTCACTCTGAGATGAATGGAATACAGAAGAAGGCATCATTGAAGTCTAATACAGAATGCCATGGCCTGGTGGATGGTAGAATGAGCAGCAGGGTGTAGGAAATAGGAGCTACTGGATGTATATCCTCGGTGGCTTCACTGACTATCCTGATATCCTTTACCAGGTCTCCAGCAGCCCATGGGGCTCTCGTGGTCAGGCCAATCCCAGAATATGGAGCTCACCTGGGCTGCACCCCTCACCCCACTGCCCACGGGGCTCTCGTGGTCAAGTCCCTCCCGGGGTATGGAGCTCACCTGTGCAGCTACCCAGCAGCCCATGGGGCTCTCATAGTCAGGCCCTTACCAGGATACAGAGCTCCCCTGGGCAGGTACCCCATCAGGGCTGGACACACAGGAACTGTGCACATAGCCCACCTTGCAGAGAATCCCCAGCTCACCTGTCGCTCACAGCTGACACAGAACACCTCAGAGCAGGACTTGAACTAACAAACAGCAGCTCTGACAGGTCTGTGACCGTGGCTATCACTCTGTGCAGCCTCTCTCTGCCTGGTCTTCCAGACACTTCTACTGCAGCCAGGGCACCAGGCCTCTGTCTCCACCCACCATCACTCCTCTCCCTGACTCCTGGGTTCCTCTCATTAGGATAGGGTTTTCTTGAAGTTGTTTTCCACTCATGGACCAGATAAAATGATAAGAAAACAAGCCGCAGCTGCAGCCCCTTGTCTAGCCTGACTCTCAAGGGCCCACACCTGTTCCTTGGGCCTGGCCCGTTTAGCAAGGTTCATTTTCTGCAACTGTGAGCCCCTGAGGGGTGAGGATTGGCTGATTTGGGCAGCCTGACACTGCCTGCCCGCCCTCTCCAGGTGTGCCTGGGTTGAGGTCAATATAAACACCTCTCCAGTCAGCAAGAGCCCCTGTAGCTGTGCCTGACGCCATATTCTCTGCCCCGTCAGCAGTGTCAGGGCTGGGGTGGTGGGAGGGAGTGAGGGGACGTGGCTTTGTGGGTGGCCCAGTGTGAGTGGGGCTCTGCTGGACTTTCTGCAGGAGTTGCCAGGCTGCCACCTGCTAAAGAAAAGGATGTGTCATCCATACCTGCCTCTGGAATTTCTCCCCAGGCAGAGGTGAGGAAGTAAAAAAGCAGTGGAGGCCGTGGCAGGAGGGGTATCTCAGGCAGGGAAATGGAAAGCTTCCAGAAGAGCATCTGGGGCCAGGACCATCCTGACTGGCCTGCAAGCACCAAGTCGGCCTGCGTGCTGTCGCTGGTGTGGCTCCACAGCCCTTCCTCTAGGCTTGCAAGTGCTTGTACATATTCAGGTGTTTTACCTGGAAAGGGTGGGAAGAGTTCAGCTGCAGCAGGACTGGGGCTCAGCTCACATTTACTCACAGACGCCTCGACACAGTCCCCAGCTTTGCAATGAGGATGCTCCTTGTGGGGGGGAGTGCTGCTGACTGCATGGGAGACGACTTCCCACCTCTGACCAACTTAAGAATTTTTTACCACTGGAGCAAGTGCCCTGATACGATTTTCCTCTGTATAACTGGTGGGTTCTGTTTTTTTGTTTGTTTGTATTTTTTTCTTTTTTTTTCTTTTTGGTTCAAGGTAGATTTTATTTATTCCTCTTTTTTTTTTTTAATTTGAGATATAAACATGGAAATAATGCATTAATATAAAGACGTCTATGTGAACGGAAAAACTTTTTTTCTGTTTTAATTTATTAAATGTTATTTATTTATTTTTATTTTTTAAATTTTTTTATTTCTTTTATACAGCAGGTTCTTATTGGATATCTATTTTATACATATAAGTGTGCACATGTGAATCCTAGTCTCCCAATTCTTCCCACCACCACCCTCACATGGTGTTCCCCCCTTGGTGTCCATATGTTTGTTCTCTACATCTGTGTCTCTATCTCTGCCCTGCAAACCGGTTCATCTGTACCATTTTTCTAGGTTCCACATATATGCATTAATATACAATATTTGTTTTTCTCTTTCTGACTTACTTCACTCCGTATGACAGTCTCTAGATCCATCAAGGTCCCTACAAATGACCCAATTTCATTCCTATGTATGGCTGACTAATATTCCATTGTATATATCTACCACATCTTTATCCATTCGTCTGTCTGTGGGCACTTAGGTTCCTTTCATTACCTGGCTATTGTAAATAGTGCTGCAATGAACATTGTGGTGAATGTGTCTTTTTGATTTATGGTTTTCTCTGGGTATATGCCCAGTAGTGGGATTGCTGGATTATATGGTAATTCTATTTTTAGTTTTTTAAGGAACCTCTATACTGTTCTCCATAGAGACTGTATCGATTTACATTCCCAACAATAGTGGAAGAAGGTTCCTTTTCTCCACACCCTCTCCAGCATTTTTTTGTTTGTAGATTTTCTGATGATGTGACGTGATAACTCATTGTACTTTCGATTTCCATTTCTCTAATAATTAGTGATGTTGAGCAGATTTTCATGTGCATACTGGCCATCTCTATGTCTTCTTGGAAGAAATGTCTATTTCGATCTTCTTCCATTTTTGTATTGGGTTGTTTGTTTAATTAATATTGAGCTGCATGAGCGGTTTATATATATTGGAGATTAATCATTTGTCCATTGATTCGTTTGCAAATATTTTCTGCCATTCTGAAGGTTGTCTTTTCGTCTTGTTTGTAGTTTCCTTTGCTTTGCAAAAGCTTTTACGTTTCATTAGGTCCCATCTGTTTAGTTTTCTTTTATATTTCATTACTATAGGAGGTGGATCAAAACAGATCTTGCTGTGATTTACGTCAGAGTATCCTTCGTAAGTTTTCCCCTCAGAGTTTTATACTATCCGGTCTTACACTAAGGTCTCTAATCCATTTTGAATATATTTTTATGTATGGTGTTGGGGAGTGTTCTAATTTCATTCTTTTACATGTAGCTGTCCATATTTCCCAGCACCAATGATTGAAGAGACTGTCTTATCTCCATTGTATAGTCTTGCATCCTTTGTCATAGATTAGGTGACCATAGGTGTGTAGGTTTAGGCCTGTGCTTTCTTTTCTTTTTCCTTTTACACGTTTATTGGAGTATAATTGATTAACAATGGAGTGTTCGTTTCTGCTGTATAAAAAAGTGAATCAGCTATACATATACAAATATCACCAGATCCCCTCCCTCTTGCATCTCCCTCCCACACCCCATATCCCACCCCTTTATGTGGTCACAAAGCACCGAGCTTATCTACCTGTTCTATGTGGCTGCTTCCCAGTAGCTATCGGTGTTACATTTTGTAATGTATTTATGTCCATGCCACTCACTCACTTCGTCCCAGCTTACCCATCCCCCTTCCGGTGTCCGCAAGTCCTTTCTCTATGTCTGTGTCCTTAATCCTGTCCTGCCACTAGGTTCTTCAAAATCTTTTTTTTTTTCTTCATTAGATTCTGTATATCTCTGTTAACATACAGTATTTGTTTTTCCCTTTCTGACTTACTTCACTGTTTAGGACAGATTCTAAGTCCATCCACCTCAGTACAAATAACTCAGTTTTGCTGCTTTTTATGGCTGAGTAATATTCCATTGTGTATATGTGCCAGATCTTCTTTATCCATTCATCTGTCGATGGACACTTTGGTTGCTTCCATGTCCTGACTATTGTAAATAGAGCTGCAATGAACATTTTTGTACATAACTCTTTTTGAATTATGGTTTTCACAAGGCAAATGCCCAGTAGTTGGATTGTTGTGTCGTATGGTACTTCTATTGTTAGTTATTTAAAGGAACCTCCGTACTGTTCTCCCTAGTGCCCATATCAATTTACATCCCCACCCACAGTGCAAGTGTGTTCACTTTTCTCCAATAAAGGCCTCTCCAGCATTTATTGTTTTGTAGATTTTTTTGATGATTGCCACTCTGACTGCTGTGAGGTGATACCTCACGGTAGTTTTGATTTGCATTTCTCTAATGATTAGTAATGTTCAGCATCCTTTCATGTGTTTCTTGGTAATCTGTATATCTTCTTTGGAGAAATGTCTATTTAGGTCTTCTGCCCGTTTTTGGATTGGGTTGTTTGTTTTTGTGATATTGAGCTACATGTGGTGCTTGTAAAGTTTGGAGATTAATCCTTTGTCAATTGCTTCATTTGAAAATATTTTCTCCCATTCTGAGGGTTGTTTTTGCATCTTGTTTATGTTTTCCTGTACTGTGTAAAAGCTTTTAAGTTTCATTAGGTCCTATTTGTTAATTTCTGTTTTTATTTCCATTTCTCTAGGAGGTGGGTCAAAAAGGATCTTGCTGTGATTTATGTCATAGAGTGTTCTGCCTATGGTTTCCTCTAAGTGTTTTATAGTGTCTGGTCTTATATTTAGATCTCTAATCAATTTAGAGTTTATTTTTGTGTATGGTGTTATGGAGTGTTCTAATTTCATTCTTTTATGTGTAGGGGTCCAGTTTTCCCAGCACCAATTACTGAAGAGACTGTCTTTTCTCCATTGTATATCCATAGCTCCTTTGTCATAGATGAGATAGCCATAGGTACGTAGGTTTCTCTCTGGGCTTTCTGTCCTGTTCCATTGATCTGTGTTTATGCCAGTCTACATAAACTTGATTCCATTATGGAGACATATAAATACATAGGTTTCAAGGTTATTACCAGTCAGATATATTCCTCTTCAGTGAATAGGGTGTTTTGTGTCCAGTTCATTGAGAAAGGAGTAGGTCTTGTCTATTACATATTTGGTATATGGAATGGGATCTGTGCTAATTTCAAACTCTTCTTTTACACATCACCCCACGTCACCTTTCCCCTTAAGGAGGAATAAGTGTGTTTTCTAAATGTGTAATTCTGTTCACTTTTGAAATTCAGTTCATGTGTAGCCATGTTTACATTCCCTCTATAATTGAGATATTACAATAAGTTTCTTTTTTCTTTGTGGCTCATTTCACTTAGCATCATCATACCTAAAGCCACTCATTATGCTGCTATTGGCCTTATGACATTGATTTTATGTCTGAGTGACATTCCATTGTATATAAGTACCACAACATCTATATCCATTTTTTTTTCCTTTCCTGGGATATTTAAAGTGTACCGAAGTCGAGGTTCTTGTAAACAGAGCAGCCCTAAACTTTGGGCTGGCTGTGTGTTGTGGATTTTTAGTTTTCCCAAAATACACGCCCATGAGTGGAAGTGTGCTATGCTCTGTAGCTCTGTTTTAGAAAACAACATACAGTTCTCCAGAGAGGCTTTTGGCAATTTACATCCTGTCCATCGGCGTAACAAGGCTCCCTTTTCTCCATGGCCTGTCCTGCATTTGTGGTTTTTACACTATTTGCGGATGGCCCTTTTCACAGGAGGTAAGGGACACTTCTCTTTAGTGTGGATTTGCAATGCCTGATGGCTTGCTTAGCCAAAAAGGGCGTATGCCTTTTTTCCCGAATATATTCAAGAAAATACACATACTCCCTTTTCAGCCAAGGGCAACATTGTCGAAGTTCTGTCGCTTTTCATGTGCTTTAAAGATGACTCCAATCTACCTCTTGAAATCTGTTTCCTTCAATTCTGCCTTGCATTCCAATCATCTTCACTGTCTTACCTCAATATATATCTGGATGATAGTTGTCCTTTATAACTCTGCAAGTTTGTGAATTGCTGTGCCCCTGATTTCCATTTTTCAACTCGCCTATTTGTGAGCTGGCTGCAATACCGCAGGAAGGCTTTAGGCCCTAGTCTGGTTCTGGGGCTTCAGGTTGAGCCTTTGGTTAATTCTTCTTCCTGATGGGAAACTAGAGTGACATGTGCCCATGCAAACACCTACAGCTAATCTCTCATTTATTCCCCCTCTTCCTGTTCATCCTCTGCACAATTTGAAAACTGTGCATAACAGGAGGGTAAAGGCGCTGACACTCCAAGTGGGGAGATTTTTAGTAATGCAGATGGAATGGCAAAGCCGAGCACGACAAAAGGAAAAAATGAGGTACCTTTTAGAAAACTTTCCCAATTACACAGTGTATCATCCACTGGGTTTCCCATGCATGCTTTAACTGTAGGAAGATTCCCTTAAACCTGGAGAGTTGGGACCACTAGAATGGGTAGTACACAGTATTGCTCTAAGTGGTGTTCTTTTGCTCACACAACCTCAACAATCTTGTCAGCCCCACGTGTCCAGTTTTATGTCTCATCCAGCTGTGGGTGTAAAGGTGGACAATCCAGGTTGCATCACAGGCCCTGAACATAATTCTTAAGGCTTTCTCTCTTTTTCGCTGTTTTTGCATTTTGCTTTTGAAATTTATTTTTATAAGGGTGTTTAGCTGAATTTCAGGGCTGTGTTCATGTTGTTATACACACACATGATTCCTTTATGGAGACATGAGAATACATATGTATTAAAATTCTTGGAGTCAGATATATTCCTCTGCAATGAATATGGGGTGTTGAGTCCAGTTCATTGTGCGGGGAGTAGGTGATGTCTATTACATACTTGGTTTATGTAACGTTATCTGTGCTAATTTAAAACTGTGGTTTTATGCATCAACCCACTTCGCCTTTCCCCTTAAGCAGGCAGAATATTGTTTCTTATGTGTGTGACTCTGTTGTGTTTGTAATTCAGTTCATTCGTAACCATGTGTAAATTCCCACTATGAGTGATAACTTATGATGAGATTCGGTACTCTGTTATCTTTCCAAACTCAGTTCATGTGTAGCCATGTTACAGGACCTTCATAAGTGATATCTTATGATAAGTTTCTTTTTCTGTGTGACTTATTTCACTTAGAAACATCGTACCTGAATCCACTCATTTGGCTGCTACTGGCCTTATGCCATTGATTTCTTGGCTGAGGAATATTCCATCGTACGTAAGGACAACAATTTCTTGTACCATTTTTGTTTTTCCTGGGATATTTAAGGTGTACCCAAGTTGAGGTTCTTGTAAGCAGTGCAGCCCTAAATATTTGGGTGGCTCAGTCTTATTGATTTTCAATTTTCCCAAGGTATATTCCCTAGACTGGAAGTGCCCTTGGCTCTATAGCTCTGTTGTTTACTTGGTTTAGGGAACACAACGCACTCCTCCAGAGAGGCAATTGGCAATTTACATCCCATGCATCAGCATAACAAGGTTCCCTGTTCTCCAGGGCCTGTCTTTCCTTTCTGGTTTTTACACATTTTGCTGATGTCCCATTTACCGGTGGGAAGTGATACTTCTTTGTAGTGCAGATTTGCATTGTCCGCTTGTTTGTTTGGCCAAAAGGGGCGTATGCCTTTTCTCCTGAATATATTCAGGAGAAAACGCATATGCCTCTTTTGGCCAAGTGCATCATTGTCGAAGTTGTGCCCCTCTTCCTGTGCTTTACAGGTGATTCCAACGTACCTCCTGAAATCTGTTTCCTGCTATTCGGCCTTGCTTTCAAGTCCGCCTCGGTGCCTTCCATCAACAGATTTTTGGACGATAGTTGTCCTTTAAACTCTGCCAGTTTGTCAATTGCTATGCCTCTGAGGTCCTTTTTCAACTCGTTTTTTTTGAGCTGAACGCAAGTCCAAAATATTGCTTCACGACCTATACTGGTTCATAGTGCGTGGCTGAGACTTTGGTTAATCCTGCTTCCGGCCGGGAAATTAGAGTGACATGTCCCCATCCAAATGCCTAACAGCTACTCTCTCATTGGTTCTCCCTCTTCCCTTTCATCCTCTGCCAATTTGGCAACCTGTGAGAAGCAGGAGGTTAAAGGGGCAGTCTTTCCAAGTTGGGAGATTGATAGTAAAGCAGTTGCAAAGTCAAACCAGAGCACCAGGAGAGGGACTATTCGTTGAGTTTTAGAAACCTTTCGTATTCAACGTGTGTCCATTCTCTAGGTTTCCCGTACATGTTATAACTGCAGTAATATTCCCTTCAACCTGCAGAGTTGGGACAAATGGAATGGGGGCCACTCATTATTGCTTTAAAGGGTCTGCATTTTCTCACCCAGTCTCACTAATCCTCTCAGTCCCAAGTGTCCAGCCTTATGCCACATCCAGCTGTCATTGTAGATAGGGTCATTCCACGTTTCATCAGAGACCCTGAAGGAATTGTAAGGAATTTCCCTGTTTTTTTGTTTTGTTTTTGAAATTCCTTTTTATAGTGGGTTTGAGCTGATTCTCGCTGCCATGTTTATGCTAGTCTAGACACACTTGATTCCTTTATGGAGACATATCAATACATAGATATTAAGATTCTTACTAGTAAGATATATTACTCTGCGGTGAATATGAGGTGTTGAGTCCCTTTCACTGAGGAAGGAGTAGGTCTTGTCTATTCCGTATTTTGTTTTTGGAACGGTACCTGTACTAATATCAAACTCTGGTTTTATGCATTACCCCACCTCTCCTTCCCCCTTAAGAAGGCATAAGGGTGTTTTCTAAATGTGAGACTCTGTATTCTTTCCTAACTCAGTTCATGTGCAGCCATGTTTACAGGATCTTCAAAAGTGATATCTTATGATAAGTTTCTTTTTCTGTGTGACTTATTTCACTTAGAATCATCGTACCTGAATCCACTCATTTTTCTGCTACTGGCCTTATGACATTGATTTTATGGCTGAGGGATATTCCATCATATGTAAGTACCACAATTTCCTGAACCATTTTTGTCTTTCCTGGGATATTTATGGTGTACCCAAGTTGAGGTTTTTGTAAGCAGTGCAGCCCTGAATATTTGTTTCGATCTGTCTTATTGATTTTCAGTTTTCCCAAGGTATATTCCCTAGATTGGAAGTGCCCTTGGCTCCGTAGCTCTGTTGTTTACTTGTTTTAGGGAACACAATGCACTCCTCCAGAGAGGCAGTTGGCAATTTACATCCCGCCCATCAGCATAACAAGGCTACCTGTTCTCCAGTGCCTGTCTTGCCTTTTTGGTTTTTACACATTTTGCGGATGTCCATTTGGACCGGTGGGAAGTGATACTTCTTTGTAGTGCAGATTTGCATTGCCCGCTTGCTTGCTTGGCCAAAAAGGGCATATGCGTTTTCTTCTGAATATATTCACGTGAAAACCCATTTGCTCTTTATGGCCATTTCCATAATTTTCGATGTTGTGATGCTTTTCCTGTGTTTAAATGTGTTTCCAATGTACCTCTTGAAATCTGTTTCATGCCATTCTGCCTCATTTTCACTTCCACCTCGTGGCTTTCCCTCATCAGATTTTTGGAAGAGAGTAGTCCTTTATAACTCTGTAGGTTACTGAATTGCTGTGGCCCTGAACTCCTTTTTTCATCTTGCGTTTTTGTTAGCTGACCTCAAATCCACAGTTTTGCTTCTGGAACTATACTAGTTCTGGGGGGGCAGGCTGAGACTTTGGTTAATTCCTCTTCGTGACGGGAAATTAGAGTGACATGTGGTCATCCAAATGCCTACAGCTACTCTCTCATTGGTTCTCTCTCTTCCCTTATATCCTCTGCACAATTTGCCAACTGTGTGAACCATGATGTTATAGGGGCTGACTCTCCAAGTTGTGAGAGTGATAGTAAAGCAGTTGGAATGTCAAACTGGAGCACAAGGAGAGAAAAAATTAGTAGAGTTTTAGAAAACTTTCACCATAAGTCGGTTTCCATTCTCTAGGTTCCCATACATGTTATAACTGTAGTGATATTCCCTTCTACCTGGAGAGTTGGGAACCATGGAATGGGTGGCAGGCATTATTGCTTTAAAGGGTCTGCATTTTTTCACCCAATCTCACCAATCCTCTCAGTCCCAAGTGACCAGCTTTATGCAACATCCAGCTGTCATTGTAGATAGGGTCATTCCAGGTTTCATCAGAACCCCTGAAGGTATTGTGTAAGAATTTTACTGTTTTTATCTTTTGTTTTGAAATTCATTTTTATAGTGGGTTTGAGCTGATTCTCACTGCCATGTTTATGTCGTTCTAGACACACTGCGTTCCCTTATGGAGACATATCAATATATAGGTGTTAAAATTCTTACTAGTCAGATATATTTCTCTGCGGGTAATAGGGATGTTGAGTTCCGTTCACTGAGGAAGGAGTAGGGCTTGTCTCTTCTGTTTTTGGATTATGGAACATTACCTGTGCTAATATCAAACTTTTGTTTTGTGCATCTCCCCACCTCTCTTTCCCCTTAAGCAAGCGTTAGAGTGTTTTCTAAATCTGAAACTCTGTTCTCTTCCCTAATTTAGTTCATATGTAGCCATGTTTACATTCACTTCATAAGTGATATCTTATGTCAGAATGCACTATGGCTCTTGTCACAATAATGCTCCATGACCCCTGTCATCACCATGCTCCATGCCCTGGTTATCACAATGCTCCATGTCCCTTGTCATCACAATTCTCCACGTCCTTGACATCACAATGCTACAGGACACTTCTCATCACAATGTTACATGCTCTTGTAATCTCAATTCTCCATGCACTTGACCTTGCAATGCTCCATGCACTTGTCATCACAATGCTCCATGCACTTGTCATCACAATGCTCCATGACCCCTGTCATCACAATGCTCCGTGAAACCTGTCATCACAATGCTTCATGCCCCTTGTCATTACAGTGCTCCATGATGCTCGACATCACAATTACCCAAGGTCTTCTCATCACAATGCTCCACGGTTTTGCCATCACCATGCTCCATGCCTTGTCATCTCAAAGCTCAATGTCCCTTGTCCTCAAAATTCTCCATGTCCTTGTCATTACAATGCTCCATGGCACTTCACATAACAATGTTTTATGCTCTTGTCATCACAATACTCCATGCACTTGTCACAGCATTGCTCCATGACCCCTGTCATAGGAAGCTCCATGCGATTTTCATCACAATGTTTCACGACCTGGACATTAAAATTATCAATGTCCCTTGATATAACAATGCTCCATGAACTTGTCATCACAATGCTCCTTTACTTTGTCACAACAATCCTCCATGACACTTGTCATCACAATGCTCCATGATATTGTCATCAAACTGGAACATTACATATTTCATCACAATGCTCCCTGACAACTTTCTTCACAATAATCCATGACCTTGTTATCACAGTGCTCCATGCCCTTGTCATCACAATGTGCCATGCCCACTCTTATCACAATAATCCATGAAACTTGTCAGACTAATGCTCCATGCCACTTTTCATCTCAATGCTCCATGAACGCTGTCATCACAATGCACCATGCCCATCATCATAATGCTTCAGGCTATTGTCATCACAATGAAATCAAAATGCTCCATGACCTTCTGTCAACACAATGCTCCAAACCCATGTGACCACAATGTTCCATAACACTTGTCATCACAATGCCCCATGACGCTGTTCAGCACAATTATCCATGGTCTTCTCATGACAATGCACCATGACTTTTGTCATCACAATGCTCAATACACTTGTCATCACAATGCTCTCTGACTATTGCCGTCAGTATGCACATTGAACTCTTTCATGACAAGGCTCCATGCCTTTTTCATCACAATGACCCATGCCCTTTTCATCACAATGCTCCAGACCCCTGTGATCACAATGCTCCTTGCACTTGTCATCACAAATCTCCATGACGCATGTCATCAGAATGCTCCATGGCCTTCTCATCATAATGTTCCATGCCCTTATCATCACAATGCTCCAAGACCCCTGTAATCACAATGATCCCTGCACCTTTTCATCAGAATGCTCCACGAGACATGTCATCACAAGGTTCCATGGTCTTCACATCACAGTGCTCCAAGACCTTTTCATCACAGTGCTCCATTCCCTTGTCATCACAATGCTCCATGACCCCTCTCATCACAATACTCCATGAACATTTTCAGCCCAATGCTCCATGACACTTCTCATCAAAATGATGCATGCCCTTTTCATCCCAATGCTCCATGACCCATGTATTCCCAATGCTCTGTGATGCTTGTCATCACAGTGCTCCATGACACATATCATAACAATGCTCCATGCCTTTTTCAGCAAAATGCACCATGACCTTGTCATTACGATGTTCTATGCGCTTGTCATCACAATAATCCATTACCAATGCAATCACAATCCTCCATGAACTTTGGGATCACATTGCTCCATGCCCTTTTCATCACAATGCTCCAAGCTCCTTGATATCAAATGAGCCATGACCTCTGTCATCACAATGCTCCAATCCCTTGTGATCACAATGTTCCATAACACTTGTCATCACAACGCTCCATGATGCCTGTCATTACAATACTCCATACCCTTTTCATCACAATGCTCCATGACATTGTGATCAAAATACTCCACAAGCTTGTCATCAGAATGCTCCATGACCCTTGTCATCACAATTCTCCATGCACTTGTCAGCACAATGCTCCATGACACTTGTCATCATAATGCTCCAAGCCATTGTCATCACAATGCTCCATTACCTTTGTGATCAGAATCCTCAATGGAAGTTTGCATCACAATGCTCCATGCCATTGTCATCACAATGGGCCATTACATATGTCATCACAATGCTCCCTGACACCTCTCTTTACAATACTGCATTACCTGGTCATCACAATGCTCCCTGCCGTTCTCATCACAATGCACCACACCCTTGTCATCAAAATGCTCCATGACCTGTGTCATCACAAAGCTCCTTGACCCTTGACATCACAATGCTCCATGTCATTGTCATCACAATGCTCCATGAACCCTCTCATCACATTGCTCCATGCCCTTGTCATCACAAAGCTCCATGGCACTTGTCATCACAATGCTCGATGCCCTTCTCATCACAATGCTCCATGCCCTTGTCATTACAATCCTCCATGACCCATGTATCACAGTGTACCGTGCCCTTGTCATCACAATGCGCCATGCCCACTCTCATCACAATAATCCATGAAATATTTCAGACCAATGCTCAATGCACTTCTCATCACAATGCTCCATTACCTCTGTCATAACAAGCTCCATGACCCCTGCCATCACAATGTTCCACGGCCTTGTCATCACAAGGCTCCAGGACCCTTGTCAGCACAATGCTCCAAGACCCATGTAATCACAATGCTCCATGCCCTTGTCATCACAAAGCTCCATGACGCATGTCATCACAATGTTCCATGGCCTTCGCCTCACAATGCTCCATGCCCTTGTCATCACAATGCTTCAAGACCCCCGTAATCACAATGCTCCATGCCCCTTTTCATCAGAATGCTCCATTAGACTTGTCATCCCAAGTCTGCATTGTCATCTCATCACAATGCTCCAAGACCTTGTCATCAACATGCTCCATTCCCTTGTCATCACAATGCTCCATGACCCCTGTCATCACAATACTCCATGCACATTATTAGCCCAATGCTCCATGACCCTTGTCATCACAAAGCTCCATGCACTTGTCAGCACAATGCTCCCTGATCCTTGTCATCACAATGCTCCAAACCATTGTCACCACAATGCTCCATTACCTTTGTCATCAGAATCCTCCATGACACTTGGCATCACAATGCTCCATGCCATTGTCATCACAATGCTCCATGACCCCTGTCATCACAATGCTCCGTGACTACAGTCATCACAATGCTTCATAACGTTTGTCATCACAACAATCCATGCCCACGTCATCACAAGGCTCTGTGACCTTTGTAACCACAATGCTCCATGAACTTTTCATCACAATGCTCCGTGACCCTTGTCATCACAATGCTCCATGCCTTTGTCAGAACAATGCTCCTTGACCCTTGTCATCAAATTGTGCCATGCGCTTTTCACCACAATGATCCACAACCTTGTCATCGCTATGCTCCATAAACCTTGTAATCACAATGCTCCATGCACTTCTCATCCAAATACTCTCTCACATGAGATATCACAATGTTCCATCACTAGTCATCACAATCCTCCCTCACCCCTGTTATCACAATGTTCCATGACCCCTGTCATCACAATGCTACATCCCCTTATCAGCACAATGTTCCATGACCCCTGACATCACAATGTTCCATAACCCCTGTCATCAAAATGCTCCATGACCCTTTTCATCCCATAGCTCCATGACCCCTGGCATCACAATGTTCTATAAGCCCTGGCATCAAAATGTTCCATTACACTTTTCATCAAATTGCTGCATGACCCTGTCATCAAAATGCTCCCTGCCCTTCTCATCACAATGCACCACACACTTGTCATCAAAATGCTCCATGACCTTTGTCATCACAAAGCTCCATGACCCTTGGCATCACAATGCTCCATGTCATTGTCATCACAATGCTCCATGAACCCTCTCATCACATTGCTCCATGTCCTTGTCATCACAAAGCTCCATGACACTTGTCATCACAATGCTCGATGCCATTCTCATCACAATGCTCCATGACCTTGTCATTACAATCCTCCATGACCCATGTATCACAGTGTACCGTGCCCTTGTCATGACAAACCGCCATGCCCACTCTCATCACAGTAATCCATGAAACATTTCAGATCAATGCTCAATGCCCTTCTCATCACAATGCTCCGTTACCTCTCTCGTAACAATGCTCCATGACACCTGCCATCATAATATTCCACGGCCTTGTCATCACAAGGCTCCATGACCCTTGTCATCACAATGCTCCAAGATCCATGTAATCACAATGCTCCATGCCCTTGTCATCACAAAGCTCCATGACGCATGTCATCAGAATGTTCCATGGTCTTCTCCTCACAATGCTCCATGCCCTTGTCATCACAATGCTCGAAGACTCCAGTAATCACAATGTTCCATTCCCTTTTTCATCAGAATGCTCCATTAGATTTGTCATCACAAGTCTCCATGGTCATCTCCTCACAATGCTCCAAGACCTTGTCATCACCATGCTCCATTCCCTTGTCATCACAATGCTCCATGACCCCTGTCATCACAATACTCCATGAACATTTTCAGCCCAATTCTCTATGACCTTCTCATCACAATGCTCCATGACCAATATCATCACAATGCTCCATGACCACTGTCATCACAACACTCCATGACACCTGACAACACAATGATCCGGGACTCTTGTCATCACAATGCTCCAAGACCCCTGTAATCACAATGCTCCATGACCCCTGCCATCACAATACTCCATGAACATTTTCAGCCCAATGCTCCATGACCCTTGTCATCACAATGATCCATGCCCATGTTATCCCAATGTTCCATGACCCATGTATTCACAATGCTCCATGACGCTTGTCATCACAGTGCTCCATGACACCTGTCATCACAATGCTCCATGCCTTTGTCAGCAAAATGCTACATGACCTTGTCATTACAATGCTCTATGCACTTGTCATCACAATACTCCATTTCCATTGTCATCACAATCCTCCATGAACTTTGGGATCACATTGCTTCATGCCCTTGTCATCACAATGCTCCATGCTCCTTGAAATCAGAATGATCCATGACCTCTGTCATCACAATGCTCCAAACCCTTGTGATCACAATGTTCCATAACACTTGTCCTCAAAACGCTCCATGATGCCTGTCATCACAATAATCCATGCCCTTTTCATCACAATGCTCCATGACCTTTGTCATCACAATTCTCAATACACTTGTCATCACAATGCTCCCTGACACTTGTCGTCAGAATGCTCCTTGAACCCTGTCACGAAAAGGCTCCATGCCTTTTTCATCACAAAGCCCCATGCCCTTTTCATCCCAATGCTCCATGCCATTGTCATCAAAATACTCCACAAGCTTGTCATCAGAATGCTCCATGACCCTTGTCATCACAATTCTCCATGCACTTGTCAGCACAATGCTCCCTGACACTTGTCATCACAATGCTCCAAGCCATTGTCATCACAATGCTCCATTACCTTTGTGATCAGAATCCTCAATGGAAGTTTGCATCACAATGCTCCATGCCATTGTCATCACAATGGGCCATTACATATGTCATCACAATGCTCCCTGACACCTCTCTTTACAATACTGCATTACCTGGTCATCACAATGCTCCCTGCCGTTCTCATCACAATGCACCACACCCTTGTCATCAAAATGCTCCATGACCTTTGTCATCACAAAGCTCCATGACCCTTGGCATCACAATGCTCCATGTCATTGCAATCACAATGCTCCATGAACCCTCTCATCACATTGCTCCATGCCCTTGTCATCACAAAGCTCCATGGCACTTGTCATCACAATGCTCGATGCCCTTCTCATCACAATGCTCCATGCCCTTGTCATTACAATCCTCCATGACCCATGTATCACAGTGTACCGTGCCCTTGTCATCACAATATGCCATGCCCACTCTCATCACAATAATCCATGAAATATTTCAGACCAATGCTCAATGCACTTCTCATCACAATGCTCCATTACCTCTGTCATAACAAGCTCCATGACCCCTGCCATCACAATGTTCCACGGCCTTGTCATCACAAGGCTCCATGACCCTTGTCAGCACAATGCTCCAAGACCCATGTAATCACAATGCTCCATGCCCTTGTCATCACAAAGCTCCATGACGCATGTCATCACAATGGTCCATGGCCTTCGCCTCACAATGCTCCATGCCCTTGTCATCACAATGCTGCAAGACCCCTGTAATCACAATGCTCCATGCCCCTTTTCATAAGAATGCTCCATTAGACTTGTCATCACAAGTCTCCATGGTCATCTCATCACAATGCTCCAAGACCTTGTCATCACCATGCTCCATTCCCTTGTCATCACAATGCTCCATGACCCCTGTCATCACAATACTCCATGAACATTTTCAGCCCAATGCTCCATGACCCTTGTCATCACAATGATCCATGCCCATGTTATCCCAATGTTCCATGACCCATGTATTCACAATGCTCCATGACGCTTGTCATCACAGTGCTCCATGACACCTGTCATCACAATGCTCCATGCCTTTGTCAGCAAAATGCTACATGACATTGTCATTACAATGCTCTATGCACTTGTCATCACAATACTCCATTTCCATTGTCATCACAATCCTCCATGAACTTTGGGATCACATTGCTTCATGCCCTTGTCATCACAATGCTCCATGCTCCTTGAAATCAAAATGATCCATGACCTCTCTCATCACAATGCTCCAAACCCTTGTGATCACAATGTTCCATAACACTTGTCCTCACAACGCTCCATGATGCCTGTCATCACAATAATCCATGCCCTTTTCATCACAATGCTCCATGACCTTTGTCATCACAATTCTCAATACACTTGTCATCACAATGCTCCCTGACACTTGTCGTCAGAATGCTCCTTGAACCCTGTCACGAAAAGGCTTCATGCCTTTTTCATCACAAAGCCCCATGCCCTTTTCATCCCAATGCTCCATGCCATTGTCATCAAAATACTCCACAAGCTTGTCATCAGAATGCTCCATGACCCTTGTCATCACAATTCTCCATGCACTTGTCAGCACAATGCTCCCTGACACTTGTCATCACAATGCTCCAAGCCATTGTCATCACAATGCTCCATTACCTTTGTGATCAGAATCCTCAATGGAAGTTTGCATCACAATGCTCCATGCCATTGTCATCACAATGGGCCATTACATATGTCATCACAATGCTCCCTGACACCTCCCTTTACAATACTGCATTACCTGGTCATCACAATGCTCCCTGCCGTTCTCATCACAATGCACCACACACTTGTCATCAAAATGCTCCATGACCTTTGTCATCACAAAGCTCCATGACCCTTGGCATCACAATGCTCCATGTCATTGTCATCACAATGCTCCATGAACCCTCTCATCATATTGCTCAATGCCCTTGTCATCAGAAAGCTCCATGGCACTTGTCATCACAATGCTCGATGCCCTTCTCATCACAATGCTCCATGCCCTTGTCATTACAATCCTCCATGACGCATGTATCACAGTGTACGGTGCCCTTGTCATCACAATGCGCCATGCCCACTCTCATCACAATAATCCATGAAATATTTCAGACCAATGCTCAATGCACTTCTCATCACAATGCTCCATTACCTCTGTCATAACAAGCTCCATGACCCCTGCCATCACAATGTTCCACGGCCTTGTCATCACAAGGCTCCAGGACCCTTGTCAGCACAATGCTCCAAGACCCATGTAATCACAATGCTCCATGCCCTTGTCATCACAAAGCTCCATGACGCATGTCATCACAATGTTCCATGGGCTTCGCCTCACAATGCTCCATGCCCTTGTCATCACAATGCTTCAAGACCCCCGTAATCACAATGCTCCATGCCCCTTTTCATAAGAATGCTCCATTAGACTTGTCATCACAAGTCTCCATGGTTATCTCATCACAATGCTCCAAGACCTTGTCATCAACATGCTCCATTCCCTTGTCATCACAATGCTCCATGACCCTTGTCATCACAATACTCCATGCACATTTTTAGCCCAATGCTCCATGACCCTTGTCATCACAATGATCCATGCCCTTGTCATCACAATGCTCCATGCACTTGTCAGCACAATGCTCCCTGATCCTTGTCATCACAATGCTCCAAACCATTGTCACCACAATGCTCCATTACCTTTGTCATCAGAATCCTCCATGACACTTGGCATCACAATGCTCCATGCCATTGTCATCACAATACTCCATGACCCCTGTCATCACAATGCTCCGTGACTACAGTCATCACAATGCTTCATAACGTTTGTCATCACAACAATCCATGCCCGCGTCATCACAAGGCTCTGTGACCTTTGTAACCACAATGCTCCATGAACTTTTCATCACAATGCTCCGTGACCCTTGTCATCACAATGCTCCATGCCTTTGTCAGAACAATGCTCCATGACCCTTGTCATCAAATTGTGCCATGCGCTTTTCACCACAATGATCCACAACCTTGTCATCGCTATGCTCCATAAACCTTGTAATCACAATGCTCCATGCACTTCTCATCCAAATACTCTCTCACATGAGATATCACAATGTTCCATCACTAGTCATCACAATCCTCCCTCACCCCTGTTATCACAATGTTCCATGACCCCTGTCATCACAATGCTACATCCCCTTATCAGCACAATGTTCCATGATCCCTGACATCACAATGTTCCATAACACTTGTCATCAAAATGCTCCATGACCCTTTTCATCCCAAAGCTCCATGACCACTGGCATCACAATGTTCTATAACCCCTGGCATCAAAATGTTCCATTACACTTTTCATCAAATTGCTGCATGACCCTGTCATCAAAATGCTCCCTGCCCTTCTCATCACAATGCACCACACACTTGTCATCAAAATGCTCCATGACCTTTGTCATCACAAAGCTCCATGACCCTTGGCATCACAATGCTCCATGTCATTGTCATCACAATGCTCCATGAACCCTCTCATCACATTGCTCCATGTCCTTGTCATCACAAAGCTCCATGACACTTGTCATCACAATGCTCGATGCCCTTCTCATCACAATGCTACATGACCTTGTCATTACAATCCTCCATGACCCATGTATCACAGTGTACCGTGCCCTTGTCATGACAAACCGCCATGCCCACTCTCATCACAGTAATCCATGAAATATTTCAGATCAATGCTCAATGCCCTTCTCATCACAATGCTCCGTTACCTCTGTCGTAACAATGCTCCATGACACCTGCCATCATAATATTCCACGGCCTTGTCATCACAAGGCTCCATGACCCTTGTCATCACAATGCTCCAAGATCCATGTAATGACAATGCTCCATGCCCTTGTCATCACAAAGCTCCATGACGCATGTCATCAGAATGTTCCATGGTCTTCTCCTCACAATGCTCCATGCCCTTGTCATCACAATGCTCGAAGACTCCAGTAATCACAATGTTCCATTCCCTTTTTCATCAGAATGCTCCATTAGATTTGTCATCACAAGTCTCCATGGTCATCTCCTCACAATGCTCCAAGACCTTGTCATCACCATGCTCCATTCCCTTGTCATCACAATGCTCCATGACCCCTGTCATCACAATACTCCATGAACATTTTCAGCCCAATTCTCTATGACCTTCTCATCACAATGCTCCATGACCAATATCATCACAATGCTCCATGACCACTGTCATCACAACACTCCATGACACCTGACAACACAATGATCCGGGACTCTTGTCATCACAATGCTCCAAGACCCCTGTAATCACAATGCTCCATGACCCCTGTCATCACAATACTCCATGAACATTTTCAGCCCAATGCTCCATGACCCTTGTCATCACAATGATCCATGCCCATGTTATCCCAATGTTCCATGACCCATGTATTCACAATGCTCCATGACGCTTGTCATCACAGTGCTCCATGACACCTGTCATCACAATGCTCCATGCCTTTGTCAGCAAAATGCTACATGACATTGTCATTACAATGCTCTATGCACTTGTCATCACAATACTCCATTTCCATTGTCATCACAATCCTCCATGAACTTTGGGATCACATTGCTTCATGCCCTTGTCATCACAATGCTCCATGCTCCTTGAAATCAAAATGATCCATGACCTCTGTCATCACAATGCTCCAAACCCTTGTGATCACAATGTTCCATAACACTTGTCCTCACAACGCTCCATGATGCCTGTCATCACAATAATCCATGCCCTTTTCATCACAATGCTCCATGACCTTTGTCATCACAATTCTCAATACACTTGTCATCACAATGCTCCCTGACACTTGTCGTCAGAATGCTCCTTGAACCCTGTCACGAAAAGGCTTCATGCCTTTTTCATCACAAATCCCCATGCCCTTTTCATCCCAATGCTCCATGCCATTGTCATCAAAATACTCCACAAGCTTGTCAGCAGAATGCTCCATGACCCTTGTCATCACAATTCTCCATGCACTTGTCAGCACAATGCTCCCTGACACTTGTCATCACAATGCTCCAAGCCATTGTCATCACAATGCTCCATTACCTTTGTGATCAGAATCCTCAATGGAAGTTTGCATCACAATGCTCCATGCCATTGTCATCACAATGGGCCATTACATATGTCATCACAATGCTCCCTGACACCTCTCTTTACAATACTGCATTACCTGGTCATCACAATGCTCCCTGCCGTTCTCATCACAATGCACCACACCCTTGTCATCAAAATGCTCCATGACCTTTGTCATCACAAAGCTCCATGACCCTTGGCATCACAATGCTCCATGTCATTGTCATCACAATGCTCCATGAACCCTCTCATCACATTGCTCCATGCCCTTGTCATCACAAAGCTACATGGCACTTGTCATCACAATGCTCGATGCCCTTCTCATCACAATGCTCCATGCCCTTGTCATTACAATCCTCCATGACCCATGTTTCACAGCGTACCGTGCCCTTGTCATTACAATGCGCCATGCCCACTCTCATCACAATAATCCATGAAATATTTCAGACCAATGCTCAATGCACTTCTCATCACAATGCTCCATTACCTCTGTCATAACAAGCTCCATGACCCCTGCCATCACAATGTTCCACGGCCTTGTCATCACAAGGCTCCAGGACCCTTGTCAGCACAATGCTCCAAGACCCATGTAATCACAATGCTCCATGCCCTTGTCATCACAAAGCTCCATGACGCATGTCATCACAATGTTCCATGGCCTTCGCCTCACAATGCTCCATGCCCTTGTCATCACAATGCTTCAAGACCCCCGTAATCACAATGCTCCATGCCCCTTTTCATAAGAATGCTCCATTAGACTTGTCATCACAAGTCTCCATGGTCATCTCATCACAATGCTCCAAGACCTTGGCATCAACATGCTCCATTCCCTTGTCATCACAATGCTCCATGACCCCTGTCATCACAATACTCCATGCACATTTTTAGCCCAATGCTCCCTGATCCTTGTCATCACAATGCTCCAAACCATTGTCACCACAATGCTCCATTACCTTTGTCATCAGAATCCTCCATGACACTTGGCATCACAATGCTCCATGCCATTGTCATCACAATGCTCCATGACCCCTGTCATCACAATGCTCCGTGACTACAGTCATCACAATGCTTCATAACGTTTGTCATCACAACAATCCATGCCCGCGTCATCACAAGGCTCTGTGACCTTTGTAACCACAATGCTCCATGAACTTTTCATCACAATGCTCCGTGACCCTTGTCATCACAATGCTCCATGCCTTTGTCAGAACAATGCTCCATGACCCTTGTCATCAAATTGTGCCATGCGCTTTTCACCACAATGATCCACAACCTTGTCATCGCTATGCTCCATAAACCTTGTAATCACAATGCTCCATGCACTTCTCATCCAAATACTCTCTCACATGAGATATCACAATGTTCCATCACTAGTCATCACAATCCTCCCTCACCCCTGTTATGACAATGTTCCATGACCCCTGTCATCACAATGCTACATCCCCTTATCAGCACAATGTTCCATGATCCCTGACATCACAATGTTCCATAACCCTTGTCATCAAAATGCTCCATGACCCTTTTCATCCCAAAGCTCCATGACCCCTGGCATCACAATGTTCCATTACACTTTTCATCAAATTGCTGCATGACCCTGTCCTCAAAATGCTCCCTGCCCTTCTCATCACAATGCACCACACACTTGTCATCAAAATGCTCCATGATCTTTGTCATCACAAAGCTCCATGACCCTTGGCATCACAATGCTCCATGTCATTGTCATCACAATGCTCCATGAACCCTCTCATCACATTGCTCCATGCCCTTGTCATCACAAAGCTCCATGGCACTTGTCATCACAATGCTCGATGCCCTTCTCATCACAATGCTCCATGCCCTTGTCATTACAATCCTCCATGACCCATGTATCACAGTGTACCGTGCCCTTGTCATCACAATGCGCCATGCCCACTCTCATCACAATAATCCATGAAATATTTCAGACCAATGCTCAATGCACTTCTCATCACAATGCTCCATTACCTCTGTCATAACAAGCTCCATGACCCCTGCCATCACAATGTTCCACGGCCTTGTCATCACAAGGCTCCAGGACCCTTGTCAGCACAATGCTCCAAGACCCATGTAATCACAATGCTCCATGCCCTTGTCATCACAAAGCTCCATGACGCATGTCATCAGAATGTTCCATGGCCTTCGCCTCACAATGCTCCATGCCCTTGTCATCACAATGCTTCAAGACCCCCGTAATCACAATGCTCCATGCCCCTTTTCATAAGAATGCTCCATTAGACTTGTCATCACAAGTCTCCATGGTCATCTCATCACAATGCTCCAAGACCTTGGCATCAACATGCCCCATTCCCTTGTCATCACAATGCTCCATGACCCCTGTCATCACAATACTCCATGCACATTTTTAGCCCAATGCTCCATGACCCTTGTCATCACAATGATCCATGCCCTTGTCATCACAATGCTCCATGCACTTGTCAGCACAATGCTCCCTGATCCTTCTCATCACAATGCTCCAAACCATTGTCACCACAATGCTCCATTACCTTTGTCATCAGAATCCTCCATGACACTTGGCATCACAATGCTCCATGCCATTGTCATCACAATGCTCCATGACCCCTGTCATCACAATGCTCCGTGACTACAGTCATCACAATGCTTCATAACGTTTGTCATCACAACAATCCATGCCCGCGTCATCACAAGGCTCTGTGACCTTTTTAACCACAATGCTCCATGAACTTTTCATCACAATGCTCCGTGACCCTTGTCATCACAATGCTCCATGCCTTTGTCAGAACAATGCTCCATGACCCTTGTCATCAAATTGTGCCATGCGCTTTTCACCACAATGATCCACAACCTTGTCATCGCTATGCTCCATAAACCTTGTAATCACAATGCTCCATGCACTTCTCATCCAAATACTCTCTCACATGAGATATCACAATGTTCCATCACTAGTCATCACAATCCTCCCTCACCCCTGTTATCACAATGTTCCATGACCCCTGTCATCACAATGCTACATCCCCTTATCAGCACAATGTTCCATGATCCCTGACATCACAATGTTCCATAACCCTTGTCATCAAAATGCTCCATGACCCTTTTCATCCCAAAGCTCCATGACCCCTGGCATCACAATGTTCTATAAGCCCTGGCATCAAAATGTTCCATTACACTTTTCATCAAATTGCTGCATGACCCTGTCCTCAAAATGCTCCCTGCCCTTCTCATCACAATGCACCACACACTTGTCATCAAAATGCTCCATGACCTTTGTCATCACAAAGCTCCATGACCCTTGGCATCACAATGCTCCATGTCATTGTCATCACAATGCTCCATGAACCCTCTCATCACATTGCTCCATGTCCTTGTCATCACAAAGCTCCATGACACTTGTCATCACAATGCTCGATGCCCTTCTCATCACAATGCTCCATGACCTTGTCATTACAATCCTCCATGACCCATGTATCACAGTGTACCGTGCCCTTGTCATGACAAACCGCCATGCCCACTCTCATCACAGTAATCCATGAAACATTTCAGATCAATGCTCAATGCCCTTCTCATCACAATGCTCCGTTACCTCTGTCGTAACAATGCTCCATGACACCTGCCATCATAATATTCCACGGCCTTGTCATCACAAGGCTCCATGACCCTTGTCATCACAATGCTCCAAGATCCATGTAATGACAATGCTCCATGCCCTTGTCATCACAAAGCTCCATGACGCATGTCATCAGAATGTTCCATGGTCTTCTCCTCACAATGCTCCATGCCCTTGTCATCACAATGCTCGAAGACTCCAGTAATCACAATGTTCCATTCCCTTTTTCATCAGAATGCTCCATTAGATTTGTCATCACAAGTCTCCATGGTCATCTCCTCACAATGCTCCAAGACCTTGTCATCACCATGCTCCATTCCCTTGTCATCACAATGCTCCATGACCCCTGTCATCACAATAATCCATGAACATTTTCAGCCCAATTCTCTATGACCTTCTCATCACAATGCTCCATGACCAATATCATCACAATGCTCCATGACCACTGTCATCACAACACTCCATGACACCTGACAACACAATGATCCGGGACTCTTGTCATCACAATGCTCCAAGACCCCTGTAATCACAATGCTCCATGACCCCTGTCATCACAATACTCCATGAACATTTTCAGCCCAATGCTCCATGACCCTTGTAATCACAATGATCCATGCCCATGTTATCCCAATGTTCCATGACCCATGTATTCACAATGCTCCATGACGCTTGTCATCACAGTGCTCCATGACACCTGTCATCACAATGCTCCATGCCTTTGTCAGCAAAATGCTACATGACATTGTCATTACAATGCCCTATGCACTTGTCATCACAATACTCCATTTCCATTGTCATCACAATCCTCCATGAACTTTGGGATCACATTGCTTCATGCCCTTGTCATCACAATGCTCCATGCTCCTTGAAATCAAAATGATCCATGACCTCTGTCATCACAATGCTCCAAACCCTTGTGATCACAATGTTCCATAACACTTGTCCTCACAACGCTCCATGATGCCTGTCATCACAATAATCCATGCCCTTTTCATCACAATGCTCCATGACCTTTGTCATCACAATTCTCAATACACTTGTCATCACAATGCTCCCTGACACTTGTCGTCAGAATGCTCCTTGAACCCTGTCACGAAAAGGCTTCATGCCTTTTTCATCACAAAGCCCCATGCCCTTTTCATCCCAATGCTCCATGCCATTGTCATCAAAATACTCCACAAGCTTGTCAGCAGAATGCTCCATGACCCTTGTCATCACAATTCTCCATGCACTTGTCAGCACAATGCTCCCTGACACTTGTCATCACAATGCTCCAAGCCATTGTCATCACAATGCTCCATTACCTTTGTGATCAGAATCCTCAATGGAAGTTTGCATCACAATGCTCCATGCCATTGTCATCACAATGGGCCATTACATATGTCATCACAATGCTCCCTGACACCTCTCTTTACAATACTGCATTACCTGGTCATCACAATGCTCCCTGCCGTTCTCATCACAATGCACCACACACTTGTCATCAAAATGCTCCATGACCTTTGTCATCACAAAGCTCCATGACCCTTGGCATCACAATGCTCCATGTCATTGTCATCACAATGCTCCATGAACCCTCTCATCACATTGCTCCATGCCCTTGTCATCACAAAGCTACATGGCACTTGTCATCACAATGCTCGATGCCCTTCTCATCACAATGCTCCATGCCCTTGTCATTACAATCCTCCATGACCCATGTTTCACAGCGTACCGTGCCCTTGTCATTACAATGCGCCATGCCCACTCTCATCACAATAATCCATGAAATATTTCAGACCAATGCTCAATGCACTTCTCATCACAATGCTCCATTACCTCTGTCATAACAAGCTCCATGACACCTGCCATCACAATCTTGAACGGCCTTGTCATCACAAGGCTCCAGCACCCTTGTCAGCACAATGCTCCAAGACCCATGTAATCACAATGCTCCATGCCCTTGTCATCACAAAGCTCCATGACGCATGTCATCAGAATGTTCCATGGCCTTCTCCTCACAATGCTCAATGCCCTTGTCATCACAATGCTTCAAGACCCCCGTAATCACAATTCTCCATGCCCCTTTTCATAAGAATGCTCCATTAGACTTGTCATCACAAGTCTCCATGGTCATCTCATCACAATGCTCCAAGACCTTGTCATCAACATGCTCCATTCCTTTGTCATCACAATGCTCCATGACCCCTGTCATCACAATACTCCATGCACATTTTCAGCCCAATGCTCCATGACCCTTGTCATCACAATGATCCATGCCCTTGTCATCACAATGCTCCATGCACTTGTCAGCACAATGCTCCCTGATCCTTGTCATCACAATGCTCCAAACCATTGTCACCACAATGCTCCATTACCTTTGTCATCAGAATCCTCCATGACACTTGGCATCACAATGCTCCATGCCATTGTCATCACAATGCTCCATGACCCCTGTCATCACAATGCTCCGTGACTACAGTCATCACAATGCTTCATAACGTTTGTCATCACAGCAATCCATGCCCGCGTCATCACAAGGCTCTGTGACCTTTGTAACCACAATGCTCCATGAACTTTTCATCACAATGCTCCGTGACCCTTGTCATCACAATGCTCCATGCCTTTGTCAGAACAATGCTCCATGACCCTTGTCATCAAATTGTGCCATGCGCTTTTCACCACAATGATCCACAACCTTGTCATCGCTATGCTCCATAAACCTTGTAATCACAATGCTCCATGCACTTCTCATCCAAATACTCTCTCACATGAGATATCACAATGTTCCATCACTAGTCATCACAATCCTCCCTCACCCCTGTTATCACAATGTTCCATGACCCCTGTCATCACAATGCTACATCCCCTTATCAGCACAATGTTCCATGACCCCTGACATCACAATGTTCCATAACCCTTGTCATCAAAATGCTCCATGACGCTTTTCATCCCAAAGCTCCATGACCCCTGGCATCACAATGTTCTATAACCCCTGGCATCAAAATGTTCCATTACACTTTTCATCAAATTGCTGCATGACCCTGTCATCAAAATGCTCCCTGCCCTTCTCATCACAATGCACCACACACTTGTCATCAAAATGCTCCATGACCTTTGTCATCACAATGCTCCATGACGCATGTCATCAGAATGTTCCATGGTCTTCTCCTCACAATGCTCCATGCCCTTGTCATCACAATGCTCGAAGACTCCAGTAGTCACAATGTTCCATTCCCTTTTTCATCAGAATGCTCCATTAGATTTGTCATCACAAGTCTCCATGGTCATCTCCTCACAATGCTCCAAGACCTTGTCATCACCATGCTCCATTCCCTTGTCATCACAATGCTCCATGACCCCTGTCATCACAATACTCCATGAACATTTTCAGCCCAATTCTCTATGACCTTCTCATCACAATGCTCCATGACCAATATCATCACAATGCTCCATGACCACTGTCATCACAACACTCCATGACACCTGACAACACAATGATCCGGGACTCTTGTCATCACAATGCTCCAAGACCCCTGTAATCACAATGCTCCATGACCCCTGTCATCACAATACTCCATGAACATTTTCAGCCCAATGCTCCATGACCCTTGTCATCACAATGATCCATGCCCATGTTATCCCAATGTTCCATGACCCATGTATTCACAATGCTCCATGACGCTTGTCATCACAGTGCTCCATGACACCTGTCATCACAATGCTCCATGCCTTTGTCAGCAAAATGCTACATGACCTTGTCATTACAATGCTCTATGCACTTGTCATCACAATACTCCATTTCCATTGTCATCACAATCCTCCATGAACTTTGGGATCACATTGCTTCATGCCCTTGTCATCACAATGCTCCATGCTCCTTGAAATCAAAATGATCCATGACCTCTGTCATCACAATGCTCCAAACCCTTGTGATCACAATGTTCCATAACACTTGTCCTCACAACGCTCCATGATGCCTGTCATCACAATAATCCATGCCCTTTTCATCACAATGCTCCATGACCTTTGTCATCACAATTCTCAATACACTTGTCATCACAATGCTCCCTGACACTTGTCGTCAGAATGCTCCTTGAACCCTGTCACGAAAAGGCTTCATGCCTTTTTCATCACAAAGCCCCATGCCCTTTTCATCCCAATGCTCCATGCCATTGTCATCAAAATACTCCACAAGCTTGTCATCAGAATGCTCCATGACCCTTGTCATCACAATTCTCCATGCACTTGTCAGCACAATGCTCCCTGACACTTGTCATCACAATGCTCCAAGCCATTGTCATCACAATGCTCCATTACCTTTGTGATCAGAATCCTCAATGGAAGTTTGCATCACAATGCTCCATGCCATTGTCATCACAATGGGCCATTACATATGTCATCACAATGCTCCCTGACACCTCTCTTTACAATACTGCATTACCTGGTCATCACAATGCTCCCTGCCGTTCTCATCACAATGCACCACACCCTTGTCATCAAAATGCTCCATGACCTTTGTCATCACAAAGCTCCATGACCCTTGGCATCACAATGCTCCATGTCATTGTCATCACAATGCTCCATGAACCCTCTCATCACATTGCTCCATGCCCTTGTCATCACAAAGCTACATGGCACTTGTCATCACAATGCTCGATGCCCTTCTCATCACAATGCTCCATGCCCTTGTCATTACAATCCTCCATGACCCATGTTTCACAGCGTACCGTGCCCTTGTCATCACAATGCGCCATGCCCACTCTCATCACAATAATCCATGAAATATTTCAGACCAATGCTCAATGCACTTCTCATCACAATGCTCCATTACCTCTGTCATAACAAGCTCCATGACACCTGCCATCACAATGTTGAACGGCCTTGTCATCACAAGGCTCCAGCACCCTTGTCAGCACAATGCTCCAAGACCCATGTAATCACAATGCTCCATGCCCTTGTCATCACAAAGCTCCATGACGCATGTCATCAGAATGTTCCATGGCCTTCTCCTCACAATGCTCAATGCCCTTGTCATCACAATGCTTCAAGACCCCCGTAATCACAATTCTCCATGCCCCTTTTCATAAGAATGCTCCATTAGACTTGTCATCACAAGTCTCAATGGTCATCTCATCACAATGCTCCAAGACCTTGTCATCAACATGCTCCATTCCTTTGTCATCACAATGCTCCATGACCCCTGTCATCACAATACTCCATGCACATTTTCAGCCCAATGCTCCATGACCCTTGTCATCACAATGATCCATGCCCTTGTCATCACAATGCTCCATGCACTTGTCAGCACAATGCTCCCTGATCCTTGTCATCACAATGCTCCAAACCATTGTCACCACAATGCTCCATTACCTTTGTCATCAGAATCCTCCATGACACTTGGCATCACAATGCTCCATGCCATTGTCATCACAATGCTCCATGACCCCTGTCATCACAATGCTCCGTGACTACAGTCATCACAATGCTTCATAACGTTTGTCATCACAGCAATCCATGCCCGCGTCATCACAAGGCTCTGTGACCTTTGTAACCACAATGCTCCATGAACTTTTCATCACAATGCTCCGTGACCCTTGTCATCACAATGCTCCATGCCTTTGTCAGAACAATGCTCCATGACCCTTGTCATCAAATTGTGCCATGCGCTTTTCACCACAATGATCCACAACCTTGTCATCGCTATGCTCCATAAACCTTGTAATCACAATGCTCCATGCACTTCTCATCCAAATACTCTCTCACATGAGATATCACAATGTTCCATCACTAGTCATCACAATCCTCCCTCACCCCTGTTATCACAATGTTCCATGACACCTGTCATCACAATGCTACATCCCCTTATCAGCACAATGTTCCATGACCCCTGACATCACAATGTTCCATAACCCTTGTCATCAAAATGCTCCATGACGCTTTTCATCCCAAAGCTCCATGACCCCTGGCATCACAATGTTCTATAACCCCTGGCATCAAAATGTTCCATTACACTTTTCATCAAATTGCTGCATGACCCTGTCATCAAAATGCTCCCTGCCCTTCTCATCACAATGCACCACACACTTGTCATCAAAATGCTCCATGACCTTTGTCATCACAAAGCTCCATGACCCTTGGCATCACAATGCTCCATGTCATTGTCATCACATTGCTCCATGAACCCTCTCATCACATTGCTCCATGTCCTTGTCATCACAAAGCTCCATGACACTTGTCATCACAATGCTCGATGCCATTCTCATCACAATGCTCCATGACCTTGTCATTACAATCCTCCATGACCCATGTATCACAGTGTACCGTGCCCTTGTCATGACAAACCGCCATGCCCACTCTCATCACAGTAATCCATGAAACATTTCAGATCAATGCTCAATGCCCTTCTCATCACAATGCTCCGTTACCTCTGTCGTAACAATGCTCCATGACACCTGCCATCATAATATTGCACGGCCTTGTCATCACAAGGCTCCATGACCCTTGTCATCACAATGCTCCAAGATCCATGTAATCACAATGCTCCATGCCCTTGTCATCACAAAGCTCCATGACGCATGTCATCAGAATGTTCCATGGTCTTCTCCTCACAATGCTCCATGCCCTTGTCATCACAATGCTCGAAGACTCCAGTAATCACAATGTTCCATTCCCTTTTTCATCAGAATGCTCCATTAGATTTGTCATCACAAGTCTCCATGGTCATCTCCTCACAATGCTCCAAGACCTTGTCATCACCATGCTCCATTCCCTTGTCATCACAATGCTCCATGACCCCTGTCATCACAATACTCCATGAACATTTTCAGCCCAATTCTCTATGACCTTCTCATCACAATGCTCCATGACCAATATCATCACAATGCTCCATGACCACTGTCATCACAACACTCCATGACACCTGACAACACAATGATCCGGGACTCTTGTCATCACAATGCTCCAAGACCCCTGTAATCACAATGCTCCATGACCCCTGTCATCACAATACTCCATGAACATTTTCAGCCCAATGCTCCATGACCCTTGTCATCACAATGATCCATGCCCATGTTATCCCAATGTTCCATGACCCATGTATTCACAATGCTCCATGACGCATGTAATCACAGTGCTCCATGACACCTGTCATCACAATGCTCCATGCCTTTGTCAGCAAAATGCTACATGACCTTGTCATTACAATGCTCTATGCACTTGTCATCACAATACTCCATTTCCATTGTCATCACAATCCTCCATGAACTTTGGGATCACATTGCTTCATGCCCTTGTCATCACAATGCTCCATGCTCCTTGAAATCAAAATGATCCATGACCTCTGTCATCACAATGCTCCAAACCCTTGTGATCACAATGTTCCATAACACTTGTCCTCACAACGCTCCATGATGCCTGTCATCACAATAATCCATGCCCTTTTCATCACAATGCTCCATGACCTTTGTCATCACAATTCTCAATACACTTGTCATCACAATGCTCCCTGACACTTGTCGTCAGAATGCTCCTTGAACCCTGTCACGAAAAGGCTCCATGCCTTTTTCATCACAAAGCCCCATGCCCTTTTCATCCCAATGCTCCATGACATTGTCATCAAAATACTCCACAAGCTTGTCATCAGAATGCTCCATGACCCTTGTCATCACAATTCTCCATGCACTTGTCAGCACAATGCTCCCTGACACTTGTCATCACAATGCTCCAAGCCATTGTCATCACAATGCTCCATTACCTTTGTGATCAGAATCCTCAATGGAAGTTTGCATCACAATGCTCCATGCCATTGTCATCACAATGGGCCATTACATATGTCATCACAATGCTCCCTGACAACTCTCTTTACAATACTGCATTACCTGGTCATCACAATGCTCCCTGCCGTTCTCATCACAATGCACCACACCCTTGTCATCAAAATGCTCCATGACCTTTGTCATCACAAAGCTCCATGACCCTTGGCATCACAATGCTCCATGTCATTGTCATCACAATGCTCCATGAAAACTCTCATCACATTGCTCCATGCCCTTGTCATCACAAAGCTCCATGGCATTGTCATCACAATGCTCGATGCCCTTCTCATCACAATGCTCCATGCCCTTTTCATTACAATCCTCCATGACCCATGTTTCACAGTGTACCGTGCCCTTGTCATCACAATGTGCCATGCCCACTCTCATCACAATAATCCATGAAATATTTCAGACCAATGCTCAATGCACTTCTCATCACAATGCTCCATTACCTCTGTCATAACAAGCTCCATGACCCCTGCCATCACAATGTTCCACGGCCTTGTCATCACAAGGCTCCAGGACCCTTGTCAGCACAATGCTCCAAGACCCATGTAATCACAATGCTCCATGCCCTTGTCATCACAAAGCTCCATGACGCATGTCATCACAATGTTCCATGGCCTTCGCCTCACAATGCTCCATGCCCTTGTCATCACAATGCTTCAAGACCCCCGTAATCACAATGCTCCATGCCCCTTTTCATAAGAATGCTCCATTAGACTTGTCATCACAAGTCTCCATGGTCATCTCATCACAATGCTCCAAGACCTTGTCATCAACATGCTCCATTCCCTTGTCATCACAATGCTCCATGACCCCTGTCATCACAATACTCCATGCACATTTTTAGCCCAATGCTCCATGACCCTTGTCATCACAATGATCCATGGCCTTGTCATCACAATGCTCCAAGCACTTGTCAGCACAATGCTCCCTGATCCTTGTCATCACAATGCTCCAAACCATTGTCACCACAATGCTCCATTACATTTGTCATAAGAATCCTCCATGACACTTGGCATCACAATGCTCCATGCCATTGTCATCACAATGCTCCATGACCCCTGTCATCACAATGCTCCGTGACTACAGTCATCACAATGCTTCATAACGTTTGTCATCACAACAATCCATGCCCGCGTCATCACAAGGCTCTGTGACCTTTGTAACCACAATGCTCCATGAAATTTTCATCACAATGCTCCGTGACCCTTGTCATCACAATGCTCCATGCCTTTGTCAGAACAATGCTCCATGACCCTTGTCATCAAATTGTGCCATGCGCTTTTCACCACAATGATCCACAACCTTGTCATCGCTATGCTCCATAAACCTTGTAATCACAATGCTCCATGCACTTCTCATCCAAATACTCTCTCACATGAGATATCACAATGTTCCATCACTAGTCATCACAATCCTCCCTCACCCCTGTTATCACAATGTTCCATGACCCCTGTCATCACAATGCTACATCCCCTTATCAGCACAATGTTCCATGACCCGTGACATCACAATGTTCCATAACCCTTGTCATCAAAATGCTCCATGACCTTTGTCATCACAAAGCTCCATGACCCTTGGCATCACAATGCTCCATGTCATTGTCATCACAATGCTCCATGAACCCTCTCATCACATTGCTCCATGTCCTTGTCATCACAAAGCTCCATGACACTTGTCATCACAATGCTCGATGCCCTTCTCATCACAATGCTCCATGACCTTGTCATTACAATCCTCCATGACCCATGTATCACAGTGTACCGTGCCCTTGTCATGACAAACCGCCATGCCCACTCTCATCACAGTAATCCATGAAACATTTCAGATCAATGCTCAATGCCCTTCTCATCACAATGCTCCGTTACCTCTGTTGTAACAATGCTCCATGACACCTGCCATCATAATATTCCACGGCCTTGTCATCACAAGGCTCCATGACCCTTGTCATCACAATGCTCCAAGATCCATGTAATCACAATGCTCCATGCCCTTGTCATCACAAAGCTCCATGACGCATGTCATCAGAATGTTCCATGGTCTTCTCCTCACAATGCTCCATGCCCTTGTCATCACAATGCTCGAAGACTCCAGTAATCACAATGTTCCATTCCCTTTTTCATCAGAATGCTCCATTAGATTTGTCATCACAAGTCTCCATGGTCATCTCCTCACAATGCTCCAAGACCTTGTCATCACCATGCTCCATTCCCTTGTCATCACAATGCTCCATGACCCCTGTCATCACAATACTCCATGAACATTTTCAGCCCAATTCTCTATGACCTTCTCATCACAATGCTCCATGACCAATATCATCACAATGCTCCATGACCACTGTCATCACAACACTCCATGACACCTGACAACACAATGATCCGGGACTCTTGTCATCACAATGCTCCAAGACCCCTGTAATCACAATGCTCCATGACCCCTGTCATCACAATACTCCATGAACATTTTCAGCCCAATGCTCCATGACCCTTGTCATCACAATGATCCATGCCCATGTTATCCCAATGTTCCATGACCCATGTATTCACAATGCTCCATGACGCTTGTCATCACAGTGCTCCATGACACCTGTCATCACAATGCTCCATGCCTTTGTCAGCAAAATGCTACATGACCTTGTCATTACAATGCTCTATGCACTTGTCATCACAATACTCCATTTCCATTGTCATCACAATCCTCCATGAACTTTGGGATCACATTGCTTCATGCCCTTGTCATCACAATGCTCCATGCTCCTTGAAATCAAAATGATCCATGACCTCTGTCATCACAATGCTCCAAACCCTTGTGATCACAATGTTCCATAACACTTGTCCTCACAACACTCCATGATGCCTGTCATCACAATAATCCATGCCCTTTTCATCACAATGCTCCATGACCTTTGTCATCACAATTCTCAATACACTTGTCATCACAATGCTCCCTGACACTTGTCGTCAGAATGCTCCTTGAACCCTGTCACGAAAAGGCTCCATGCCGTTTTCATCACAAAGCCCCATGCCCTTTTCATCCCAATGCTCCTTGCCATTGTCATCAAAATACTCCACAAGCTTGTCATCAGAATGCTCCATGACCCTTGTCATCACAATTCTCCATGCACTTGTCAGCACAATGCTCCCTGACACTTGTCATCACAATGCTCCAAGCCATTGTCATCACAATGCTCCATTACCTTTGTGATCAGAATCCTCAATGGAAGTTTGCATCACAATGCTCCATGCCATTGTCATCACAATGGGCCATTACATATGTCATCACAATGCTCCCTGACACCTCTCTTTACAATACTGCATTACCTGGTCATCACAATGCTCCCTGCCGTTCTCATCACAATGCACCACACCCTTGTCATCAAAATGCTCCATGACCTTTGTCATCACAAAGCTCCATGACCCTTGGCATCACAATGCTCCATGTCATTGTCATCACAATGCTCCATGAACCCTCTCATCACATTGCTCAAGCCCTTGTCATCACAAAGCTCCATGGCACTTGTCATCACAATGCTCGATGCCCTTCTCATCACAATGCTCCATGCCCTTGTCATTACAATCCTCCATGACCCATGTTTCACAGTGTACCGTGCCCTTGTCATCACAATGCGCCATGCCCACTCTCATCACAATAATCCATGAAATATTTCAGACCAATGCTCAATGCACTTCTCATCACAATGCTCCATTACCTCTGTCATAACAAGCTCCATGACACCTGCCATCACAATGTTGAACGGCCTTGTCATCACAAGGCTCCAGCACCCTTGTCAGCACAATGCTCCAAGACCCATGTAATCACAATGCTCCATGCCCTTGTCATCACAAAGCTCCATGACGCATGTCATCAGAATTTTCCATGGCCTTCGCCTCACAATGCTCCATGCCCTTGTCATCACAATGCTTCAAGACCCCCATAATCACAATGCTCCATGCCCCTTTTCATAAGAATGCTCCATTAGATTGTCATCACAAGTCTCCATGGTCATCTCATCACAATGCTCCAAGACCTTGTCATCAACATGCTCCATTCCCTTGTCATCACAATGCACCATGACCCCTGTCATCACAATACTCCATGCACATTTTCAGCCCAATGCTCCATGACCCTTTTCATCACAATGATCCATGCCCTTGTCATCACAATGCACCATGCACTTGTCAGCACAATGCTCCCTGATCCTTGTCATCACAATGCTCCAAACCATTGTCACCACAATGCTCCATTACCTTTGTCATCAGAATCCTCCATGACACTTGGCATCACAATGCTCCATGCCATTGTCATCACAATGCTCCATGACCCCTGTCATCACAATGCTCCGTGACTACAGTCATCACAATGCTTCATAACGTTTGTCATCAAAACAATCCATGCCCGCGTCATCACAAGGCTCTGTGACCTTTGTAACCACAATGCTCCATGAACTTTTCATCACAATGCTCCGTGACCCTTGTCATCACAATGCTCCATGCCTTTGTCAGAACAATGCTCCATGACCCTTGTCATCAAATTGTGCCATGCTCTTTTCACCACAATGATCCACAACCTTGTCATCGCTATGCTCCTTAAACCTTGTAATCACAATGCTCCATGCACTTCTCATCCAAATACTCTCTCACATGAGATATCACTATGTTCCATCACTAGTCATCACAATCCTCCCTCACCCCTGTTATCACAATGTTCCATGACCCCTGTCATCACAATGCTACATCCCCTTATCAGCACAATGTTCCATGACCCCTGACATCACAATGTTCCATAACCCTTGTCATCAAAATGCTCCATGACCCTTTTCATCCCAAAGCTCCATGACCCCTGGCATCACAATGTTCTATAACCCCTGGCATCAAAATGTTCCATTACACTTTTCATCAAATTGCTGCATGACCCTGTCATCAAAATGCTCCCTGCCCTTCTCATCACAATGCACCACACACTTGTCATCAAAATGCTCCATGACCTTTGTCATCACAAAGCTCCATGACCCTTGGCATCACAATGCTCCATGTCATTGTCATCACAATGCTCCATGAACCCTCTCATCACATTGCTCCATGTCCTTGTCATCACAAAGCTCCATGACACTTGTCATCACAATGCTCGATGCCATTCTCATCACAATGCTCCATGACCTTGTCATTACAAGCCTCCATGACCCATGTATCACAGTGTACCGTGCCCTTGTCATGACAAACCGCCATGCCCACTCTCATCACAGTAATCCATGAAACATTTCAGATCAATGCTCAATGCCCTTCTTATCACAATGCTCCGTTACCTCTGTCGTAACTATGCTCCATGACACCTGCCATCATAATATTCCACGGCCTTGTCATCACAAGGCTCCATGACCCTTGTCATCACAATGCTCCAAGATCCATGTAATCACAATGCTCCATGCCCTTGTCATCACAAAGCTCCATGACGCATGTCATCAGAATGTTCCATGGTCTTCTCCTCACAATGCTCCATGCCCTTGTCATCACAATGCTCGAAGACTCCAGTAATCACAATGTTCCATTCCCTTTTTCATCAGAATGCTCCATTAGATTTGTCATCACAAGTCTCCATGGTCATCTCCTCACAATGCTCCAAGACCTTGTCATCACCATGCTCCATTCCCTTGTCATCACAATGCTCCATGACCCCTGTCATCACAATACTCCATGAACATTTTCAGCCCAATTCTCTATGACCTTCTCATCACAATGCTCCATGACCAATATCATCACAATGCTCCATGACCACTGTCATCACAACACTCCATGACACCTGACAACACAATGATCCGGGACTCTTGTCATCACAATGCTCCAAGACCCCTGTAATCACAATGCTCCATGACCCCTGTCATCACAATACTCCATGAACATTTTCAGCCCAATGCTCCATGACCCTTGTCATCACAATGATCCATGCCCATGTTATCCCAATGTTCCATGACCCATGTATTCACAATGCTCCATGACGCTTGTCATCACAGTGCTCCATGACACCTGTCATCACAATGCTCCATGCCTTTGTCAGCAAAATGCTACATGACCTTGTCATTACAATGCTCTATGCACTTGTCATCACAATACTCCATTTCCATTGTCATCACAATCCTCCATGAACTTTGGGATCACATTGCTTCATGCCCTTGTCATCACAATGCTCCATGCTCCTTGAAATCAAAATGATCCATGACCTCTGTCATCACAATGCTCCAAACCCTTGTGATCACAATGTTCCATAACACTTGTCCTCACAACGCTCCATGATGCCTGTCATCACAATAATCCATGCCCTTTTCATCACAATGCTCCATGACCTTTGTCATCACAATTCTCAATACACTTGTCATCACAATGCTCCCTGACACTTGTCGTCAGAATGCTCCTTGAACCCTGTCACGAAAAGGCTCCATGCCTTTTTCATCACAAAGCCCCATGCCCTTTTCATCCCAATGCTCCATGCCATTGTCATCAAAATACTCCACAAGCTTGTCATCAGAATGCTCCATGACCCTTGTCATCACAATTCTCCATGCACTTGTCAGCACAATGCTCCCTGACACTTGTCATCACAATGCTCCAAGCCATTGTCATCACAATGCTCCATTACCTTTGTGATCAGAATCCTCAATGGAAGTTTGCATCACAATGCTCCATGCCATTGTCATCACAATGGGCCATTACATATGTCATCACAATTCTCCCTGACACCTCCCTTTACAATACTGCATTACCTGGTCATCACAATGCTCCCTGCCGTTCTCATCACAATGCACCACACACTTGTCATCAAAATGCTCCATGACCTTTGTCATCACAAAGCTCCATGACCCTTGGCATCACAATGCTCCATGTCATTGTCATCACAATGCTCCATGAACCCTCTCATCACATTGCTCCATGCCCTTGTCATCACAAAGCTCCATGGCACTTGTCATCACAATGCTCGATGCCCTTCTCATCACAATGCTCCATGCCCTTGTCATTACAATCCTCCATGACCCATGTATCACAGTGTACCGTGCCCTTGTCATCACAATGCGCCATGCCCACTCTCATCACAATAATCCATGAAATATTTCAGACCAATGCTCAATGCACTTCTCATCACAATGCTCCATTACCTCTGTCATAACAAGCTCCATGACCCCTGCCATCACAATGTTCCACGGCCTTGTCATCACAAGGCTCCAGGACCCTTGTCAGCACAATGCTCCAAGACCCATGTAATCACAATGCTCCATGACCTTGTCATCACAAAGCTCCATGACGCATGTCATCAGAATGTTCCATGGCCTTCGCCTCACAATGCTCCATGCCCTTGTCATCACAATGCTTCAAGACCCCCGTAATCACAATGCTCCATGCCCCTTTTCATAAGAATGCTCCATTAGACTTGTCATCACAAGTCTCCATGGTCATCTCCTCACAATGCTCCAAGACCTTGTCATCACCATGCTCCATTCCCTTGTCATGACAATGCTCCATGACCCCTGTCATCACAATACTCCATGAACATTTTCAGCCCAATTCTCTATGACCTTCTCATCACAATGCTCCATGACCAATATCATCACAATGCTCCATGACCACTGTCATCACAACACTCCATGACACCTGACAACCCAATGATCCGGGACTCTTGTCATCACTCTGCTCCAAGACCCCTGTAATCACAATGCTCCATGACCCCTGTCATCACAATACTCCATGAACATTTTCAGCCCTATGCTCCATGACACTTGTCATCACAATGATCCATGCCCATGTTATCCCAATGTTCCATGACCCATGTATTCACAATGCTCCATGACGCTTGTCATCACAGTGCTCCATGACACCTGTCATCACAATGCTCCATGCCTTTGTCAGCAAAATGCTACATGACCTTGTCATTACAATGATCTATGCACTAGTCATCACAATACTCCATTTCCATTGTAATCACAATCCTCCATTAACTTTGGGATCACATTGCTTCATGCCCTTGTCATCACAAAGCTCCATGCTCCTGGAAATCAAAATGATCCATGACCTCTGTCATCACAATGCTCCAAACACTTGTGATCACAATGTTCCATTACACTTGTCCTCACAACGCTCCATGATGCCTGTCATCACAATAATCCATGCCCTTTTCATCACAATGCTCCATGACCTTTGTCATCACAATTCTCAATACACTTGTCATCACAATGCTCCCTGACACTTGTCGTCAGAATGCTCCTTGAACCCTGTCACGAAAAGGCTCCATGCCTTTTTCATCACAAAGCCCCATGCCCTTTTCATCCCAATGTTCCATGCCATTGTCATCAAAATACTCCACAAGCTTGTCATCAGAAAGCTCCATGACCCTTGTCATCACAATGCTCCATGCACTTGTCAGCACAATGCTCCCTGACCCTTGTCATCACAATGCTCCAAGCCATTGTCATTCACAATGCTCCATTACCTTTGTCATCAGATTCCTCCCTGACACTTGGCATCACAATTCTCCATGCCATTGTCATCACAATGGGCCATTACATATGTCATCACAATGCTCCCTGACACCTATTTTCACAATACTGCATGACCTGGTCATCACAATGCTCCATGCCCTTGTCATCAAAATGCGCCATTCCAAATGTCATGACAATAATCCATGAAACTTATTAGACCAATGCTCCGTGCGCTTGTCATCACAATGTTCTATGCCCTTGTTATCACAATGATCCCAGACCCCTGTAATCAGAATGCTCCATGCCCCTTTACATCAGTATGCTCCATGAGACTTGTCATCACAAGGCTCCATGGTTTTCTCATCACAATGCTCCAGGACCTTGTCATCACAATGCTTCACGACATTGTCATGAAAATTCCCAATGGCCCTTGTCATCATAATGCTCCAAGCCCTAGTCATCACAATGCTCCATTATATTTGTCATCACAATCCTTCATTATATTTGGCATCACAATGCTCTATGCCATTGTCATCGCAATGGACCATTACATATGTCATCACAATGCTCCCTGACACCTGTCTTCACAATATTCCATGCCCTTGTCATCACAAAGATCAATGCCTTGTAATCACAATGCTCCATGCCTTTGTTTTCACAATGTTCCAAGAACCCTGTAATCAGAATGCTCCATGCCCCTTTTCATCAGTATGCTCCATGAGATTTGTCATCACAAGGCTCCATGGTTTTCTCATCACAATGCTCCAGGACCTTGTCATCACAATTCTTCAAGACATTGTCCTGAAAATTCTCAATGGCCCTTGTCATCATAATGCTCCAAGCCCTAGTCATCACAATGCTCCATTATATTTGTCATCACAATCCTCCATTACATTTGGCATCACAATGCTCCATGCCATATTTATCGCAATGGACTATGAAATATGTCATCACAATGCTCCCTGACACCTGTCTTAAAAATACTCCATGCCCTTGACATCACAATGCTCCATGCCCTTGTCATCACAATGCACCATGTCCACTATCATCACAATAATCTATGAAACTTGTCAGACCAATTCTCCATGCCCCTGTCATCACAATGCTCCATGCCCTTGTCATCACAATGCTCCATGACACCTTTCATCACAATGCTCCTTGACTCCAATGCTCCATGACACCTTTCATCACAATGCTCCGTGACTCCAATCATCACAATGCTTCATGACCTTTGTCATCACAATTGTCCATGCCCTCGTCATCAACAGTCTCTGTGACCATTTTAACCACAATGCTCAATGAACTTTTCATCACAATTCTCTGTGAAACTTGTCATCACAATGCTCCATGTCTTTGTCAAAACAATGCTCCATGACCATTGTCATCACAATGTGCCACGCGCATTTCATCACAACGTTCCAATCCTTGTCATTGCAATGCTCCATAAACCTTGTAATCACAATGGTCCATGCACTTCTCATCAAAATGCGCTCTCACCAGAGATATCACAATGTTCCATCACTAGTCATCACAATACACCCTCATCCTTGTAATCACAATGTTCCATGACACTGTCATCACAATGCTACATCCCCTTATCATCACAATGTTCCATGACCCCTGCCATCACAATGTTCCATAAGCCCTGTCATCAAAATGCTCCATGACACTTTCCATCCCAAAGCTCCAAGACCCCTGCCATCACAATGTTTTATAACCCCTGCCATCAAAATGTTCCATTACACTTTTTATCAAATTGCTGCATGACCCGGTCATCAAAAAGCTCCCTGCCCTTCTCATCAAAATGCACCATGCACTTGTCATTAAAATGCTCCATTACTTTTGTCATCACAATGTTCCAAGACCCTTTGCATCACAATTCTCCATGTCATTGTCATCACAATGCTCCATGAACCCTCTCATCACATTGCACCTTGCCCTTGTCATCACAAAGCTCCATGACACTTGTCATCACAATGCTCCCTGCCCTTGTCATTACAGTCCTGCATGACCCATGTATCACAGTGTTCCGTGCCCTTGTCATCACAATGCTCCATGCCCACTCTCATCACAATTATCCATGAAACATTTCAGACATAAATTCCATACCCTTCTCATCACAATGCTCCTTTACCCCTGTCATAACAATGCACCATGACCCCTACCATCACAATGTTCCACGGCCTAGTCATCACAAGGTTCCATGATACTTCTCATCACAATGCTCAAGACCCCGGAAATCACAATGCTCCATGCCCTTCTCATCACAAAGCTCCATGACGCATGTCATCAGAATGTTCCATGGGCTTCTCATCAAAATGCTCCATGCCCTTGTCATCACAATGCTTCAAGACCCTTGTAATCACAATGCTCCATGCCCCTTTTCATCTCAATGCTCCATGAACCCTGTCATCACAATGCACCATGCCCATCATCATAATGCTTCAGGCTATTGTCAGCACAATGAAATCAAAATTATCCATGACCTCTATCATCACAATGCTCCATGACCCCTGTCATCACAATACTCCATGAACGTTTTCAGCCCCATGCTCCATGACACTTGTTATCACAATGATCCATGCCCTTGTCATCACAATGCTCCATGACCCCTGTATTCACAATGCTCCGTGACGCTTGTCATCACAGTGCTCCATGTCACCTGTCATCACAATGTTCCATGCTTTTGTCAGCAAAATACTACATGACCTTGTCATTACAATGCTCTATGCGCTTGTCATCACAGTACTCCATTACCATTGTCATCAAAATCCTCCATGAACATTGGGATCTCTTTGCTTCATTCCCTTTGTCATCACAATCCTCCATGCTCCTTGAAATCAAAATGATTCATGACCTCTGTCATCACAGTGCTCCAAAACCTTGTGATCACAATGTTCCATAACACTTGTCATCACAACGCTCCATGATGCCTTTTTCATCACTATTCTTTATGCCGTTTTCATCACAATGCTCCATGCCATTGTCATCAAAATACTCCACAAGCTTTTCATCAGAATGCTCCATGACGCTTGTCATCACAATTCTCCATGCACTTGTCAGCACAATGCTCCCTGACTCTTGTCATCACAATGCTCCATGTGCTTGTCAGGACAATGCTCCATGACACATGTCATCACAATGCACCATACGCTTGTCATCACAGTGCTCCACAATCTCGTCATCATAATTCTCCATAAAACTTCTCATCACAGTGCTCCATGCACTTCTCATCAAAATGGTCTCTCTCCCCTGATATTACAAAGTTACATCACTATTCGTCACTATACACCCTCACCCCTGTCATCACAATGTTCCATGACTCCTGTCATCACAATGCTACTTGCACTTATCATCACAATGTTCGATGACCTCTGACATCACATTATTCCAATACCCCTGTCATCAAAATGCTCCATGACCCTTTTCATCAAAATGCTCTATGACTCCTGACATCACAATGTTCCATAACACATGTCATCAAAATGTTCCATGACACTTTTCATCAAATTGCTCAATGACCCTGTCATCACACTGCTCCCGGCCCTTCTCATCACAATGCACAACGCCCTTGTCATCAAAATGCTCCATGATCTTTGTCATCACAAAGATCCATTAACCTTGGCATCACAATGCTCCATGTCATTGTCATCACAGTGCTCCATGAACGCTCTCATCACATTGCTCCATGCCCTTGTCATCACAAAGCTCCATAACACATGTCATCAGAATGCTCCATCGCTTCTCATCATAATGCTCTATGCCCTTGCCATCACAATGCTCCATTACCCCTGTCATAACAATGCTCCATGACCCCTGCCATCACGATGTTCCATGGCCTTGTTATCACAAGGCTCCATGACCCATCTCATCACAATGCTCCAAGACCCCTGTAATCACAATGCTCCATGCCCCTTTTCATCTCAATGATCCATGAACCCTGTCATCACAATGCACCATGCCCATCATCATAATGCTTCATGCTATTGTCATCACTATGAAATCAAAATGCTCCATGAACTCTGTCATAAGAATGCTCCAAACCCTTGTGATCACAATATTCCATAACACTTGTCATCACAATGCCCCATGATACTCGTCATCACAATTATCCGTGGTCTTCTCATCACAATGCTCCATGAACTTTGTCATCACAATGCTCAATACCCTCGTCATCAAAATGCTCCCTGACACTTGTTATCTGTATGCTCCTTGAATCCTGTCATGAGAAGGCTCCATGTATTTTTCATCACAATGATCCATGCCCTTTTCATCACAGTGCTCCAAGACCCCTGTAATCACAATGTTCCATGCCCTTTTCATCACAAAGCTAAATGACGCATGTCATTAGAATGCTCCTTGGCCTTCTCCTCACAAATCTCCATTCCCTTGTCAGCACAGTCTTCCAAGACCCCTATAATCTCAGTGGTACATGCCCCTTTTCATCAGTATGCTCCATGAGATTTGTCATCACAAGGCTCCATGGTTTTCTTATCACAATGCTCAAGAACATTGTCATCACAATGCTTCACGACCTTGTCATGAAAATTCTCAATGGCCCTTGTCATCATAATGCTCCAGTCCCTAGTCATCACAATGCTCCATTATATTTGTCATCAAAATCCTCCATTACATTTGGCATCACAATGCTCCATGCCATTGTCATCGAAATGGACCGTGACATATGTCATCAAAATGCTCCCTGACACCTTTCTTCAAAATACTCCATGTACTATTTATCACAATGCTCTATGCCCCTGTCATCACAATGCTCCATGCCCTTGTCATCACAATGCTCCATGACCCCTGTCATCACAATGCTCCGTGACTCCAGTCATCACAATGCTTCATAGTATTTGTCATCACAATGGTCCATGCCCGCGTCCTCACAAGGCTCTGTGTCCTTTTTAACCACAATGCTCCATGAACTTTTCATCACAATTCTCCATGACCCTTATCATCACAATGCTCCATGCCTTTGTCAGAAAAATGCTCCATGACCCTTGTCATTACATTGTGCCACCTGCTTTTCATCCCATCGGTCCTCAAATTTGTCATCGCAATGCTCCATAAACCTTGTAATCACAATGCTCCTTGGCTTTCTCATCACAATGCTCCATTACCCCTGTCATAACAATGCTCCATGACCCCTGCCATCACAATGTTCCACGGCCGTGTCATCACAAGGCTCCATGACACTTGACATCACAATGTTCCAAGACCCCTGTAATCACAATGCTCAATGCCCCTTTTCATCAGTATGCTTCATGAGATTTGTCATCAGGAGCCTCCATGGTTTCTCATCACAGTGCTCTAGGACCTTATAATCACAATGTTTCACGACTTGTCATGAAAATACTACATGGCCCGTGTCATCATAATGCTCCAATCCCTAGTCATCACAATGCTCCTTTAAATTTGTCATCACAATCCTCCATTACATTTGGCATCACAATGCTCCCTGCCATTGTCATCGCAATGGAACATGACATATGTCATCACAATGCTCCCTGACACCTGTCTTCACAATACTCCATGACCTTCTCATCACCATGATCCATGCCCTTGTCATCACAATGCACCATGTCCACTCTCATCACAATAATCTATGAAGCTTGTCAGACAAATGCAACATGCCCCTGACAACACAATGCTCCATGGCCTTGTCATCACAATACTCCATTACCATTGTCATCACAATCCTCCATGAACCTTGGGATCACATTGCTTCATGCCTTTGTCATCACAATGTGCAAAGACCACTGTAATCACAATGGTCCATGCCCCTTTTCATCAGTATGCTCGATGAGATTTGTCATCACAAGGCTCCATGGTTTCTCATCACAATGTTCCAGGACCTTGTCATCACGTTGCTTCACGACTTGTCATGAAAATTCTCAATGGCCCGTTTCATCATAATGCTCCAAGCCCTAGTCATCACAATGCTCCTTTAAATTTGTCATCACAATCCTCCATTACATTTGGCATCACAATGCTCTATGCCATTGTCATCGCAATGGACCATGACATATGTCATCACAATGCTCCCTGACACCTGTCTTCACAATACTCCATGACCTTCTCATCACCATGATCCATGCCCTTGTCATCACAATGCACCATGTCCACTCTCATGACAATAATCTATGAAACTTGTCAGACCAATGTTCCATGCCCCTGACATCACAATGCTCCATGCCCTTGTCTGCACAATGCTCCATTACCCCTGTCATCACAATGCTCCTTAACTCCAGTCATCACAATGCTTCATTATATTTGTCATCACCATGGTCCATGCCTGCGTCATCAGAAGGCTCTGTGACCTTTGTAACCACAATGCTCCATGAACTTTCCATCACAATGCTCCGTGACTCCTGTCATCACACTGCTCCCGGCCCTTCTCATCACAATGCACAACGCCCTTGTCATCAAAATGCTCCATGATCTTTGTCATCACAAAGATCCATTAACCTTGGCATCACAATGCTCCATGTCATTGTCATCACAGTGCTCCATGAACGCTCTCATCACATTGCTCCATGCCCTTGTCATCACAAAGCTCCAAAACACATGTCATCAGAATGCTCCATCGCTTCTCATCATAATGCTCTATGCCCTTGCCATCACAATGCTCCATTACCCCTGTCATAACAATGCTCCATGACCCCTGCCATCACGATGTTCCATGGCCTTGTTATCACAAGGCTCCATGACCCATCTCATCACAATGCTCCAAGACCCCTGTAATCACAATGCTCCATGCCCCTTTTCATCTCAATGATCCATGAACCCTGTCATCACAATGCACCATGCCCATCATCATAATGCTTCATGCTATTGTCATCACTAGGAAATCAAAATGCTCCATGAACTCTGTCATAAGAATGCTCCAAACCCTTGTGATCACAATATTCCATAACACTTGTCATCACAATGCCCCATGATACTCGTCATCACAATTATCCGTGGTCTTCTCATCACAATGTTCCATGAACTTTGTCATCACAATGCTCAATACCCTCGTCATCAAAATGCTCACTGACACTTGTTATCTGTATGCTCCTTGAATCCTGTCATGAGAAGGCTCCATGTATTTTTCATCACAATGATCCATGCCCTTTTCATCACAGTGCTCCAAGACCCCTGTAATCACAATGTTCCATGCCCTTTTCATCACAAAGCTAAATGACGCATGTCATTAGAATGCTCCTTGGCCTTCTCCTCACAAATCTCCATTCCCTTGTCATCACAGTCTTCCAAGTCCCCTATAATCTCAGTGGTACATGCCCCTTTTCATCAGTATGCTCCATGAGATTTGTCATCACAAGGCTCCATGGTTTTCTTATCACAATGCTCAAGAACATTGTCATCACAATGCTTCACGACCTTGTCATGAAAATTCTCAATGGCCCTTGTCATCATAATGCTCCAGTCCCTAGTCATCACAATGCTCCATTATATTTGTCATCAAAATCCTCCATTACATTTGGCATCACAATGCTCCATGCCATTGTCATCGAAATGGACCGTGACATATGTCATCAAAATGCTCCCTGACACCTTTCTTCAAAATACTCCATGTACTATTTATCACAATGCTCTATGCCCCTGTCATCACAATGCTCCATGCCCTTGTCATCACAATGCTCCATGACCCCTGTCATCACAATGCTCCGTGACTCCAGTCATCACAATGCTTCATAGTATTTGTCATCACAATGGTCCATGCCCGCGTCCTCACAAGGCTCTGTGTCCTTTTTAACCACAATGCTCCATGAACTTTTCATCACAATTCTCCGTGACCCTTATCATCACAATGCTCCATGCCTTTGTCAGAAAAATGCTCCATGACCCTTGTCATTACATTGTGCCACCTGCTTTTCATCCCATCGGTCCTCAAATTTGTCATCGCAATGCTCCATAAACCTTGTAATCACAATGCTCCTTGGCTTTCTCATCACAATGCTCCATTACCCCTGTCATAACAATGCTCCATGACCCCTGCCATCACAATGTTCCACGGCCGTGTCATCACAAGGCTCCATGACACTTGACATCACAATGTTCCAAGACCCCTGTAATCACAATGCTCAATGCCCCTTTTCATCAGTATGCTTCATGAGATTTGTCATCACAAGCCTCCATGGTTTCTCATCACAGTGCTCTAGGACCTTATAATCACAATGTTTCACGACTTGTCATGAAAATACTACATGGCCCGTGTCATCATAATGCTCCAATCCCTAGTCATCACAATGCTCCTTTAAATTTGTCATCACAATCCTCCATTACATTTGGCATCACAATGCTCCCTGCCATTGTCATCGCAATGGAACATGACATATGTCATCACAATGCTCCCTGACACCTGTCTTCACAATACTCCATGACCTTCTCATCACCATGATCCATGCCCTTGTCATCACAATGCACCATGTCCACTCTCATCACAATAATCTATGAAGCTTGTCAGACAAATGCACCATGCCCCTGACAACACAATGCTCCATGGCCTTGTCATCACAATACTCCATTACCATTGTCATCACAATCCTCCATGAACCTTGGGATCACATTGCTTCATGCCTTTGTCATCACAATGTGCAAAGACCACTGTAATCACAATGGTCCATGCCCCTTTTCATCAGTATGCTCGATGAGATTTGTCATCACAAGGCTCCATGGTTTCTCATCACAATGCTCCAGGGCCTTGTCATCACGTTGCTTCACGACTTGTCATGAAAATTCTCAATGGCCCATTTCATCATAATGCTCCAAGCCCTAGTCATCACAATGCTCCTTTAAATTTGTCATCACAATCCTCCATTACATTTGGCATCACAATGCTCTATGCCATTGTCATCGCAATGGACCATGACATATGTCATCACAATGCTCCCTGACACCTGTCTTCACAATACTCCATGACCTTCTCATCACCATGATCCATGCCCTTGTCATCACAATGCACCATGTCCACTCTCATGACAATAATCTATGAAACTTGTCAGACCAATGTTCCATGCCCCTGACATCACAATGCTCCATGCCCTTGTCTGCACAATGCTCCATTACCCCTGTCATCACAATGCTCCTTAACTCCAGTCATCACAATGCTTCATTATATTTGTCATCACCATGGTCCATGCCTGCGTCATCAGAAGGCTCTGTGACCTTTGTAACCACAATGCTCCATGAACTTTCCATCACAATGCTCCGTGACTCCTGTCATCACAGTGCTCCATGCCTTTGTCAGAAAAATGCTCCATGACACTTGTCATCTCAATGTGCCACGCGCTTTTCATAACAACGGTCCAAAAATTTGTCATGGCAATGCTCCATAAACTTTGTAATCACAATGCTCCATGTCCTTCTCATCACAATGCTGCATTACCCCTGTCATAACAATGCTCCATGACCACTGCCATCACAATGTTCCACGGCCTTGTCATCACAATGCTCCATGACACTTGTCATCACAATGCTCGAAGACCCCTGTAATCACAATGCTCCATGGCCTTGTCATCACAAACCTCCATGACACATATCATCAGAATGTTCCATGGCCTTCTCATCAAAATGCTCCATGCCCTTGTTTTCAAATTGCTTAATGACCGCTGTAATCACAATGCTACATGCCCCTTTTCATCTCAATGCTCCATGAACCCTGTCATCACAATGCATCATGCCCATAATCATAATGCTTAAGGCAATTGTCATCAAAATGAAATCAAATTGCTACATAACCTCTGTCATCACAATGCTCCACATCGTTGTGATCACAATATTCCATAACACTTATCATCACAACACCCCATGACGCTCATAATCACAATTATCCATGGTCTTCTCATCACTATGCTCCATAACCTTTGTCATCACAATGCTCAATACACTTGTCATCACAATGCTCCCTGACGCTTGTTGTCAGTATGCTCCTTGAACACTGTCATGACAAGGGTCCATGCGTTTTTCATCACAATGATCCATGCCCTTTACATCAAAATGCTCCAAGACACCTGTAATCACATTGTTCCATAAAATTCTCATCACAGTGCTCCATGACACATTCATCAGAATGCTCCATGTCCTGCTCTTCAAAATGCTCCATGCCCTTGTCATAACAATGCTCAAAGACACCTGTCATCACAATGCTCCATGCCCCTTTTCATCAGAATACTCCATGAGACTTGTCATCACAAGTCTCCATGGTCTTCTCATCACAATGCTCCAGGACTTTGTCATCACCATGCTCCATTACCTTGTCATCACAATGTTCCATGACCCCTGTCATCACAGTACTCCATGATCATTTTCAGCCTAATGCACCATGACCTTCTCATGACAATGCTCCATGATCAATATCATCACAATGCTCCAGGACCACTGTCATCACAACACTCCATTACCCCTGACAACACAGTATTCGGGGACTCTTGTCATCACAATGCTCCATGACACCTGTCATCACAATACTCCATGAACATTTTCAGCCCAATGTTCCATGACACTTGTCATCACAATGATCCATGCCCTTGTCATCCCAATGCTCCATGACCCCTGTATTCACAATGCTGTGTGACGCATGTCATCACAGTGGTCCATGACACCTGTCATCACAATGCTCCATGCCTTTGTCAGCAAAATGCTACATGACATTGTCATTACAATGTTCTATGTGCTTGTCATCACAATACTCCATTACCATTGTCTTCAAAATCCTCCATGAACCTTGGGATAACATTGTTTCATGCCCTTGTCATCACAGTGCTCCATGATCCTTGAAATCAAAATGATTCATGACCGGTTTCATCACAATGCTCCAAACACTTGTGATCACAATGTTCCATAACACTTGTCATGACAACGCTCCATGATGCCTGTCATCAAAATACTCCATGCCCTTTTCATCACAATGCTCCATGACCTTTGTCATAACAATTCACAATACACTTGTCATCACAATGCTCCCTGACACTTGTCATCAGAATGCTCCATGAACCCTGTCACAAAAAGGCTCCATGCCTTTTTCATCACAATGCCACATGCAGTTTTCATCACAATGCTCCATGCCATTGTCATCCAAATACTCCACAAGCTTGTCATCAGAATGCTCCATGACCCTTGTCATCACAATTCTCCATGCACTTACCAGCACTATGCTCCCTGACCCTTTTCATCACAATGCTCCAAGCCATT